>NW_021635966.1:0-450419 GCF_004799145.2 Neltuma alba | reverse complement strand
TGGATATTACATGGTTTCAGAAGGAAGGAGGCTTTGTTTTAATGCCTGAAAACCCCTTATTGAAGTTGTCACCCTCTGGATGGATCTGCAACTTTTGGAATATGACTATTTTAACTCCTCATCATCATAGCAACAACACTTGAGCAAAGAAAACGAGTCATCGTGGGTCCCAAACTTTCACCTTCACTTCCCCTACAAACATAAATTCTTCCTTTCTTTCCCCTCTTGATTTCTAAAGGCTAGTTATAAATCAATATATAATAAGCGGATTGTAAATCCCTGATCGAATCGTCGTTGTAAATGATCATTTAGCTTATTAGTGCATAACACTTGTAATTTTCAAAAGGCCATGGCTAGCTAGTCGTGAATATGCTATATAAGGGAGCTAAAAATACGAAAGGACTAGTGATAACTAAATGCCTGTTTTGAATATACACGCTTATTAATATTTAATTTTTAACAAAACTAAGCGTGTTAAAATATTTCATCTAAATTATGCATTGATATATTAGATGATTATATTATATGTAAATATTATTTGTAACCCTAAATTTATGCTTGTTGAGATCATGATCACTACGAAGGATATATAACTGACGCGACTCACGTGACTATAAAGGGAACCAAATCAGACATAAATACAAATATTCTCTCGTCATGACTGAAGCCGCTTTACTTATACTAATCAATTTATAGATAATCAAACTAATAACATAATATAATCACTTTAATTTATCAAATGGGATCAAATTATGTTGGGAAGAGACAAGATGTACTATTCTGGAAATGTGTCATTTGTACGTTAATGAAACTGGTAAACCTGCTTGGATGGATGTGAATCTCCGCGCGGCTTACTGGTCCACTTTTTCCGGTTAGTTTGGGTCCTCAAGATTGGGACACTCCGGTTATCACGTGGTCTTACCTTAAAAGGGATCGAATTTGACCTTCTAGAGAAGGCCCCCCAACAAAAGTTGTTCTTTTGACCAAAGCCAACGCAACAAAGGTAGCAGAAGTTTGTAGTGCGTCCGCTCCTAAATATAAAATATAAGAACTAATTGAAAATTCTAAATATATATTATAATTCATTTATCTTCTAAATTTATAATGTATTCTCAAAAATATCTCTATTAATAGTAAAATATTTTCACTTATGTATAGTTCCAATATACATAATTGAATAAGGGATAATTTAAA
Organism: Neltuma alba; assembly: GCF_004799145.2. Classification (NCBI taxonomy): domain Eukaryota; kingdom Viridiplantae; phylum Streptophyta; class Magnoliopsida; order Fabales; family Fabaceae; genus Neltuma; species Neltuma alba. The sequence goes on along the minus strand of NW_021635966.1, from coordinate 449,225 downwards.
AAAAAAATCAACATATATTTGTACAAATAACTAATTTAAATAATTTTTTTATTTTTTAAATTAGTTATCTAATTCTTATATTAAAGATATGAGGTAATAGAAGATACGTATAGGTTTCACAATATACCACATGCGCATGGTCTAATTAATTACCGCTATAAGGGAAATCGATTTCTTGGACTGAAACGGACATTCCGCGAAAGTCCCTATTGCAAGTCAGACCTCTTCAGGTTCAGTTATGGCGGCCCGATAGACCCACCATCTCACCAAGGCCTCCTCTTCATTTTAAGGGTCAAATTCATTCTATGAACGTTGACACACCCCAAAAAAAAAAAAGAAGCATTCAAGAATGTTCAGCGCTAGCTGCAACTCAATATATAACACACTAGCCTCACGACAATGCACCGTTTTTTTGCTCCAATTTTAAAGATCTTTTAGAAGAGTTTCTTCATTTTCTTGAGTAGAGGACGCCATTTTGAAGTATTTGCTAAGGAAAACAAATGCTGAGAGCGCTCTATTTTTGCCATAGAAGAAACTGAGTTTTAAAGAAAAAATACATATTGATTCAATTTTTCTCTTCTATATATTTTTCCTCTGGTTTCTCTTATTACCCGCTTAATTTATGATTTATATTATTTTCATTGCATGTTTAACCTTGTAATTATGAGATGAACCAACTTAGGTGATTTGGGAAAACTGTTTATTCTTCATATTTTTAAGTGGGAGGAGATCATTAGATGTTGTTACGCTGAAACTAGAAAATTGATTTTAGAATTATTAGATCACGGTCTTTGAGTTCATGAAAACTATTGATGATAGGTGGGTTTATTTGCTTTTGGGATACAGAAGTATAACTACTAATCTTATGTGGCCTCATTAGGATATAATTTTTTTTCATCAAGTCAGATTTTCTATAGATCAGATTAACTAATTAGTTAAGGAAGTTCTTTAGGTGATGATAACTCAGAATAAATACCCGTAAATATATTATAACCTTTTTTATAAATAGACATGCGATAGGGATGCATCAAGAACACGATGAAGTAGCTAGTGGGGTAATTAGTATCATATAAATATGGAGATATGATCAAAAGCGCTCGATTCTTTGCGTGCACAGATTCCCGAACTTTAATTTTTATACATATACATGCAAGTCCACAAACTTTAATAATCAAAAAGCAGGGAACAATATGATAGAGTGGCCTAGCTACTTGCAAGAGCAAGGTGCAGACAAACACACGCACGCACACATTATTATTAGTAGGATAATTAATAATTATCAGTGTGCTGACGAAATTTCAAATCTGGAAGGAATGAAAAGGAATTCAGGTGTTTTTAATTTTTGACATATCCTTCCAATAACCATCCATAGCTAGCCATCTTCAGTTCGACCGCAACAAGCTGCATGCCATATTTAATTTCAATGCATTAATAACCTCTTGTTATGAAGCCCATGAAAAGAAACATACAAGGAAGAATAACCACTTGCTATATATCCTTTTGAGGATCTTCAGGAAATTCTTGCATCTCTTGCCACAAAAACTCAGCATTTTCGAGGAGGTATGAGGAATAATCATCCACGTCAGCTTCGTGTGCAGCATAGTACAGGCTATAACGGTTATCCTGGTCATATATATTTCTGGGACAAATGGTTGGGTCCAAAAATCTCCGAATTCGTCAAATATTTCCCATGCAACATTAGCAGCGCCTGATCCTCCTGAGGAAAAGGCTGAAGATGAATTGTAAAAGGGTGGTGAGCTTTCTGAGACATCACTGGAGGTAGCAGCAGAAAAACCAAGCAGAGGGTTTTCAGGTTCGAAATTCTTTGTTGTTTCTCCTTCACAAGTACCACTAGCCTTCGTTTTGAACTCAGATTTTTCCTCATGATTGCACCCCACGTGCTTCTTTAGGTGGCTATGCCAATGGTTCTTAACCTCGTTGTCACTTCTCCCTGGTAACCTTTTGGCAATCAAAGACCATCTACGACGAAAAATGTCATAAATGTTGGATATATGTTAGGTGTGCATATGAAATCATCTTACGTTTACTTGATGTTTAAAGCACTTGAGCGTTGAACTCAATTGATTCTTTCACATGCAATTAAAGACAGCATTGTATTTATTTTCTCCTTCGTAACTCTTTTCATCCCGATGATGGAATCACAATATCAGGAACGTTTAGAAAACAAATTGAAACTAGATCATCCAGTTTAAATTTTCACATTTTAAGAAAGCATTTTCAAGTACTTTAACTATTCCCAAGTTTTCCTAACCATATTATAAGGCAAATGAAAGAGTCATTAAGGCTCATATGAACAAAATAATGAAATTAATCAAACTCAAATATTATTAGATCGGGCTATATAGAGCTAGCGTCTAAATTCATGCTTATGTAACGAAGTGATTAACGATTGAGATAACGTATGCTTACTTATTTCCATGCTGTTCATGCAATTTGATGATGAGTTCGTCTTCTTCCTGGGTATAATTTCCCAGCTTCACGCCCGGACGAAGGTAATTTAGCCAGCGAAGTCGGCAACTCTTTCCACACCTTGATAAACCTGAACGTAAATATAATTTCAAACTTCATCAAGATCATATCCTGACTTGTATTTCTTTAATTAGAAACTAAAGTTGATTAGGTTGAAACAAACAAGTTGGTTTTGGTGTAAGTTTGGTTAACAAGTTCAAGCATATATATACCTGCGTGTTTGGGGAGCTGACGCCAATTGCTGTGGCCATATCTCTCAACATACGCTCTTAACCTTTCATCCTCCTCCTTACTCCACGCACCTCTCTTCACTCCATTTTTGTCATAGCAATGGCCTCTCGTCATGACCTATATAAGTTATTAAACTTATTTGGTTATCTCAGATCAATCTGATTTCAAATATCGAAACCTAGCTCAGGCTACACGCACATATATTTGAGAACCTCTCGGCTTCACTCAATAATACTTAAGCGCTAGCTAGCAATAAGATTAGACACGCTGAAAGAAATATGGGTGTGTTTTCGAGTTCATGGGAAATTCCCCTGACAAATTAAATGAAGACGCAGGTGCCTGTCACCTTTACTTTTGGTGGTTAGAGTGTTATGAGAAAGGGATGAGGATCGGTCACTTGCGAAATAAAGTCAGTCGTTGGAAAAGAAATCGATACTACTGTTAGGTCGGCCCATGTGTTTTATGAAAAAGATACCCTGTTCATCACTATAATTGGTCATTATATACACAGCACAAAAACTTTTTGACTTCGTGGACGTTTAGTCAAAAGCTTTGTCTGCACAAAGGATCCTTCGGAGTCCTTCCACAGGGGAATTAGGGTAGACTTCAGATGGGCGAGATAGGTAACCGAGTGGGGATAATTAAATATGAGAAAAATCAAGGAGAATTTCACATGTTGGTTAATTTGTTAACAGTTTGCAAAATAAAACTATATACACAGGGATTTGGTGACTTGGTGATTGAGAAATAGAAACCAAATGGAGTCGGATTTTGTACATATGCAGAATATTGTGTGTCTGACTCGTGAAATATGCATGCATTTTTCTTTCCCCTCTGCTTGGGTTACAATTGCATAACTTATGAAACTAGAAACCAGTTTGTACGTTAAGAAAGCAGTTTATTTTGTCCCCAAAGGGGGGGAAAGTATAGGTTTATTTGTTGTTGGGTAAATCATTCTCAAACTCTTAATATCTGTCTAATTCTTATATTAAAAAAAGTGGATGTGGTAGTTCAGAATTATTAAAAGTGATTTCGGGGCATGGGATTTAAGTTTACCCGTCGTGAAAAATTTTTTTGGGGGGGGGGGGCCTTGACGTTTAACTCAAAAGGGAAAAAAATAAAACCATACAAGATTTACGTCGTCGTCGTTTCTGTAATTTCTGGGACCACAGGTTGGGTTCAAAAATCCCCGAATTCTAATTCTTCTACTAATTGCCATACATCATTACCATGGCTGAAGGTCAAGGTTGATTTAATTCTGGCAAAAATATTCATTTTTACCTTTCTTATAGTTTTTCCCTGTATACAAACATTTAAGCGTGATTAGTGTAAACATCTTGACGTAATTGATAAATCTGCGCATCTTCCGTACTATACTAAACTATAATCTTTGTCCAAGTAAGTGCAAGCAATTTAAAGTAGAGTAATGCGTTATGTAAAAATATTTAATAAGTTTTATTTTTGCCCTTCGAATTTAATGATTGACATGTAAATTAAATTATAAGCGGAGGTTTTATAATTCATTTTTTATACATCAGAAAGAGGAAAAAAAACTACTAGACTACTTCTTTTATTGGGAAAGGTAGGATTTTACTATTTGATTTTTTTTTAAAAAAAAACAAATTTGATGATATAACAATCCTTTTAAATGCGGGAAAGAGAGTAAATTGCCTACGCATGCCAATTGCCAAGTGTGTCAGCTATGTTGGAATCTGCATAACCGTAAAGCAGAATATTAAATTTATCAAGCTTATGTGTTGACATTAATGAAATAAAAAATACTCCTCTTGTGCTTAATATAGGAAAGTAATTAGAAAATTAATATTGGCTCTATATATAAAACCTATTTCATATGTTTATTTTTTTTTTAAATTAATTTTATTGATATTCTCCTAACAACATGAAGAGAAGGGAAGGAATTAAGAAAAATGTTTGAAGTGTTGCATCATATTAACTAATTTAACTAACATTCTTAATCTATTCAAGTTAGCTAATTAGGTTTTATGTTAAGGATAGAAGGAGTATTATTTATTTTTTACTGTTTTAAAAAAGCTCTATGTAAATCTTTTCGTTGAAATCAAGCATAGACCCTTGTGATGATCAATTCAATAGTTGGGATGACCCGAATAATTATGATAGGATCCAAGCGCTTCATCCAAAATCCGAAGTTTCAAAGGCCGAGAATGATCAAAGACTGACCCAATAGGCCACTTCTCGTATACGGATATTGTTTCAAAATCACTGAATAAAATCGAGGCTTGAGTGTAGATAACTCATAAGATCAGAAGAATGAGTCTGATTGGGCCCGACATATCTTCTGGCCCAGATAGTTTCCCTAGTTGGACTCGTTCTTCTGCTAATCCTTGATTTTTTTCTCAATTAAAATCAAAACGACAAGCCGTTTTAGGCAGGGAAAAGCCGAAAGAAAAATTTTAATGTTTTAACAGTTTCGGATTTCTAAAGAAGATTTAGCTCAGATAATAGTTGTAAAGAAGTTATTCCTGCAATAAATTATTAGAATAAGATGACAGAAGAGTCCCCGTTTTGACAATCATGGAGTGGGATATTAATTGCCTGGGAACTCCTTATTGGAAGCCGTGTCACCTTCTAGAAGGATGTGCATACGTCTGGGAGCATGACCATCCTAACATCTCGTCACCATTACATAGGGCGTCCCTTAACGAGCAATGACACGTGTAATCTCTTCTGTTTACTTCCTTTCGTTTTCTCTCCGATTCATGAACGAGGAAAAGGAATCGCCGGGTCCCAAACTTTTTCTTTTATTTTTCCCCCAAACATAAGGCTCTTCCTTTTCTTTCGGTTTCCTCCTTTATTTCTGAAGACTAGTTATAAGAGGTGTTCGGATTAGATTTTTTAATTAAATGATTTTACAGATCTCAAGAAATCCACTGGCATCAAAATACTTGTTGTGAACGTTTATATGGGTTGTTGAACTCTTCCTGAAACTGTATTCGAAACGAATTGTAAATCCCCGAATAGTCGTCGTAAATGGTTATTTAGATTAATGCACAGTACCTGTGATTTTCAGTAAGGCCAGGTGTGAAAATGCCACAAGAGAGTTATGAACACGATCCACGTGACTGACTCGCTTGAGCGTAAAAGGGGACCCAGTCAAACACAGATGCCAATATGGTCTCATGATGACCTGAAGCCGGCATCCGCGCTTTTACTTGTATATACGAAGCCAATTTATAGTTATTCAGCTAGCTAAACTCCCTCCCTCCCACGCTTATTAATTATAAATAGCTAAACGATATTTGGGCCATCAAAGTGGGGAAAAGACAAGTTTCTTTTGACCAACCTGTCGAAACAGATGCGGTGGAAGCTTGTTGAGGACGTAGGTTTCACAATGTAGAGTTAATATAATTTTTTATTTCTAAAATCTGCGTAAATTTTATTTTCGTTTTTTGAGTTTTAAATTATGAGTTTCCTTTAAAAAAACAAAAGTCTAGATTTTTATTAAATTATAAGAATCAATATTTTTGACAAAAAAAAATTGAGAAACCAAAACCCATAGCTTGAAACTTGATAGACCAAATCAAAATGATGATAAATTTGAGAGATCAAAAATTATATTAACTCTATATACTATATTGATCCATTAATATAGGAACAATATCACTAATTTGTGAATATTAAAAAATTAATTATATTAGTTATTTATAATAAATGTGTGTTGTCTTTTTTAGAACACCTTATTAATTATCATGGAAACTACTTTAGGAAAATAAATAAATAAGTATGAGAGACAAAGTGGATTCAGATCTTATATTTAAGATTAAATTAAATCTTTGACTACCTCTTAGATTTAGGATTACAGATAGTAACGTTAATGTTTGAAACTAGATTTTCTATAGAACAGATTAGTTAAAGAAATTCTATAGGCAATGATGGTTCAGAATATATGTACCTGCAAATTAAATATATTATTACTTTAAGCTATAGTATGGCATGCCATCGGTGATGCATTAAGAACAAGATGATTAGTATATGCAAAATGAAGGGGACAATCATTTACGATCTCAAATTTTAGCTAGATCTCCGATTCTAACATGGCAACCTTTGTATTCTTCCGATCCTAAATATAAGACCCTTATACTAGTGTTCTATATTTAAAACTGGATGAATATTTTTTTCTCATTTTTTAAATTTAATTCAATTTTTTTTTTTAACGTAAGGAGAGTGCAACATATCTTGATCACTACCCACATTTCATCTTATATCAAAGCTATCCCTACGCAACAATATACTCCTCCGGTCCTAATTATAAGACCCAATTGACTTATTTGAGGAGATTAAGGAAGTAAGTTAAGTTGGTTATTTATAATAAATAAGTGTTGTTATTTCTAAAATATCTTTGCTAATTAAGTATATTGGCTAAAACTATCATTATTAGAAGGATTATCTTGGAAAAAAATGCATAAATATAAGAGAGAAAATAGATTGGGTCTTATAATTAGGACCAAATAAAAAGTCAAATTGGGTCTTATAATAAGGACCGGAGGAGTAATATATTTTAATTTCTAATCCTCTTTGTGTTTTATTGGGGGGGGGCCTCTGTGTGTGTATTTTTTTTAAAGCAAGGACCCTCCTCAGGATGTCTGGATTTAGATTACGATGCACAATTTCAATACTCGTAAATTAATCCAGTGATAAATTCATATAATAATATTCACTTATTATATATAAATATGTACGTATGGCAATACAGATTCACGTACTACAAATTTGGGTTTATAGCACAAGCAATATGACGAAGGAGCCTAGCTACTGGCAAGAACAAAACATGTTATTAGTGGGATAATAATTATCAAGTGTGCTGATGGAATTACAAATTTGGAAGGAATGAGAAGGAATTTATAGGTGCTTTTTTTGACATTATTCCTCCAAAACCATTCATAGCCAGCCATCTTCGGTTTGACCAACAATCTGCATGCCATATTTAATTTCAATATTAATTATTACTGATATATATATAAATGTAATTGAGAGGGAAATATGTTAAAAAAGAAGGAGAGCATAGTCATATATATATATATATATATATGCATTTTATTGCAGGCAATAAAACCAACAAAATAACCCCTCCAAGACCAGTTCCGAGGCACAAGAGTGAGCTATACTCTCTCCAGGTATGTTTTGACTGAAGAAAACGGAGAATAAAGAAATGTGATTTTAGATATAAATAAGAGATATGTCTATTTAATTCAAGCATGATTTCCTTTTTAACTCTTTCTCTGTCCTCAATGAAATTCCTATAACTTAAAACTTCACGATGTGACCTCTTGCTATGAGGCCCATAAAAAGTAACGTGAGGAGGAATTACCATTTGTTTATATATCCTTTGTAGGATCTTCTGGGAATTCTCGCATCACCTGACACAAAAACTCAGCGTTTTGGAAGAGGAATGAGGAATAATATTCATCCAGGTCTGCTTCATATGCTGCATGGTTCAGACTAAAATAGTAGTTATCCTGGCCATATATATTTTCTGGGACAAATGGTTGGGTCCAAGAATCACCGAATTCTTCAACTATTTCCCATGCAGCACTAGCAACGGTTGATCCTCCAAAGGAAAAGGTTGAAGATGAATTGTAGATGGGCGGAGTGCTTTCTGAGATATTACTGGAGGAAGCAGCAACAAAACCAAGCAGAGGGTTTTCAGGTTCGAGACACTTTGCTGTTTCTCCTTCACAAGTGCCACCAGCCTTCATTTTGAACTCAGATTTCTCCGCATGATTGCACTCCAACTGTTTCTTTAGGTGGCTATGCCAATGGTTCTTAACCTCGTTGTCACTTCTCCCTGGTAATCTTTTGGCAATCAAAGACCATCTACGACGACAAATAATATTACATATGTTAGATATATGTTAGGTACATACCGGATACATATGAAATCATCTTACGTCTACTTGATGTTTAAAGCACTTGAACTGGAAAGTCAATTGATTCTTTGACCTTTAATTAAAGGCTGCATTTTTTTCCTTCGTAACTCTTTTCATGCCGATGAAGGAATTACACTATCAGCAATGCTAAAGGGAAAAAAACTTAGAACTCGACCATCCAACTTAGATTTCACACGTTAAGAAAGTATTTTCAAGTGAAAATCAAAACATCTTCATCCTTTAACTTTTCCCAAGTTTTCCTAGCCATGTTAAGGGAAATGAAAAAGATCATCACAAAGAGACATATAAACAAACAAACGAAACTTATTGAACTTGAATATTATTAGATCTAGCTATATAACTAGCGTTGAAGATCACGCATGTGTAACGAAGGGATTAACGACTGAGATACCTAGAAAACCCAATATGTCCGTGTTTCTAGATTTGCAATATATGTTGAGGAAAAACCATTGATGAACAAAAAACCGGAATAGATATGGAAGAACTTATGTCAGAGGTAACATATGCTTACTTATTTCCAAGCCGTTCATGCAATTTGATGATGAGTTCCTCTTCTTCTTGGGTGTAATTTCCATGTTTTACGCCCGGACGAAGGTGATTTAGCCAGCGAAGTCGGCAACTCTTTCCACACCTTGATAAACCTGAACGTAAATATAATTCCAGCTGAAACTCCATCAAGATCCATCCCAACTAGTATTTCTTTAACTAGAAACTAAACCTAATAATGTTGAAACCAACATGTTGGTTTTTGGTGCAAGTTTGGTTAACAAGTTCAAGCAAATATGTACCTGCGTGTTTGGGAAGCTGACGCCAATTTCTGTGGCCATATCTCTCAACATACGCTCTTAACCTTTCATCCTCTTCCTTACTCCACGCACCTCTCTTTATTCCATTTTTGTCATAGTAAGGGCCTCTCACCATCACCTATTTATATAAATTATATATATACTAAACTTATTTGGTTATCTCAGATCAACCTGATTTCAAATATTGAAACCTATACACATAGAAGCTAAGGCAACACACACTCGCACAGATATATATATATATATATATATAGAGAGAGAGAGAGAGAGAGAGAGTTGAGAACCTCTCTGCTCACTCAATATACTGAAGCCCTAGAGAGCAATAAGATTAGGAAACACGTTAAAAGAAATATGGGTATGTTTTCTAGTTCATGGAAAATTCCCCTAGCAATTTAACAAATAATAAAATATAGGTGTATAATTTTGAACGAGAAGAAGCACTGTCTGTCACCTTTACTTTTGGTTGTTCTCTTTCTGGGTCGGCTATTATTATGAGTGCAAAGTGTTGTTATGAGAAATGAATCAAAATTGGTCACTTGCGAAAAAAGAAATTGATACAGCTGGGGGCTTCGGCCGGGCCAGGTCTTTTATAAAAATTCATCAGCATGTAATTGGTCAATTTATATACTTACATATATATATCATACAAAGCTTTTTGACTTCGTGGACGGTTAGTCAAAAACTTCGTCTGCCAGAAGAATCCTTCGAAGTCCTTCACCGTGGAATTAAGGTAGACTTCAGCTGGACGAGATGGTTAGGGTTTCATACGTTGGAATTAATTGTTATCAGTTTGCAGAATATAAGGATATAAAGATTTAACAGAACTTTATAAACCAATCTTCTGGAAGAGTTAAAATTGAGGGGGGAAAATGCAGGGAAAATCTCCACCAAAAAAAAAACTTGAAATGTACTAAATCTCAAATTAGGACTGTTTTCTATATTTTAATCGATTTTGACTAAACTTGACTTGTAAATAATAACACATTTTTGTAGGAATCCCCAATTTGGAATTTAGTAGATGTCAGGTTTCTTTTATAGGATTTTCCCAAAAAAATAAATGAAAATTTCATAAATCATATCATTGGAAAAAAGATGATACACACCTTTCTTTAGCTGAGACTCCATTTTTGCATAAATTATTGCATTTGACATATTCAAATCTTAGATACACACACACAAAAGCGAACTCTAGTCATGAAATTAGTTTCAGCCTTTAAATTTGAATATGTCATAAATAATAAAGAAAAGAAAGTTTCTTGTCTCTGTTCTGTTCAAAGAGTTAGCAAGCCTCGTTCTATACATCATTTGAATAACATGCTCGTTTCACATGACTTGAGCAAATGGAGGAAATGGGTGAGAGAAGGGAAACAATCTTTGGACTTGATTAGGTATGAAAGAGCAGAAACTGAAAGATTACGCCCTATTTGGTGACTTAGTGATCGAGAAATAGAAAGCAAAAGGGAATCTGATTTGTATTGTTGTAGATTATTGTGTGTCTGCCTCGTGAAATATGCATGCATTTTGCTTTCCTCCCTGCTTTGGTGCATAACTTACGAAACCAGAAACCAATTTGTACGTTTGATATGAGAGTGCCGGGTCCGGCTAGTGACTACCTATGGGCACATTTTCCATTTCATTAATATTAATATAAATGCTACTTGCATATATACACATGTGAAAGGAGTTCTTCTTGAAGGTCATAATATAAACGCTACTTGCATATATACACATGTAAAAGTAGTTCTTCCTGAAATCACAAACATTATATGTTTAACAACTTAATGAGTATATATCACAGACACGATTCAATTTATTTAATTTCAATCTGTTGCATGGCTTGGGATTTTGGGCTTAATGTTTTTAACTGTTTCCTTTAAATTCACGCTTAAAGAAAGCAGTATGTTTTGTTCCCAAAAGGGGGGAAATATAGGTTTTGTTGGGTAAGTCTTCCGAAATGTTTCCTTTGTATGAATATTTTGCATTTGATAAATTTTTTGAGGGAAATATTCTTTAATAATCAAATTACAAGTTGGTGATCTTACACTGAGGAGAGTAAATGCATATATATGGTAAATTCCGTATGCGTGTGAGAGATAGAGATTACAAATAGAAAATAAATATAATTATTTATGGATCTTAAGCATTTTTTTTCAAAATTCCAAAATTCCAACATCTTATTTAATGCAAAGCCCCAAAAAGGAAAAGAAATCCCTTATGAACGCGGGAATAAATTTAAAAATTTTAACTGTTAACTGATATATCTTTTTCTCAAAAAAAGTGATACATCTTTTTCTCAACAAAAAACTTTAAAGGAAGATAAACAGCTGTCATTAAATCACCCTATTCGTTCGCATCATTTAATATTTTTCTTTTTCTTTTTTTAATACCAGCACATCATTTAATATTTTCAACATCTTCAAGATATGTTATAATCATTAGACTAATCAACAACTTGACAGTTGATACTTGATAATACTATGTAGCTTTTGATGACAAAAAAAAGTATGCTTTTGAGTAAGAAATTTACTATTTTCCATTTTTAACTCACTTTTTTACCAACATTATTTAACTCGCTGTGATCTTGAAAATTAAAATATAAAACTTAATAAACCTAGGGTACTAAATGATACACGCATCTTTGCCGGTTTGTGCTTAATATTTATTTTAAAATTATTGCCCGCCATTTAGGGACATGGGGTTTGAGTTTATCCGCAGTGAAAATTAAAGAAACTTGACTTTAAACCCAAAAAAAGAAAGAACCAAAAAAACTCATTGATTGTTGCCTCAATGCTCGTCGGCCGCATCACGTTGTGGAAAACCAGAAAACTGGTCGCCGAATGAAATTCAAAACTCGCACAGAAGATACTAATGTCCTAAAGGCTGGCGATCATCTTATGCTATTCTTGGAAACGCGAAAATGGAAAGGGCGAAAACACACACACACACACGGGAGGAGAGAGATCGAATTCCAGTCTGTTTTGTATTTTGTATATCTTCTGATATAAATGGTTCAGTCCAAAAATCGCCACTACATTCTTCTGGGTGGGATTTTTGGTGGTCGATTCTGTATCAATAGATGGCAAGGACGCAGATCCGCTGGCCGGTGTCGACGTACTCGTGTCTGTAACTTCTGGGGCAACTGATTGTTAAAAATCGGCGATTTCCATCTTCAAATAATTCCCCCGTGGCATTTCCATGGCTGAAGGTGGAAGGCTGATTTACTTTTAGTGAGTTTAATTTCTATTCCCCTTTATGTTTCATTGGCGAAAAAAGAAACCCTTGTGTTGTTCATCTCTGTGTGCGCTTCTTTTTTGGTTTAAGCAAGGACATTCTTCGGGACGTCTGGATTTAGATTAAAGGACAAAAATTTATATATGTATATATGTTCGTATGAAAATATGTACAGACTCTGACCACGATTTTTTACACACACAGATTCACAAAGTAGGATTTTATACATAGATGCAAGTATGCGGAAATTTATACAGTCAGAACCGTGATCAATATGATGAAATGAGTTTGCAAGAAGACAAGCAGGCATGGCCACACACATTTATATATTACTAGGATGATTATCATTACACAGACGAAATTGCAAATTTGTTGTGTTGCAGGAAATAGAAAGGAAATTGTTGCTTTTTTGACACTCCTATATCTGCATAGCTTGCTAGCCATCTTCACCTTTGACCAGCAATATCTGCATCATGCCATGTTTAATTTAATGCACTAATTATTTGCTCATATATCCTTCGTAGCATCTTCCGGAAATTCTTGCATCACTTGGTACAAAAACTCAGCATTATCGAAGAGGTATGAAGAATACACATCCACGTCTGCTTCATTTGCTGCGTGGTTCAGAATATAATAGCTATCCTGCTCATATATATTTTCTGGGACAAATGGTTGGGTCCAAAAATCTCCGAACTCTTCAAATGTTCCCCATGCAGCATTAGCAACATTTTCTTCTCCGAAGTCAAAGGTTGAAAATGAATTGTAGCTGGATGATGATGAGCTTTCTGAGATAATATTGCCGGAAGAAGCAGCACCAAAACCAAGCAAAGGGTTTTCAGGCTCAAAATGCTTTGTAGTTTCTCCCCCACAAGTACCACTAGGTTTCATTTTCAACTCAGATTTTCCCCCGCGATTGTTCTCCAACTGCTTCTTTAAGTGGCTATGCCAATGGTTCTTAACCTCGTTGTCACTTCTCCCTGGTAAACTTCCGGCAATCAAAGACCATCTGCAACGAGATATATATACATATATATATATTACAAGTATAAATATCAGATATGATATATATTTATATATAAGGTTTATATAACTAATTAAGATTAAGAAAATGAGTTCAGTTGGTTAATTGTAACGAATATGTGTTGACTTCTATAAACTATCCTATTTAATCATGTATGTGTATCGAAATTATTTTTTAGTAGGAACTCTTACAATTAATAGGGATATTTTAGATGAAATATTATAGATTTGGGAAACAAATCAATGAACATTTTATATTTAAGACTAAACTCAACCTCCAACTGTTTCTCATATTGAAAACTGGAGATAGTATGAAATAATATCATACGCTTTTAATTAAAGACTGCATTGTTTCCTTCATAACTCTTTTCATCACAACGAAGAAATTTAGGAAAATAAAATTCGATCTTCTAACTTAATTTCCATACTTTAATAAGCCATTTTCAAGTGAAAATGAAAAACTCTTCGTGTTCCCAGATTTGCAAATACATGTTAGAGAGAAAATGATTGATGCCAGTATGGGAATGCATATGCTTACTTATTTCCATGTAGTTCATGTAATTTGATGATGATTTCGTCTTCTTCTCGGGTGTAATTCCCCCGCTTTACATGCGGGCGCAGGTAATTTAGCCATCGAAGTCTGCAACTCTTTCCGCACCTTGATAAACCTGTAAAATAATGCAGATGAAACTCCATGAAGATATATATCCATCCCAACCTTTGTTTCCTTAAAAGACAGGTTGGTTCATGCTTAAGTGGAAATTACAGAATAAAGAGATCATCATGGCCATCACCGAGTAGTGCATACTCAAAATCTGGTTCAAGTTTGCCCAACAAGTTCGAGTATGTGTATATATATACCTGCTTGTTTGGGGAGCTGACGCCAATTACTGTGGCCGTATCTCTCAACATATGCTCTTAGCCTTTCATCCTCCTCCTTGCTCCACGCACCTCTCTTTGTTCCATTTTTGTCGTAGTAAGGGCCTCTCGTCATCGCCTATGTATATTACCAAACTTGTTTGGCTCTCTCAGACAAGACTTCAAATATGGGAACATATACACTTACAGAAGGCAGCCCACGCCCATGTATATATATAAGAACATCGGGCTCCACTCATCAGTGATACACTGAAGCCTTAGCTAGCAACACGTGCCTAAGAGCACGGGTATGCTTTCAAATTTCATGGCAAATTCCCAGTGTGTTTGGATGAAACCAAACCATGGTTTAAAGAATAGTTTTTAGAGAATAGATTTTGAAAAAAAATAGATTCTGTGAAGAATAGATTTTGTAAAAAAGTGATTCTGAGAAGTGAGAGTGTTTGTTATCAAAAGTACTTTTTATATATACAAGTTACTAAAAAAACATAAGTTAATATGATAATTATATAAAAATAAATTTTATGATATATTTTAATTTGAAGGAATAAAATTGTTAATAATATATTTTTTACCAACATAATTAATAATACATAAGATAATGTAATTAATAAATAATTAATATGTGTATATGTGTTTATAAGATATAAGGTTAAATATGTTTATAAAAAATAATTGAGAAATGTTAAAGTCATATTATTATTGAGATCTACTCTGACAGGCACAATCATCTCTCCAATTTGAGCTAGAAGCAGAATGAATTCACTTCTCCTGAAACCATGGTTTTAGATTCCAAAACCATGGTTTTGACCCAAACCATGGTTTCAGATTATTGGCCCAAAATTGATGTTGTTTGGGTAATATTTTACCAAAACTATAGTTTTGCCTCCCAAACCATGATTTTGAGGTCACCCAAACAGACCCTTAATGTCGCTTTTCCTTTGGTGGTCATTTTTCCTGTGGGGTATTAAGAGTGCAAAGTGTTGGTAAGAATGGATCAGGATTGGTTGCTTGACGAATAAAGTTAAGTCAACAAAGCGAGAGAGTCTTACTTGATACTGTTTACTTTTAGGTCTGCCCTTATCTTTTAATTAAAAAGATACCGATTCTGTACAATTAGACATTTTAAAACGACATCTTGTATTTAACTTTTGACTCCGTGGTTTCAATCAAAACTTTGTTCATTCTACATTCACACGCATCCTTTTTTGCAATTAGGGTTGACTCCAGATTGACGCAGTGGTTAGGATTTGGGGTGTTTTCAGGGAACCGAATGGGAATAATTAAACATGCATGAGAAAAATCAAGACGACGAATTATTACACTTTTGATAACTGTTGCCAGTTTGCTTAATAAAAATATGTATAACAAATTTTATAAGTAAAAACATTATAAATCGATCTTCTGAGGAAAAAAAAGTTACCTTTTTTATTTGTCATGTGTTCATTGATCATTTTGAAAATTTTTATTGAAATTCAAATCTTCTCTTATTTTTTAAGAATATGTTTAGATCGGAAAACAATGAATGAAAGAATTTAAAAAAAAAAAATTCTCGATTCCAATTTTTTTTAAGAAATCACTTTCCAGTGCCTTTCTACTATTACTCTTCCAAATATCAAATCACAGAGAATAATTAAATATATGATGGATGAATAAATAACAGACCCTGCACACTTGAACAGCCATTCTTTTGTTCCGACCTGCTTTTTAATAAATTCTTGCATTTGACATATTCTTTTTTTGTTTTGTTTTTTGTGCCAACGTATTTGACATATTCAAATCTGGGATATATACATGCGAAGTCTTGATACGAAATTAATTTCAGCCGTTAAATATGTTCTGGCTGGACGATAGTAATTTGAAAAATAGCCGAAGACTTTATTACGCTGCGAAGACTCAGAAAGCCTCACTGGAAATTATGTTTGAATAAATACACACACACGCACGCACATGTACATAGATTCACACGACTGTAATGGAGGAGACTGACGAGGAATGAAACCATTGTAGGGCTTGATCAAGACATGAATTATTATGTGTTAATTAGCATCCTCCCTATTTCGCGAGTTTGTGAAATATACAAATAACAAATGGAAACATTTGTGAAAACTAATTTCCATGCTCGTCCATCGTCATAAGGATGAACATTATAATACTCATTACAGTGGTGAGATTTAATTGTACCGTTTCAATATAATTTCACTGTTCTACATTTAAAATTTTCAATAGATGGTTTTTAAATAAAAAATTATTTTAAAAAACAAATAGTTAAGAAATATTTTTATTTTAAATTCGGTAAACATCAAAATATTAAACTATTAAAAATATCAAAAATAAAATTACATTGAATATGAATGGTCTAGATTTGATACACCTAAGCTAAATCCATCATTTGTGTGGCTCACTCGTAAAAATATTCTTATTTTGTGCTTTCATTATCATCGCAACTAGTAATGCAAATTGGACAGGAAACTGAGAAGAGGAGTTTCATCAAAATTTTAAATTTAGTGGTTTCCCACAGTTATATATGAAGCACCTGAAGTCTAATCCACACTCATCACAGGGACATTTCAGTTCTTTAGGCGACAATAACACATAAAGGATAGGGTATGTATCTTAATTCTGTTATGTCTAATTATTTTTGATAATATTTATTTCAAATCCAATTAATCACTATCAATATTTTTTAATTGATACAAACCCCCCCCCCCCCGGGGCCTGCACGCATGTCAAAGCATCGCTTGTTTTAATAGCTGATATGATCTACTGGACTCTGTTTTAGTTTCAATTTCGATGTTTGCAGTTTGCTGTTGTTGCGTGGCTTGGGCTTCTGGGCTTAAGGTTTTGAACCATTTTATTCAAAACCACACTTTTTGAAGCAAATTGGGTTTAACAGATATTTTTACATTTAGTAATAAATCTTTTCAATAAAGTGTCCTTTTTTACAATCAATTTAGAAGTTAGTGTTCCAAAATAAAATTCCAAATTGTAAAATCATAGCGAAAATTTAAAAGGAGGTCTAAAAAAATGTAATTATTAAGTACGAGCATCGTACATACTCACGATCTCTTGGTTCAATTTCACATCGAATTCGTAAATGTAAAAGATTAAATTGTTGTTTAAAGTATTTATTAAAATGGATTGAAATGAAATGTGCTTGCCATCGGATAAAAATGAAAAAGAAGCTTAAGGAGATACCACAGTGTAATTTACACTACAACTCATCTAGGGGCTATTTCAACTAACTTTCTTTTCTCTCAACACTTTTTTTTTTCCATTTATTTTTTGCGTCAATGGCAAATGCAAAGTTGGGTGTTTCAGTTTCAAAACCAGAGAAAGTTATATCTCAATCTGTCCATGATACACTTGCTTGTTCAATTCAATCCTTGTAAAGAATTTATCAATGATAGACACTACGAAGCTCTAGGATTGCGCGCCCCTGTAAGATCAAAGCTAGAAAGCCAGAGTAATGCTTACACATAATACTACAAGCGAAGGGCTGAATCACGGGCGCTTCTAAATCTGAAAAAGACTCCGCAAAACCACGTTGTTATGATCAAGGGAGCTGGTTTCAAGTCCTTTGGTCAAATTAACGATCACAATCGGAAAAGAGGATTGAGTCCAAAAAAAAAAAAAATCGGAAAAGAGGATGGGAAAGAATAGGAGAGGTTCCATGCTGCTCTTCTTCGCCCCCTTTCCCTATAATAATTTCTTACCGCCTTATTAAAATTTCTCCTCTCTTTTTTACCCAATCAAGCATAATTCTTCATTCAATATTAAATATAAAAATGTTTAATTACTTAAAAAAATGGAATTATTAATTTGTGAAAAATACAAATTAATTTTCTTAAAATATCTTTTTTATCACTTATGTCGAGTACTACCAACTTACAAGAATCCTTTATATTTTAAGAAAAGAAATTAAAGAAAAAAAATTAAGATCTTATATTTATATATGTTTAGTGTCAAAATAAATCTTTCAACTAGATTTTACGTCTAGAATTGGAGGAATACTAAACTTTGAAAAAAATGTTGATAAACGGTAGTGCATCTTTCTTCTCCATATCCCCATGGTCCATTACACTGAGTTTAAAATTATTAAGCTTGTTTTATGGTCAGGGATGGGATTTACGCATTCGAGTTTTTCTGTCATGATTAAAATAAAGATGGTTTTTTTTTTTTGGGGAGGGGGCTACATTTATATATTTAGTATCAAAATAAATCTTCTAACTAGCTTCTACATCTCTTTGGCCCAAAAAAAAAAAAAAAACTGGCTTCTACGTCTAGAATTAAGGAATCAATTTCAATGCTTATTCTCTTAATAAGCATTTTAAACTCATTATATCTGGACCATCTATATCTAATTTGAAGAATTTAAATTTAAAGTCTTTAATTAATTATTTTTAAATAAAAAAATATTTTTTAAAAATGATAGTTAAAAGATTATCTCTGTTATAGATTCTATACATATTAAAATAATGGCTAAAATATAGATTTGATCCTTTAACTTTTTATAAGATTTCAATTTAGTCCCTTAACTTTAAAAGTATACATTTGATCCTTTAACCCTAAAATCATCAGGATTTGAAGATGATTTTTTGTAACAATCATGGATATTTTGAAAATTAAACTTAATATGTTAGCATTTAAAAATATTTTATCAACATTTAAGATCTTAATGTTTTTATTTTTAAAAAAATTTTAGGATTAAAAGATTAAAAGTATACTTTTTAAATTAAGGGAACAAATTGAAACTTTGTATAAAGTTAAAAAACAAAAATATACTTTAGCCTAAAATAATTATTTTGGATAAAAAAATAAAAAAAATCAATTCTAAATCATTATAAATAATACAGATTGATCAGCGCAGGTGTCTACCCAAATTGGCTCCATGGAATTGGAGGGAATATTAGACTTGTCTTGCGTTTTTTTTTCCTCCGCTCATTCGAGTTTTTCTGTCATGTTTAAGAGGGTGTTTGGTACACCAATAAATGTTTTTAGGAAGCATTTTTTCACAAAACGAGATAATCTCTTTCACATATTTACTTCATATACTGTAAAATTACTATTAAAATTATGGTTTAGGTTTTATCTAAACACCCCTAAAATAAACATGGTTTTAGAGAGAGGGAGGGAGAGATTCTGGAAGAACAAAGAAGAGAGAACAGGTCACCGATCGAGTAAAATTCACCACCAGCACAAATACTCATGTCTGATCAATTTGTGGCTGGTGATCCTGATCTTAATTATACTCTGCTCCGAGACGCCATTCATCGGATAAAGACGAAACGAATTAAGAAGAACAAACGAACTCCAAATCTGTTTAGTATCATCCCACTAAACGTCTTCATGAGAATGACAGCTTAGAAAAACAAGAGCGCGCCATCAGATGAAAACATGTCTCCGGCGCCTTCAATATTTGGATAGCAATATTCACTGTATATATCTTCTGATATAAACGGTTCAGTCCAGAAATCGCCGCTAAATTCTGGGAATTTACTAACTTCCTGGCAAGCCCCGCTATTATATTCTTCTGGGGAATTCTTAGTGCTAGATTCTGTATCAGTGGAAGGCAAGAAGGAAGCAGAGTTGTCTTGACCCGCCTGCGTCGACGACGTCGTTTCCGTACAGTCCAGTGATGAGCTTTCAAATATATTATTCAACTCACTCACAGCCTTCACAATATCAGATTCTGAATGCTTAGTCATATTATTATTGTTACTTCGACCTGACTTGTTGCCTTTCACCTCAGAATCACTCTTTCCTCTGTCCCTCGACCGCCTCTTCAGCTGGCTGTGCCAATGATTCTTTATATGGTTGTCTGTTCTCCCAGGTAACTTCTCAGCAATCAGGGACCACCTGTATATAACATTTGATTCACAACCGTGAAACTCGAAATTCCCCCAATCGGAGGTGTGAGAAATATAATCAAAGTACTAAATAAGATTTCATACTTGTTTCCATGTTGTTCGTGTAGTTTGAGGATGATCTCCTCCTCTTGTGGAGTATAGTTCCCACGTTTCAGATTTGGTCGCAGGTAGTTCATCCATCGAAGCCTGCAGCTCTTTCCGCATCTTGCCAAGCCTGCAATTCCACAATATATATATATATATATATATATATATAAGTATCACAGAAAGACACACGCCCGTTATATATATTTAGAATGAAATAAGATCAAAGGTGAAGAAATACCTGCTAAC
This sequence comes from Neltuma alba, assembly GCF_004799145.2. NCBI lineage: Eukaryota > Viridiplantae > Streptophyta > Magnoliopsida > Fabales > Fabaceae > Neltuma > Neltuma alba. The sequence continues at coordinate 428,441 of NW_021635966.1, read as the reverse complement.
TTGGGGAGTTGGCGCCAGTTTGGATGGCCATGGGTCTGAATATAAGATATGAGCTTCTGGTCTTCTTCTTCACTCCATGCGCCTTTCTTAACTCCGTTAGCGTCAACGAAAGGACCTCTCACCATTTCCTATACTATTTATTAACAGTAATTTTAGAGGTTGCAGACAGCTATGTTATTCTGATGCCAAGTTAGCTTTTGATCCCTCCAGATCAGCCCCAGATGAAGTTATATATAAATTGCCCCGAGTCTGAGCACATATGAATGGCATTATCCTATTGCGGCTTTGAACTTGTAAATGCCTGGCCCCACAACTTCCATATGCATCATTATTCATTACCAAAGCGATGTGAGTTAAACGTCAACGTTTAGAGGTGGCTACTTTTTGGAGCGACTTAATAGTTAATATAAGTATTTTTATATAAATTGAAATAAAATTTTTTTTTTACATATTTACCTGTATATATTCTATAAATCATGATAAAAAAGTTAGTTTTGAAGGCTCTAATTGTCATTCAAAACAAGCCGGTGTCCGTGATAATAATTTATAATTTATCATTGAATTAATTATGAAGACAGATTGATTAAGATGATAAAGACCGATATGCTTACCTGAAGATGTGTGCGCGTAATTAGATCTTTATTACATTATATATGTGTGTGTATGAGGACACTGGAGGAGGAGGAGGAAAATTATAAAGGATAAGTATTTCATCGGAATATCAAAGAGATTAATACCATCTAGATCATTAATTCGTTTGAAGTATGATAACCTAATTTAATCCGAGTGCGGGTTGATTATTGATCACTTTACAATGCAAAGAAAATTATTAAAAACACGAAAATAAAGTTGTCTCGAGCTAATTTCACAATGCGATGACGAAGCTGCTTTTACATAGTTTAATGTAATATATAATTATATATAGCTAGTTTTTATTGGAGAAAATGTCACGGTTGAATATTTTAAGTTATATTAATTTAATTAATTAGTCCTTTTTGTTTTTATATTTTGTTTTTTTTTTTTAAACTAGGAACTGTAAAGTAACACGCGAAACCGATTGAAGACGTCTCCATCATGGATGACTGGCATCTTTGAGAAAAGCAAGTGTGGCTGAATTAATATAAAATTCCTTCTTTATGGCATTTGTGATTTGGTGTTATCGTCGGTTTTCTCCACATTGATGTAAAAGAATTACTGTAATCAAATATAATTTATTGTTTTTAAATTAGAATTGAGCGCGGAATCAATGGAACCCACTTTCGATTTAAATATAGATTTCAAATGGGCAAGTTACACGCTAGCTCCAATCATTTTCTACTATTTGTGGCATCTTTTTGGACTGTGATCAGCAATTTAATTTTGCTCCAATAATTGCAAATATTTTTGAGTGCTTATATATGCACTCTCTTATTACCTATCTACTTCTCTTGTCCTATTTATAAGTAACTTCCAACATGCTTCACATAAACTAAGAAAAATCTTAAACTTTATTAATTCTCATTTAAAATTTAAAAACTTTTCAATTTTATTATTGTGTAATATACATTATACCTTATGTAAACAAAGTCAACATAATAATAAACGAAGGGCAAGATTGTATATCCATACAAAAAATTTCTCTCAATACCCTATAAATACAATAACAAAAAAATATTTTTTTTCTCTACTTTATAAATAGGACTAGAGAAGTAATTTGAATTAAAAACATTAATCTAATATTGAATAATAATGAAAGAATAATTATTTAATTCCTCTAAAATTTGAAATTCTCCATGTGACGGTTTATAACTATTTCTTTTTCTTTTGCTTTTTTGGCCTGAAATGGTTTATAACTGTTTCAAATGCTTTGATTCAGCAAAATTTTATAAGTCACTTTCAACATGCTTAACACAAAACAAGAAAAATCTTAAACTTTATTAATTTTCATTTAAATTTTAAAAACTTTTCAATTTTATCCCTATTTAATATACATTATACTTTATGTAAACAAAGTCAATACAATGATAAATGAAGGATAAAATTGTACATCCATGCAAAAAATTTCTTTTAATACCTTACAAATAGAACAAAAAAATATCTCTTCTCTTTATCCTGTAAATAGGACTAGAAAAGTAATTTGAATTTAAAACATTAATCTGATTTTGAATAATAATGAAAGAATAATTATTTAATTCCTCTAAAATTTGAAATTCTCCATGTGATGGTTTATAACTGTTTCTTTTTTCTTTTTTTTGACCTGAAATGGTTTATAACTGTTTCAGATGCTTTGATTCAGAAATAAGCTAGTGGGTGGCTACGCGGACAAAAATTGTTGAGGGGTCAGTATATTAAATTAAAGTATTTTGATTACCCCTCTGGTTTATATTAATTACATAGATCTCCTCTTTATTTTAAAAATATACAGTTTAATCCAATTACTTAACACTATCAGGAATATTCTAAAAAGGAATTTAAAAATATTATTTTTAAGTAAAATTCATATTAAAATAAATTTTATTTACTATTTTATCTCTCATTCTAATAAATTTCTAAATTATATTTCTACAGTTACTCAAATTTTATTTAGTTAAGGCAAACATAAAAGACTTGATTAAAAATTTAACTAATTGTTTCAATAAATATATATACTTGACTAAATATGTTTATAAGTTTTTGTAAGAAAGATGTATTTAAAATTTTTGAATTATAACTTTAAATAATTTATAAAAAATTTTAAACTTATATCATCTAAACTTTGTGATAAAAAAACTATGTATTTTAAATATGTTTTTTCAATTTAAAATAAATGAAAATAAATAATTTCTAATGAATATGATAAAATATTAAAATTACAAAATTTTATGATTTAGATTGAAATTAATAAATTTTATGACATATTAGAAATTTTAAAAATATATGTATTATAATTATTTTTTGATTTTATTAAAAATATTTTTTAAAAATATAAATGCCTAAATAATTATTAAGTTAAAAAGAAATATTTTGATAAAAAAATAATTTAAAATCAAACTTGACGTTAACTACTGATTTGGATGGATGTCAATAAAATTTTAGATATAAAAAGATAATTTGTGTATTATATATTTTAATTTTGAGAGAGATTTATATACACTTTCAAAATAGATAAAAAAAATTCTGTAAGTAATATGAACTAAATGGATGATCAATGTATTTTACCCTTAAAATAAATTAAATTATGTTGGATAAGTTTTCAAAATTCACGGGTAACGTGGAGCAATAATATTAAATTAATTTATTATCCCATGACAATCGTAGGCTAAGCTGTGATGAGCTTCGATGACGCTTCCACAACGCGACAAAAATAAGGTCAGCAACGTCGACGTTAGCGGATGACGTCCTCAGTTTCCATAAATTTAATATTGCTCAATCCTTATCATGGAAGAAATTACTATCAATTAAATATTCTAACCCGTGCCAGATTAAAAACATCGTTGATAACGTTGATTCCTGGAGCGAACCTACTACTGATGTCATGAACATGAGTGAGGGATACACCAGCCTGTCAAGAAAGAATCATTTGACTACAAAACCACATCACATTTGTAAAGTTTTATAGCTAACAAGTAAGACACCTTTTACGAGAGTTGACATCCTAATAACTCCACACTATCATATAGGTGCTATCAAATTTAAAATCATTGATTTTAGTTTTAAAATTTGATTTCATTTTGATTCGTTCAAAACATCTAGCTCCTGAAACAGTATTTTTAATCCTTAAAACTTAGGATAAAAACCACGAGTTTTAAATTTTAAAGATTAAAATTAAAATGAGATCAAATTTTAAAATTAAAAATAGTATCAATCGTTATGCTAATGAGGAGATGAGATTTAATAAATCCTCTATGGACAATATTACAATATCTAAACATCCTTTTTCCTGGCAAATCCTCATTCATAAAAAAATTCATACTAGTTCCACAATTGTACTCCCTCCATTCCTTATTATAAGAGATATTTGATACTTATAGCATGTTCCTATATATAAGAGACACTTAAAAGTTATCTCTACTTTTTTGTGTTGATTTCCTATTTTACCTATATTTATTGTTTCCAACTCACACTCTCTCCCCTTCCCACTTCTCTTTCTTTCAATAATTTAATTGTTCTCTCTCATGCTCTCTCTCTTTATTAATGAGGGCATTTTTAGGAAAAAAATTATATTTTTTACACATTAATTGTTCTTAACTAATTTTCACTGTTTTTTTTATCAACGTAATTCGGTTATTTGTCTCTTATAATAAGGAACGGTGGGAATACTTAGCAAGCATGAAGCCTAGAACTTAATTTCCCATAAAACTTTGATCCAGTTTCCTTTAATTTAGAGTTGTGAAATTGATGGCTTGGCACTAAACTACCAAGGAACAAGGGAAATTAGATCTCATAAAGTTCAATTCCTATTCTCAACCCTTCACCAACATGAGTTCAAAGTTTCCTTTGTAATTTGTGAAACTTCTTAGCAGCAGCTCCATTCCGTGCGGCTCTATTTCATTATCATCCATTCACACAGTAATTCCATTCATTTTACATACTATCTATGATTCTTAGTATAAAAATTAGTTGACTAATTTGAGTAGATTAAAAAAATTAGTTAAATTAGTTATCTGTAATAAATAGATGTTGTATTTTTTAAAATATCCTTGCTAACCAAGTGTATTGGCTAGAACTACCAATATTACAAAGGTTAACTTGAAAAAAAATAGATAAATATAAGAGACAAAGTGGATTGAATTTTTATATTTATGAATCAAAATAAAAGTAAAATGAGTTCTTATATTAAATACAGGAAATAGTACTAATTTTTTCTATTCAACGTGAGTCATTCAATTGAACTAAATTAAAATTTGGAACCGTAATAATTATAGGGAGAATTACAATGAGGTCCCAAGCAAGAAAAATAATTGAAAAACAAATCCTAAAAGTTGTCATCTCCACTATAAGACTTGTTATTATAGACTGTTGAAGTTGTTATTGAGATTTTTTGGTAATTATTTCTCTTCTGTAAGATTTGATTATAATTTCCCTCTAATTATATTAGTAACACGTGGCGGCTCGCAAGACGCAAGCATCCATCGTCAGAAAGCGAGCCTCGCTCGCTTTTTGATGATTATCGACACGTACGAATTTATACCCTTAATTGTGTGAACGCAGACTTCGAATGAAGGATACTTCAGCGAAATGAGTGGATGACATATATAATAAAAATGTCAAATTGTTAAAGCTTAAATGATTTACACGTGATAATTCCGGGGGGCTATAAAATCGGTTTGATAGTTTCATCGGGTAATACAACAGTAACATACTCCCTCCGCTTCATAATTAAGTTTTGGAAGACAATAGGGTCAACTCGTAAATCGACCATGGCGGCCGCGGCCTGACCTGGCGTGTAGTGATCATATGATTATTGATTCCTTCTGATTTTTAGAGATCATAATACTGAGGAAACCTTGGAGACAACCGCTTATTGCTGCACTAAATACTAAAACAATTCATTCTTACATGTGAACAAACCTTACCGATCGAAAATATGTGAGAAAACGCTTTTTTTCTCTAAGAATTTTTCCAGGAAAGAACGCCATGATATAATATTTTCTAAACTCTCATGGGGAATATTCGATTCTCTCATATCCAAAGCAGAGTGAACATCAAAGTACGTGGATGCTTTCATATGAAGAGTTGTTCTCTGCTGCTCCATGTAACATCAAGAGATTGAAGGGCTATTCCAAGAGAGAAAATATTATATTGCACGAGATAAGATACTCGTATGAAAGCAAAAAGAAAAGAGATACTAGTAGAAACAGGAAAAGATCAATTGATAAGAGTATCCACAACAGTAAAAACGGCGTAGATATATCTGCGCATGCCGACCTAAAAAGTCCTTTTTTATAACAAAACAAGAGAATAATTTTTCTAACCTGAACTAACATTTCAATTGTACATATATTATATATAGCAGACTAGAAGCAACACGTACAGACTATACTATTATCAATCCGCATTTTATTTTACACTATATTGAACACCACTCCCTCTGTCCCTCCTTATAAACAACAACTACAATTTTTCTTTTATTTCTAAATATAAGCAACATTTGTAAATTGTGTTAAATTTTTTTAGAAAATTTCCTGTTTTAAACTATTAATTACTTATTTTAATATTCAATATATTTATCATCTCGTTTTCCAAACTATCATCTCTTTCCATCACACATTCTCTCTCTTTCATAATTCTTTTTATTATAATAATTTTTTTATTCTCTTTCTTATACTCTCTCTCCCTACAAATAAAGATATTTTAGAGAAAGAACTTTTAATTTTTACCTATTTATTGTTTTTAACAAATTTTTTTATCTATGTAATGGAGTCATATGTTACTTATGAAAAGGGATGGAGGGAGTACTATTCAAATGTACCACAGTAATTACTAGATATAACTAACATTGCAATAAACTATATAATGGCAATAAAATTAAAAGACTTTCAATGAAAAATATGTCACATTGCCATGCGTCTAAGAAGAAAAACACGCTGATCAAACTTTCTTTTCCATGTTCTCGGTAAAAACAAAAAAACAAAAAAAAAACTTTCCTTTTACATTTCTGGATTCTACATTTCTCCGATGTCAAGAATAGTCGACTTCCTGAAACAAATTTTTGTTATTTACCGACGTGTTATGACGCTTTTTAATGACCGCTAGTTGTCCCATTATTACAGGAAAAATAACTTTTAATTTGGACGTTGGTTATGTGGGATTAAAAGCACAGTCCAAAGCGTAGCCCGAAGAAGCCCAACAATAAAAAGCCCAAAAAGTGGTTTCATAGTGCTGATGCAGATGCAGTGCCCATTCTATGACAGAGTATTCAAAGGGCTACGGTCCATTGGAGTTGAGAAAATTCTTCCCCTGTAGCCCGCCCGCACACCGCCTCTGCCCTCTATATAATATAATAGCCGTATCTTGCTCTCTTATGGATAGAGCCGGGAATATGAGTTGGATCCACAGATCATACCTGCTAACCCGTCAAAAATAGCGGGTTAGGTTTGGTCTTTGGCCAACTCGCTACCACCTGAAAAATATGAGCCCGCATCGTCACAACCCCAGCTCACCAAGGGAACCGGCCTAATTTTTTATATATTAAAATATTGGGAGGAGGTGGACTAGAATTCTGGAAAGGCAAGAAAACTGAAGTCCTACTAGCTACTACCGTCAAAATCAATACTGAGCCAGCTTCAAATGTCATCACCATTAGAGATAATTAGATCAAAATGGTTATTTATTGTTGCATGTTGATTTTATTAGAAAATTTTATGTTTGAACTTGTGTTTTTATCATGTTTGGACTTTGGACTCTGGACAATCGTATATTTTGTGTTTTAATGTGTTGTAATTTTATTTGAATGCTTAGAATAATTTAAATCATTTTTTTAATTTTTGATTATTTATAAGAAAAAATTAAAAAAAAATCTGATAGGTTGGAGGGTTAAAGTTATCAGAATACCAGCCTGCGCAGAAAAGGAGCATTTGAGCTTGACCCGTATGACCCGCAACCCGTCATGGGCCAACCCGTAACTTGGGGTTGGCCCATTTTACCAGTCCTACTTATGGACAAGGCAGATACAATAAAATATTCATGAGCGACAAGTATACTTGTATGGACAATTCGAAATATGGTAGGATACTAAATGTGATAACTTTCCTAGCTAAGATTTAAATTTTGATTTGTCACTTCTACAAAACCTTTGGTAGAGCTGATACTTTCCTGCCTTAAAACCTTTGGGTGCGGTTTAATTTCTCTCCACTGAGGTTTCAGTCCACTACGCCTCCTCTTCGGCTCTATAACAATCGTTTGGAGCAAACGGTAGAACGCAATTCAAATGGATTGTCGTGGGTGGCTACAAACTTGAATTCCAAAATTACAGAAAACCAAGGCGGATCCCACGCTTTTACAGGATGATATGAATATATATGTAGGGCCCGCAAAATATCAGCAGTAAAAATATCTTTTCGTCCAGAATAAAATGTATTTATAAATAATCAAATGTTACTATTTTACACGATAAAATTATCATTCTTAAAACACCATATAAATTATTTCTCTGATCCTATTTACAAAGTAAAGTGAGAATTTTTTTGGGCCTATTTATATATTACATCATTAAATTTTTAATATGAATATACTATTTTATTTTTGATAAACTACTTCCCTAATCCTATTTTATTTCTTGAGAAAAGGATAATTTTATTGTGTAAAACAGTAACATTTAATTATTTATAAATAAATTTTGTTTTGGATGAAAATATATTTTTACTACTGGTTCTCTTAATTTTGGAATTCAAGTTTACAGCGACTCACGACAATCCATTCGAATGGCGTTTTGATACACTTTCATGCTTTGATCTGGAGACGCGACGCTTTTTCATTATTGCCTGAATTCTGTTGCATGCGTGCTCCGTGCTGCCAATGTTTCTTTGTTTCGTCAGCCGGCAACATGTAAGCACGAGTGCTTCACAATGTCGGCAACAAATAAAGAAATTTTTTAAAATTTAAAGGATTAAGGTGTAATTTTATCCCAATCTTATTTTCTAGGTGTAATTTTACCCTTAATCTTTTAGTGGTGCAATTTCAATCCTGATTTTTTTTTGTGTAATTTTGCCCCTCATGGTCAAAATTGCACTCAAAGATCAGTGACAAAATTACACTCTAAAAAAAAAGATCAATGATAAAATTGCACCTGAAAAATAAGATCAGGTGCAAAATTGCACTACTAAAAGATTAGGGGTAAAATTGCATCTGAGAAATAAGATCAGAGTCAAAATTGCATCTTAACCCAGATTTAAATATGAATACCAATAATCATCTGCCACAAGTTTAAAGCCAACGATTAGTAATATTCATTCCAAATCTGTCTCTTCGTACGCTTACTTGGAAATCATCGAAGAGGCTAGTCAAAATTTTTAGGTAGGTCGGCTACCTATATCCATGGTTGCATAGGGTGCTTGGATGAAAATCAAATTATAGTTTTAAAAGTGTTTTTACGGTATATGAAATAAATATATAAAGAAAGCTGTTTTGTTTTTACAGAAAAGTGCTTTTACTTTTTCATCTTGCCAAACATCTCTAAGTATTTTGAGTACGTAAGTGCCAAAAATAAAGTAACCTATGCGCACACACACACATATATATATGAGAGCTTGGGACACAGAATCAGGAAATGAATTCCATCTGTTCTTCTTTCTTTGTTTTCAAGGTGATACACGGCACCCACGTATATAGAAACAGTAAGTGCCAAAAATAGAGTAACCTACGGCTTCCTTGCTCCCATGCAAAACTTCGCTCATTCTCATCTTCATCTCTCAGTCAGTTCACTTAAAGCCATTTATGAATAAATACACGTACTTAATAATAAATAATTATGTGTTATATATATATTTATATAGGCTGCGAACTCTACTCTGTATTAAAAAACTACATAGTTGGCCGAAGAATATGTATCCAAGTGCAGACAATAGACTTCAATAATTTCAGGAAACCAGTAACCAGCAATTACTGCAAAGCTCTCTTAAATTATTTGTATATATGAGAACTTTCCGTTAATTTATGAGGTGAGTAACTATCTAGCTAGCTTGTTAATTATCCTGCAACTTTCGTTGGGAACCAACCAGTGACAAGAGGACACTTTGTTTCTTCTTCCCTAAACATCGAATTCATTAGCTTTAATCTATTGGATATACAATTCATTATCAACCATACAACACAAAAGAAATATGTGGAGTTTTAATTAAACATAATACATATAGCACTCCTACCACAGCTTCTCGGCTTATTACGCATTGAATACATATCACATCTTGAGTCCCCAAAAAAAAAAAATTACATATCACATCATCTGGAAAAGGAGGAAAAAAGTCGAACACACAACAGTACATATTAATATGGAAGTTACATACCCCAGGGGGAAATACATTCTATTGGGTAGGTTTCTCCGTTCACTATAAAATGCCTTCGTCAAAATAAGCCATGATTGTTTTCCCAGAGATGTGCATCGTATTCGTATTCAGGGGACAAAGGTAACAATGCTTCCTGAGGGACGTAGGAAAAGTCAAACATGTACGGCTCCGTCCAAAAACCACCACCCATAGTCTCAATGAGCGCATCTGGCGTAGACAAGTTATAACAATCTTTCCCAACCAAACTTTCATTACTGCTGAAACCACCAGCAGTATCTGTGGAAGACTCTTGGAAGGTACTTGAGTTCTGGGACTCATCTGCTATGGAATCACATTGTGGAGAAGGAGCAGTGGTTGTACTGATAGAGACTGATGAGTCGATGAACTCTTGCCTTGATTCAAATGAAATTTGATCGCTTGATTTGAGGGCTCTATGTTCTTCATGCGCAACTGAGTTTTCTTGAACCCTCTTCTTGAGATTGGTGTGCCAATGGTTTTTTATTTCGTTATCAGTTCTTCCTGGTAAACAAGCAGCAATCTTGGACCACCTAAAATTCAAAACGACCATAGACAGCAGCATTCGTCCCCGGCCGACATTTTACAACAGGAAGTTACGATTATGCTTAGCACTAGATTAAAATTTTAATGTTAAGATATTTTAAATTCGATATTAAAACTTTATATATGTTTTATTTGAAATTTCAATTTATAAAGTGTGGTCCTTAATCATCTCTTATATATGTAACACTCTGCTTAATTAATAATCACTTCTAAGACTTGCCTCAGCATACTGGTTTACATATTCTTTTGCCAGTACAAATATGGTTACCCAGTAGGTTTGTTTGTTTAGTGAACAAATTCTTATAGAGCGACACAGTCTGCTAACACTTTCTGGCTTAGTTTTAAATGGGATGTCAAGATCAAGGTTTTGGTAGAGAGACATCATTCTGGGTTTTTCTTTTTTGGCAGGTTAGAAGAGTAGCTTTGGAGGAGTACCTGCAAGGGCACGCTTTTGTTTGGAGCGATACTGTTTGCTTTCTTCTAAAGATACTTATATACATTTAATTCAGTCTTTTTGCTAATCATCAGTTGCTTTATAATGAGTAGTAACACTTGCACCTTGGACTATTATGTAACCTTGTACGGATATAAAGATTATATTTATTTTTCTCTCATCATTAACCATACATCCATACTCGTGCATGCAGTATGTATGTATATGTGAGTGTTTTTATCTGTGTACTAATTTTGGTCTATTCTTCATGTTTCCTGATTAGTTTGGTCTTCAATAAAATTGATGCGGTGCTGTTTCGGATGAATGTATAGGATGAGAACATTGGAAATAGACTTTGAATCGTACTGTGGATTCAATTTCAGCCATAGAATTTTTGTATCGAGAACTTAGATTTTATAATTAATGTAAGACTCCATTCATTTTTGTCCACCACATTAACTATTTTTACTTAGCGCATTCCTATTTACCATTTTTTTTTTCCAAATCTAGATGAGCAGGATGGATTTGGGATCTCTACACAAAAAATACTTAAATGCTTTGGAGATAATTTTTTCCTCACGTACAATGTAAAAAACTTTTTTAGCTGATCCAGACTAATTTAGAAGTCAATTGTCTCATTAAACAAAGGGTATTTTGGAAAAATGATCACAAATTATTACTCATTGATTATAAATTAATGACTAGCTTACCTTATTTTTCGTAATCTCTATGAGTTAAGTAAGAAACTCTTGTAATTAAAACTGCAGAGAGTACCTATTACCCATTTTTTGGTGAAGTCTGATGATAGTGTTGTCTTCTTGTGGAGTGTAATTCCCTCTTTTGATGTCTGGTCTTAGATAGTTCATCCACCGAAGCCTGCAACTCTTTCCACACCTCGCCAGTCCTGAAAAACCAGTATTCATTATCAGAATGGCTGAAGCAAGGCGACCAAAGATGGATAGATTGATATGGAAATTCAGCAAACCGATCCGCAAGAACAGCAAATGAAGGTCGGATTAAAAGCTAATTAATCAATCAATTACCAGCAAACTGGGGGAGTAGTCGCCAATTCCAACAGCCATACCTCGTAACATAAGCAACCAACTTCATGTCTTCTTCTGGTGTCCATGTTCCTTTCCTGAGGCCATTTTGGTTGCTGTATGGGGTTCTCACCATCTCTCTCTGTGCGTAGAAGTAGTTTAACTAGGGATTAGTTTGTTTATGTGCCAAGTTTGTGTCTTTTTAAAGTGATTAGTGATAACAACGTTTGTGATTATGAAACACACATGTACTGTGCGTTCGCAGCTAAAACGTGTCTCACATTATTTAATCGATCGATCCTTTGGTTTGCCTCATCACACAAATAAGCTAAGAGATAGAATGAAGAGAATCTTTCAATCTGGACGAACTATCATCGGTTATATGAATCAAGTCAAATTAAGTTCTCGCATTGGTTGAATGCATAAAAATATCAACAGTTATCAGCACCGTCATCAGCAGGGTGTGGTCCCAACTAACTACTTCTACTTCGAACGCTCGAATCTTACATTTGAATAATGAAAAGAACTCCAAACTCGTATTAATAGCTTCGCGTTGAACACAATAAATTAACAGCTACGCGTTGGGTTATAAATGAAAGAAAGGACCAATTAAACGACCAATGTGCGGACTACTTAAGTGCCTGGTATAAATGATTAAAGTTAATAGTAACATTTAATTAAACTGAACTTGGTGATTATTAAGTAAAACGGGCGATTCATCGGTAAATTTAAGCCCTCTATAGCTCTCCTCTCCCTATTAACTAACTAATAAAAGCTGGCAAGCCCAGCCTCCCTTGGTTTCAAAGGATAACCATTCGTGCCACACACTTCAAGACCACAACCATGCGTTAGATAAACATACTGTCTAGATGAATAATATGCCAGTCTGATCCTTTTTAATTGTAACTTCTAGTAGTTTCTTACATGCTAAGGAAGTCATTAAATATAAAAAATCTTTTACTTTTATCCTTATTAAATAGTTAGTATATTTTTTCCCACTCATTTCCTTTCTCTTCTTTTTTATATTTGTCTCCTTTAATTAATAGGGGTAGAATTGAAAATGAAACATTAAAAAAGATATAAGTGATAAATTAAAAAAAATCAAAATTCTTTACTGTAAGTGAGAATTAAAAAGAACCAGAGTGGTATGAGTTGTCTACATGCGGGGCAGTAGTTGATTAATTGAAAAGACTTCTTCATCAATTATGTACTATTATCAAGGACTCTGTACCATTTTACAAGGACTCTGTACCATTTTTGGATTACTCGCCCCGTCTGAATTTCATTCGAGGAGAATGACAGTGAGATTTCAGAACAATAAATTTATGATGGTGAGGGTTCTTGACAAATTTTTCTAAAAAAATGAGTTTTAAGTATCAATTCAAACAACTATAAATTCAATGGTTTGGATCACAAATATGATATTTTTTTTTCTTAATATAGAAATTAGTTAAGAGTTGAATTCGTTCTAAACATAAAATCTTAATCCATTTTGTCTATAATATTTATTATTTTTCTCAAATAATTTTATCCAAATTATAAAGCAATATATAATCTAAGGTTATGTCAATGTATTTTATAGATATAATCTCACATTTGTTATAATCAACTAATTTATTTTACTTTTTTATTCTATCCAAATTCTTTAAGTAGCTCGTATGTTAATTATTTAAAAGAAGTATTTGAATTTCAAATGCAACTTCATTCTATTTTCAACCGTTTGAGTTGATACTTATAATTTTTTTTTAAAATATATGTAAAGGGATACTACCTCCGGTCCTTATTATAAGACTCCGTTTGACTTTTTGTTTGGTCCTAATTATAAGACCCCAATCCATTTTTCTCTCATATTTATACATTTTTTTCCAAGATAATCCTTCTAATAATGATAGTTCTAGCCAATATACTTAATTAGCAAGGATATTTTAGGAATGACAACACTTATTTATTACAAATAACTAACTTAACTTACTTCCTTAATCTCCTCAAATAAGTCAACTGGGTCTTATAATTAGGATCGGAGGTAGTATAATGTAACTATTAGCACTCCATTTGGTTCAAAATATATGTTAAATTTTGTTGGATGGGCTTGATTTTTTTATAAGATAACATTTACTTTTATCTAAGTATTTAATGAGTTTGTTTCGATTTTATCCCCATATATTTTCTTTCCTATTTGATTCATTTATTATATCTTTTATTTATTCTTTTAATTAATAAGGACATATTTGGAAAAAAAATACATAACTTACATATTTATGGTGTTAAACTGATTTTAACTAATTTTTAAAAAAATATAAATGAATAAAGTTTATTTTATATTTTAAACCGGACAGAACATTGACTAATTCAATGTTTTGAGGCTCCACCGCTCCGTAATTGTCATTTTCCCTTTCATTTTCACGGAGCATAGAGATGTGGAGGCATTCAATAATCCAGCCGGCAGGTCTATAGGGCTACTGGCCTTTCTGCCGGCTGCCTATTGTTATGCAGAGTTCAATTTCATTTTTGCTTCAACCCCCTAAATCTTAATTAACAACTTCATTACTGAAGCAGGAGCACAAGATCTGTTCCCAAATCACTCTCTCCGGCCTCCATGAAATACCCAGCCTTCCTTCGTACTCACACGACCCAAACCATAACTATATTTAGGGAAGGTACGTCTTATGAATTTATGATTATGAATTAGATATTGGAAATTGGAACCAAAATGTGTACAACTTACAAATAGAAATTGATCCAACTAGGAAGTATATGTAACCCATATTTTGTAACGGCGTGAATTTAAATCCTACCACCAATATGACAAAGAATTTATATATAAGTAGATATATAAATTCTTTTTTAGCCGGAGCTTGTAATTTAGTGTAACAAAACTCCCCCCCCCAAAAGAAAAAAAGGCGTCTTCTTAATAGTACTGGTAAATACTAATACTAATGCTAACAATCACTCAGACGCGCCATCAAAAAACTTTGAGAAAAATTAGTTTCTATTGTAAAAGAAAACTTATAGTGTAAATGAAAAAAAAAGGGCAATGGCCATAGCAAGTCTAAAGCTTTGTTTGGTCCAATGGAGGGGAGAGAATGGGAGGTTAATTAAGGGGAGGGAAGAGCAGGAGATGGAAAGTTATGAGTCTTATTTGGTTTGAGGGGAAGGAAGCGGAGGGAAGGTTTCTTGTTTGGTTCAAGAAAGGAGGGGTGCTAATTATAAGTTGACATATATATCCTTATCTCTTTATTTACACTTTTTTTATTATTTTGTTACAATATTTATATCATAATTATCATTTTCTAATTTATAAATATATGAAAAAAAACAGTTACCTTGAGAGCTGAGACATGACAAATAGATTATAAATAATCATAGATCAAAATAAATGTCAATTAAAGAAGTATATTATAATCTTTAACATATTATATAAATTATAAATAAATTTATGCAATAAGCTTTGAAATATTTCATCCTTAATTAGATAATGTGCGTAGCCTCACGTGCCTGATTAGATAACACATAGAGTTTTGTGTAAAAAATAAAATTGAATTAAAATAGGTATATATGGGCATGCATATCAATAAATTTGGTGACTAATAATATCATTCTAATAGACCCTATTGACTACAACTCATGTAAATCTATAAAGAATAGCTTTATACAGAATAAATGAATAAAAAAATACTAATAATATTGATAAGATAAATGAAATGGGGATTAGGCAAGAGGAACAGATGGAAAAGAGTAATGGCGAAGGGCGTGAAAAATTATGAAATAAAAAAATGTAAGGAAAAAAACAAAGAACATCTGTAGAAGAATAGTAGGGGCTAAAAAGAAAAAAGAGTTAAAAAAATATTTTTATTGAAAAGGATAAACTTAAAAATATTTAAAAACTAATATGGATAATTTAGTCAGGATAAGAAATAATGTTTCTCTCTTTTTCAAAAAAACTCTAAATTTTTAAAGGGACACAGAAGGAGGAGATGAGAGGGGTCCCCATTCGGTGCTCATCAGGTGATGAGCCAATGCTCATCACCTGATGAGCAATCTGGACCGTCCAAATCTAATCTGGACGGTCCAGATTTAACATTATTAAATAATTATTTTAAAATAGAAAAAATTATATTTTTAAAAATGATAGTTAAGAGATTATCTTTATCTTTTATCCTATACCTATTAAAATAATTATTTCTAAAAAATAAAGATAAATATCTTTTATTTTTATCTTATTTTTAAAAATAAAAGATAATCTCTTAACTATCATTTTTAAAAATATAATTTTTTTCTATTTTAAAATAATTATTTAATAATATTAAATCTGAACAATCCAAATCAGATTTGGACCGTCTAGATCTGATGAGCATTGGGTGCTCATCAAAACTGATAAGCACCCAATGTAAATCCGAGACGAGAGCACTAAAAAACAATTTTTGTCCTTCCTCCTTCAAGCCAAACACAGTTTCTTCTCTTCTTTCTTTCCATCCCTCCAAAAACCTTCCAACCAAACGTTGTGTAAGGGGGCCACTCGTACTCTGGCCTATGTGTGGGTTTTGCGGTCATCCGTGGGTGGGCGTCGTGCGTGTGTATTTTATCTATGAACGTAACTTGATGGAGACATGGAGTGAGCCTTTGTATGAAAGAAGTGGCTATCACCAGCACATGGGAAAGGGACGCGGCTGTTTAATTAAGTATCCACAGAAGTATTGATATGATTTATAATATTCATTTGGGAGGGCCTCCAGCTTCATGGACTGAGATTTGACGACTGCTGTTAATCAGACAATGCAAAAGAATAGCATCCCGAGGATTTTCCTGAATGCTGGAGCATGTTTCTGTCACCATAGCTTTTCTTTAATCAATGCAAGAGTTCGTGGATCCAATTCTGCTTATTATTTTAATTTTAAGTCCCTAATTAGTACTTGTCACTCTAATATGCATATACAAACCCCTCCACTATATTACAGTTTTTAATATAAAACTTAATTAATTAATTTTAAAAAATTGAGGAAACTAAAAAATTAATTTAACACATTTATATTTATAATTTTTCTTCAAACTAATTTACTTAAATAAATAGATATATATAATTTAATGATACACAAAAGTATTTCAGAAAAATCACAGAACACATGCT
The DNA here is from genome assembly GCF_004799145.2 of Neltuma alba. Classification (NCBI taxonomy): domain Eukaryota; kingdom Viridiplantae; phylum Streptophyta; class Magnoliopsida; order Fabales; family Fabaceae; genus Neltuma; species Neltuma alba. The sequence goes on along the minus strand of NW_021635966.1, from coordinate 411,320 downwards.
ATGATTAAAGACCAGAGGTAATACTTTTCTCTGATCTGAATAAACTAAGAATATTATTAAATTAGTTAATATGATATTTTTTTCTAAAACACTCTAATTATTTTTTAATTATTTTTTCTTATTAGATTATTATTGAGAGAATATTAATAAGATTAGCTTAAAAAAATTGATAAATGTGTCAAATAGCTCCTACATTAAAAACGGAGAGTACACACACACGAGCATTAAATTTTTGGTAACCAGCAAGATATAGAGACGATGAAGCGTAGCCAGCGACGGTTTGGATGATCCGAATAGCGGAACCGAAGTCGAGAGAAAGCAGTTCGTTCTAGAATCAAACGGAAAAAGGAAAATTAAAAGTAATAGAAATTGAATATTAAATGTCAATTTTATAAAAATATCTAAAAATCCCTCCCACCCCCCAAAGGCACCTCTGCTCGCGACTGGTGGCCGCCCCGCCGGCGACTAGAGCTCTGATGACCAACGGTGCCACAGCTACAATGACAATTTTATTACAAAATTTGGTTGTAAATATCTAATGATAAATTGTGAATTGTTAAATTATTCTGGTAAATTTCTAAAGCTATTTTGTGATGGAATAACAACCAAATTTTATTAAAGAAGGAAAAAAATTTTCGTGAATGACGAATTGGGTCCTATGAACTACTAATTTGAACTTGATAATTTTTGTAATGAAATTATTGTCTTTCATGACTTTTTCCCAAAGCCCCGCCTGCTGTCATGATGAGTCCCCGGCAAAGGTGCTTTTTTTAATTAAAAAAAAATAAATACTATTTACGATCCTAATTATAAGAGCCAGTCGACTAATTTAAAAAGATAAGAAGTAAGTTGAGTTAGTTATTTGTCCTAAATAGGTGTTGTCTTTCCTAAAATATTTTTGCTAATCAAGTGTATTGACTAAAATTATCATTGTTAGAATGACTATTTTGGAAAAAATGTATAAATATGAGAGACAAAATAGATTGGAGTCTTATATGTAAGACTAAAATAAAAATTAAACAGAGTCTTATATTAAGAACTGAAGGTAGGATTATATAAAAATGAAAAGTTATTGTAAAAAAAATGATGGGATGATCATATTTTGTGATTTGCTCCCTTTTTATTGCAAGAGTTATTCTAGGGAAAAAAAGTTGGTCCATTTTATAATGAGTTTTAATAATTTTAATGAGTATAAAATATTTTTTTCATACATGCCTATATTTAATAAGCATAATTAAAGAATAAAAATTAATATAATGTTAAAATTTACTATAATTAATAAGAATAATATCAAAAATTACTTAAATTTTATGATAAATTTTTTATAATAAGAAGATATGTTAAATACGGAGCGATTTTTAGGACGCCAAGGAGGACGGGTGGTAGGGTGGAGCGTCGTAACTCGTAAGTCGCGACAATTTTTGATGGCAACATTTGTTGAAAAAAAGGGTGAGAGGCCGCAATATTGGAAATTTAAAGACCGTTTGCATGCGTCATCATATCCTTTGGCGGACCCCACTCCGATTTGGGTCTCACAAAGCAGGTCCCGCCTGCCCCTACTTCCTTGGTCTTTAGCCGTGGGCGCCGCACCAACTTTTATTGATTTTTAATAACTTAATGATCTTTTGGCCAAAAAAAAAAAACTTAATGTTCTGAAAGTTTTCAATCATCATTGAACACCCAAGAGTCTGTTTTGTTTGAGTATTGTTTTAAAATTATAACTATTTTTTTTATAGTTAAAAAATTAATATTAATTGTTAAAATAATGACACTAATTATTAATATTTTTAGTTGCCATAATTTTCAATTTTTAAAGTAATATTAAATATATAAAAAATTTCCAAGTGCTCTGCATTCCTCTAAACAAATTTTCAACTTGATCCACTATTAATTTTCGCCAACTTATTGTCATTACATGTCGTTTTCTGGTTGGAAAAAAAAGGTTGTTTTCTGAGCTTTTGCCGTGTCAAATCCAAATCCCTATCTAAATTTCCCCTCTCTGTTCCGTTTTTTTCGGAAGCTATTAATTCCATGCACCGATAACTCTTCTGGTCCTAGATATTTTTTTATAGTATAATTTACGCTAAAAAAGAGTTTTATATTTACAACTGAAAAAGTAATAAATGTTGGGGACAAAAGGACATCGGTACATTACAATATTACATTTAAGGTCAAAACGAACCTAATTAAGCATCAGAACAAAAAGAAATAGCTTATATTGTGAAAAATTTCAAGTATATTTTAACTAATATTCATATTCATATGCCAATTTTCTAATTACATTCTATATATTCTCTCTTCCTTGAAAAGAAAAGAAAAGGTGAATTGTAGAAAAAGCATTAATACTGCGTTAAAATGATAAAGGTCATAATTATTTTGATCGAATACTTTACTTTATATTTGTGTTTCAATGAATCGAAATAACATAAAATGCAATGAAAATATGATTATCAATTTTTGATGGATATAAAAAGTAATTCACACGTCTTTAATTGAAAAATGGCATATATTCAGTTTAAATATTTTTTAAATTAAAATATTTTAAGATGAGTAAAAATGAATAATCAGTTTTTCCTTACCATAGAACTTCATAATTATAAAAGTACTTCTAAATAACAAACAAAAAGATGAGAGGAAAATTAAAAAAAAAATTTAATGGAAAAGGAGTGGTTGTCATTCTGCACCTATATGCCACTCCAGCATTCCCCCGATTCTTGTTATTTACTCTTCCAGTCCTAAATATAAGATTCTTATACTAGTATGTATAAGGGTCTTATATTTAAGACCGGAAGAGTATCACTGATGAGACGGCCTTCAATATTTCATCGACTAGAGAATCACTACAATTGTCCGTTTAGTTCGACCAATGCAGATCGATAAAAAGGAGTAAAAAGATATGAAAAGGAATGAATAAAAAAAAGCAAGAAAGAAAAATGGGTATGACTATGACTAAAGCTGAAAAGGTATTTAAAAGTGTGATGGCCAAAAATGGGTTATAACAAAGACTTTAATTGAAGGCTCACGAGTTAGATCCCAGTGGAATGAGCAGTGATAATCAAATATATCAATAAATTATATATTTTACTCTGAACAGTTTATATAATAATTTTGTTATATCAAGTTCACGAGCAACATTGGCATATATAGTAGTGTGTGCCATTTTGGAAGAATTTTCTTGCAATCGAATAATTCATATTTCGCATATCGTGTGGGGGCTGGGGCAGAGCTAAGTGCTGCTGACACGGCCCATGGTAGATGCGGCCTATAACTGTGTTGGATGCTCAAAGTGGCCCAGCCCACATATGTAGCCCAGTTGTTCTAATATTGCTGGGCCCCCACTGGGCACAGTTTTTGAGAATGTTGAGTCTGCTTATTGATGCATTTGTTGGTTGGTTAATAAAAGATGTATGTTATCATGTTATGAGTTCAAACCATCATTTTATTATTTTGCGACGATTTTTATCCAATTAAAATAAAAGCAAAAGATAAAAAATAAATTGCTCAAACTAGCTTGTCCCGGCATTTCAGTAAACTAGGCATGGTCCCGCCTAATCTCGAGTTAGATCTAAGACCAAACTCAACTATATGGGCAATCCTGTTCAGCTCAAGGTCTTTTCCAATTAAAACCGCGAGCTCATGACTATCCGTTTGGTGGATTGGGTTTAGACCATGCACGTCTCGAGCTGTTATGATGGTAAGATTGACACCTAATCCTCGCCCTCTGCTCCCAGATGGTTGGGGTGAATCTAGCAGCGAGAAAGGAGCTACTTATTGTGGGCCCTTACATGAATCTATCGGGCAAATCCAATGGCTTGTGATATTATTAAAGAATTGGGTGCAATGCAGTTATTAATTTCTAAAGAATATAGATTAACATGAAAAGTCCAGAAGCTTCTGAAATATCACTGCAGGACGTATGTTTTCATTCGTAATTAACAGAATCATTAAAATGCCCTTAAGTTAATTAGTACCTAAGTCCTGCGATGAGATTTCAGTCTCTTTCGAGCCTTTCTTGCTAACAAGCTGCTTCATGCACGGGTTTTATGGGGCCCTTGATGAGAACCTCCCTGGATCCCGTTTCGGTGCTAAGCCTAAGCACCATGAGCCCATCATGATGCATACCGTTTTATTTAAAGGGTACGACATCTTGACTGTTTGTCGCATTTTGATCTCAGCCATCTTATTTGCTTATTCCTCTTCATTTCATTAAATTCTTATGAAATTAGTCTTCAGCAGTGTCTCTTCCCAAATGGATCTTCGTGAGCGCTCTGACCCTTTTGGTTGAAGTTTCCAAGTTGAGTTCCAAATCAATTCAGTTAGCAAATGAAGTTCCAAAATTGAATCAGAGAGCAAATGGAGTTCCAATTGACAAAAGTGTCAAGGCAAGCCCATTAGGATTTCAGGCAGCAAATAGAATTCTAAATTTGATTCGCGTAACAAATTAAGTTCTAATTTATAGGATTGATCTTTTCTTGTTTTTGCGACTTTTTTTTTATAACCCAGATCAGAGCAACTTGATGGAAAATAATTTAAAACAAACAAAACATAAGATTGGTTGAGATCAATGAGGAGAAAATGGCCAGGACTAAACACTTACCTCCGAATCTGTGATGACGATGGTCGACCGGGCAAAAGAACAGAGCTAGGAACCAGCGGAGCAAGAGAATGCCAAACTAATCCCTACATCTTTGATGAAAATGGCCAACGAATCTAGATACAGCCGATGGAGCAAGAGGGAGCAACAACACACATTGTCCATTAAGGGTGAAGGAAAGCTGAATGGCTGAAGAGTTAATCTAGGAAGAAACACTGCTAGAAGACTGATTTCACAAGATTTTAATGAAATGAAAAAGAAAAAAATAGGATGGCTGAAATCAAAATGCAACGAAGAATCAGGATGTTGTGCTCTCTAAATGAAACCGTGCGCACTATGATGAGCTCATGGTGCTCATCGTGATGCTTAGCACCAAAACGGGATCCGAATCTCCCCCATCAAGCCGTGACATCTCAACAACGTAACTTCCACTGATACGTGGTCCCTTGTTCCTTATTTTCCTTGTATAGTACAGCACATTCCCAACCATTCAATAATATGCACATTATATATCTGAGTAAATAAACAAAAGGTACCTACTTTAGACAGACTGGGAAACAAAAGACAGAAATCATCCATCTATTGATCAGGATTGCAGAAGAGACCACAATATTGGTCGTAGAAATTGTGAGTCCAAAGTTGTGCCACGTTGGAGATAGGGGAAGAGGCTTGAGCTTCAGTCTCGGGCGGCGTAAACTCAGGATCAGGGTAGTAAGGGAGATCATCAGAATGAAAAAGAGGTGGATCCGTCCAGAAATTCCCACTCGTTGGCCCGGAATACGCATCCAGAAAAGAGAACTCATGATCTCTCGCCAAATCCAGGTTACTCTCCGACGTCGTTACGCAGGAGGATTTGCTCGAGGTTGATTCAGACCCCGCGGATTTCCCATGATCGTCGGCGTCGACCTTGAAAGTTTCGGAGTCCGAGAAACCTTGAGAATGATATTGATTGCCTGGCTTGACGACAGTGTCAATATCCTTGTCGTCGTCATTTGTGACTGACTTGTTTTGAGGTTGACTTCTGCGCGTGTTCTTGAGGTTGGTGTGCCAGTGGTTCTTTATTTCGTTGTCTGTCCTTCCCGGTAACTTAGCTGCTATAGCAGACCATCTGCACATCAAAGTTTGCTAATTTAAATCAATGCATAGCACTACACAACAGAAGAGATGAGACCACACCTGCAATATATAATTGAACAGAAAAGGTTATGTTGGAGCTCAAACCTGTTACCAAGCTGGTGGTGGAGTTCGATGATAAGTTCATCTTCTTCCTTAGTGTAGTTGCCTCTTTTAATGTCGGGCCTCAGGTAATTGAGCCACCTCAGCCGGCAACTCTTCCCACACCTGGCAAGACCTGACAAATCCCAATCATCATAAGATTGGAATTAATAAAATTTAGTCGGTAATTCGCTGTTATTAGATACATAAGGCGATGAAGTAATCACCTGCGAATCTGGGGAGTTGGCGCCAATTCCAACAGCCATACCTAGTAACATAAGCAATGAGCTTGCGGTCTTCTTCTGGCGTCCATGTGCCTTTCTTCAATCCATTCGTGTCACTGCGAGGATTCCTCATCTGCCTGCACAGTGTGTGTGTGTGTGTATGAATGCTGTGAACCAGAGAGACAAATTTAGAGAGGCTGATCGAGAGAGAGAGAGAGAGTGGTTTTCACTTAGTTTAAGTAAGCTGACATATATACTTCCGTTCGTACTTATACCCGGCGGACATCCATGCTGAACGTGTTTCACGGCCGATGTATCTAGTAGCTATCACTTTCGAGTTTCCTGTTCCGTGCCTCTTTTCAACGCAACCACTCAGTTGATTACCCAGAATTTTATCGAATTATACCCATATTCTCCCGTATTTAATATAAAATCTTATTCAGCTTTTATTTTCATCCTAAATATAATAATAAGATGTAAATTTATTTTTTCTCTCATATTTATTTATTTTTTTAAGATAGTTTGTATAATAATGATAATTCTAATCAATATATTTGATTAGTAAAGATATTTTAAGAAAGACAACACCTATTTATTATAAATAACTAACTTAACTGGTTTTTTAATCTACTCAAATTAGTTAACTAGCTCTTATATCAAGGATCAGACCTAGTACGTCGCTTTCCCTTACCACTTTGTATGTGTTCGTTTCTTAATTTAGTTTTTCTATTTCAAAGTCACCCCATTACTATTCTAAAAGGTCATAACCAAAATCTTTGAAGTTATGCTACATAATAGGATTAAAAAAGACAAACTTGAAAATATTAAATCCCTTGTAATTTATTAATATTGAATGAAATTCAGAAACTTATTTCTATTTGTTTTTTTTCCACTTAAGGACTATCACTCATGGGCATAACTTTTCTTTTTTTTTTTAAATTTTGTTTCGAAAATTAATTTGTGTCTGATGTACTTATAAAATTATATATATACACGCATATAAAGAAAATAATAAAATATTTAATCGTGACATCTTATCCCATCACGCATGGTGGAATATTTTATAAATTTTTTATACATACAATAATTTAAAAAGAATTACCAACGCAAACTCTAAAAAAAAATTTCTTAAAATTACTAAAATGCAGTTAAAGTCCCATAAAGTTAATTATAAATAATTTGTGAAGTACATTTACCAAGATACCCTTAATTTCTCGACAACCCCCCCCCCCCAAAAAAAATGTGGCCAGTGCTGAGGCTGAGCCTATGCTACTAGTTGGTCCATCGTGGGAAGTTGTCAAGCAAGTTCTAATTGATTATTTGCAAATGACAAGTATCCCATATAAGAATTGATAATTTTTGCTCTAGCAAATTGATAACTATTCTCCAAAAATTTACCAGTTATTTGCAAATGAAAATCAACAAATTTTTTTTAACAACTTCTCTATTAGAATTAACAACTTTTTTCATAGTTGTTGACCACTATCTTTTTGAAAGTCTTATGAGTCATTTTTTAAATTAAAAATTTTATTTCTAAATGACTAGTAAATATCGTGGAGATAATTGTCAATGTGCTATAACAAAATTGACAGTTTTAACACACATACGCAGAGACAGAGTAAATTTACAGTTACATCATAACAAATTCACAGTTGGACTTACAATTGTCCGTAATTCTAAGCTGACAATTTTATTATAAAAAATTAACAATTACCTTCTAAAATTGGAAAAAAATTTCAAAGGGATTTGAGGCTAAATTTATTATATATAATAATATGAATTATATTATTTTGTGTATTAGGTAAGTGGCCCAATTGCGATATATTGTTCTGACAAGTAGAGGTTTAAGGTTGAATTCTCGTCAGTTAATATATGGCCCTTTTTCATCATTCTCCTGATTTCCTTGTTGTAGGTAGCAGCTGTTTTAGCTTCGGCAACCACGAGGAGGGAGGGAGGATATGCTTCAAAAAATTAACTACATTATCAACAAGTTATTGATTAAGGGTGTGTTTGGATGAAACCAAACCGTGGTTTGGAAAAGTGATTCTGGAGAATAGATTCTGGAAAAAATAGATTCTGTGAAGAATAGATTTTGTAAAAAAGTGATTCTGAGAAGTGAGAGTGTTTGGATAGTTGTTATCAGAAGCACTTTTTATATATACAAATTACTAAAAAAAAGACATAAGTTAATATGATAATTACAGAAAAAATAGATTTTATGATATATTTTAATTTGAAGAAATAAAATTATTAATAATATATTTTTTACCAACATAATTAATAATATATAAGATAATATAATTAATAAATAATTAATGTCTAATATATTTATAAAATATAAGATTAAATATATTTATAAAAAAATATGTTTATAAAAAAAATAACAAGATACATATCATATAGGCCCTCACACTCTCCCTTTTTTCTCCAAAAGCAAAAAAAAATTTGATTTTTCCAAAACCATGGTTTTGGAGTCAAAACCATGGTTTTGACCCAAAACCATGGTTTTGGTTTTTGGAGAGGCTGTTTGGGTAGCATTTTCCCCAAACCATGGTTTGGGGTGCTATCCAAACAGAGCCTAAAGCAGTAAGTGACCTCATTCTTATAAGGAAAAAAAAAAGAAAATGACGTTGAGGTCCCATGCAACACAAAATACTATAAAAAGCTCCCAAGAAATTTGGTAATGATTTTAAAGTCTCAAAGGGACTTGAGTGCAATTTGCTGAATTGTAAAAAGACGCCTCTGTCCTTGGTGAGATGCATCTAAACTAACTCAAAGCTGCCCTGTTTTTCAGTCTGAAAATCAGCACTCTATACATAGGAAACAAGAGAGAAAAAGCCCAAACTTTATTCTGCTTCTTCCCCCACTCCCATCTGAAAATCTCATCTACTCTATTAATGTTAATCATTGGCAAAAATTGCTTGTGTTTTTTGTTTGGTGTTTGTTTGGTCATTCAAGTTGGGGTTTATTATAGGTGGGTAGGGTGATTATAGGTGTTCTGTTTCTGGGTATATTGTGGGTAGATTGAAGGTAGGCTTGCTCTGTCTGGGCATGGTTCAGGGGGAATTGATGAGAAAGATGAAGGTTGGTGTAATTAGAAACCGTTACTGCGAAATAGAAAAATATGTTGTCAATAGGGCCGCGACAGTTGTCAATATAGCTCCTTGACTTGTCAATAATGACAGCATTGTACAGATTTACATTAACTGATTTTTAAAATTTTTTACACAAAGGCTATAACCTTCTGTACCCTTGACTCATTGGTAGAAGTCACAAAAAGAGGAAGAAGATACAACAAAGAAGGGTGAGTAGTTACATGAGGCAAAAGAAAAAAAAAGCCACTTTGATCCTAGACAAATGATGGCAAAAGAATTTTTTTGTAAATAGAAGTGACAAATTTTTTTTTGTAGATATCACAACACACATAAATAATTAGTTTAATACTGGATACATGCAACTATATGTTTTTTTTAATGGGGTTATAAAATCGATGTAATTACATGTACATGAAGTTGTAAATGAAAGTTAGCTGTGTATTACATTCTGATGCATAGTTAGTTGTCGTTATCCACACCCTTCATTGTCAATATATGCTTCGTCACTTGTCACTCACTGCACCATAAGTTGTCAATTAATGTGCTGATATAAATTTAAAAGAAAAATATGATTTTCATTACATAATGTTATACAACATCATACAATATCACTAATTCCTCAAAACTAATCCATTTTTTATAATATGATATAGAATAGTTATTAAAAGTCAATCATTACTGATATGAAGTCATAAAATCACTTGTCATGAACAACATATTCACTTGTTAATGGTTTCAGTGTAACTTGGTATGTTAGATTTTGCTATCATTTCAGTTGTCATTATCTGCACCCTGCATTATTATTAAACCTATCATAACTTGTCAACGGAGTATTGTGACTTGTCAATTAATTTGCTGATGTAAGTTGTCAACAATATGAATTCAAGTTACATAACTTGTTTTAGTATCATATGATATTTTCAATTACTTTGTCATATTATATTTTGGTTATATTGTCATATATATATTATAAAGTGTCAATGGTGGCACTATGACTTGTCAATGGAAGCAGTATGACTTATCAATGGTGACACTATGATTAATGGTGGCACACTACTTGTCAATGGTAGCACTGTGACTTGTTGTTCACTGAACAACTTCTTAAAAGGTTTAGGCGCTGCGACGGATATGATTAGGCGCTGGGGTGCCTTACACAAAATGGCAACTCCTTGGGACAGATGGGAGTGCCGCAACAGATATGGTCAAACGCCACAGTGGTGGCACACTAACTTATCAATGGGGGCACTATGACTTGTTAATGGTGGCACTATGACTTGCCAATAGAGTACTGTGACTTTTAATAAAACCACTGTCTCTTATCAATTGAACATAAATTTGAGTAACACTTTTCTTAATAATTATATTTTAATGCAAATATCACTTAACATTATAAATAATGACACCTTCAGTTGTAAAAATTTTGAATATTAATTATTAATATCTACACATTCATTTGTTATGAAATTGTTATATCACTTGTTATTAACTCCTTTTATATTATTTGTTATTTTGGATAACTCAGGTTGTTAATTTCTACACTGGATGCTGTTGAGCTATACACAACTGAGAATTTCAAAAGAAATGAGTTACTTTCTTTTCCAATAATTAATGATATAATTTCCTTCAATTCTTCATAACTTGTCCCCTCTTTTATATTATTGTTCTTACACTACTTCCTACATATCTCATATCATCTTCTCTATCATTTATAAACTCTCTCCCTATGTGAACAAAGCAAAATAGATGCTTTCCAGATGTACTCGCCATCAGTAATTTAAACCTACATCAAGAATCACGCAACTGTCATGAACAAGTCAAGGAGCTACGTTGACAACTGTTGTGGCACACATTGACAACTATCGCGGCCTGATTGATAACACAATATCCCATTTCGTGCTAAGAGTTTCTACCCACACTAACCTTCATCTTTTTATTCCTTTGCTACTAAACTAACATCAGAACAGAGCAAAACCATTAACAAGTGAATATGTGTTCATGACAAGTGATTTTATAACTTCATATCAGTGATATTGACTTTTAATAACTATTCTACATCATATTATAAAAAATGGATTAGTTTTGAGGAATTAGTGATATTGTATGATGTTGTATAACATTATGTAATGAAAATCATATTTTTCTTTTAAATTTATATCAGCACATTAATTGACAACTGATGGTGCAGTGAGTGACAAGTGACGAAGCATATATTGACAATGAAGGGTGCGGATAATGACAACTAACTATGCATCAGAATGTAATACACAGCTAACTTTCATTTACAACTTCATATACATGTAATTACATCGATTTTATAACCCCATTAAAAAAACATATAGTTGCATGTATCCAGTATTAAACTAATTATTTGTGTGTTTGTGACATCTACAGAAAAAATTTATGTCACTTCTATTTACAAAAAAATTCTTTTGCTATCATTTGTCTAGGATCAAAGTGACTTTTTTTTTTTCTTTTTGCCTCATGTAACTACTCACCCTTCTTTATTGTATCTTCTTCCTCTTTTTGTGACCTCTACCAATGAGTCAAGAATACAGAAGGTCATGGCCTTTGTGTAAAAAATTTAAAAAATCAGTTGATGTAAATCTGTACAATGCTGTTACTATTGACAAGTCAATGAGCTATATTGACAACTGTCGCGGCCCTATTGACAACATATTTTCCTATTTCGCAGTAAGGGTTTCTAATCACACCAACCTTCATCTTTCTCATCAATTCCCCCTGACCCATGCCCAGACAAAGCAAGCCCACCTTCAATCTATCCACAATATACCTAGAAACAGAACACCCATAATCATCCTACCCACCTATAATAAAACCCCAACTTGAATAACCAAACACATACCAAACCAAAAACACAAGCAATTTTTGCTAATGATTGACATTAATAGAGTGGATGAGATTTTCAGATGGGAATGGGGAGAAGAAGCAGAATGAAATTTGGGTTTTTTTCTCTCTTGCTTCTGTGTATAGAGTGCTGATTTTAAGAATGAAAAACAGGGCAGCTTTGAGTTAGTTTAGATGCATCTGACCAAGGGCAAAGGCGTCTTTTTACAATTCAGCAAATTGCACTCAAGTCCCTTTGGGACTTCAGAATCATTACCAAATTTCCTGGGACCTTTTTGTAGTATTTTGTGTTGCATGGGACCTTAGTGTCATTTCCTAAAAAAAAAACACAATTTAAATTTTGAGAAACACATTCGTTGAGAGAGATGAAACTGAGAAAACCCTTAATCAAATAAAAAAAAACATTTGGATAAATGCATACCAAAGCATATATAATGAAAGGCCGTGGAATTTTAAATATTTTGGCAATACTAAACATATTGCAAGTTAGAAACATGAATGTTTTTTCCGTACTTGTGAGTCTCTTCCTGTCAATAATTTTATCAGAAAAGAGACTTTTTATATAGTTTGAGTTGTTGCGTGAGAATTGAGAGCAATTTTTCACGCTGGTAGAGAGAGAGAGAGAGAGAGAGAGAGAGTAATTTTTCATAATTTTATAATAATAATAATAATATACTCAATCCAAATTCAGGAGGACGACCTGGCGCCCCGCCTACTGCACAGCGTTGGTCCCACGCGTTCGCGTGGGGGAAGGTCGCATCAGCTGGGTGGGCCCCGTACTTGCTTGAACCACGTGGCCCTGCTCCTTAAACCATGTGGCCTACCCAGTTGACCCACGTGGACCACTGCATGCAACACGAATTACGGGCCGGTAGAAATAGTAGTACGCTTTTTGTTTTGTATACGTACGGTACAAATATAATTTTACTGCAGAAAAAAAACGGAAATTAAAACGCTTCACATAAGCGTTCCGCGGTAAGATCGACCCTAACCTTTGTGGAATTGGATTCTCCTCCACTACCCTTTCCATCCTCTTTCCCTTCACTACTCCCTTTTCTCTTCATAACCTTGGATCAAACTTCAGGTCCAGATTTATATTTAATAACTTTTATAAAAATAAATATTATGATAACACTAGATAATAAATTTAAACTGTTAAAATCTAATCTGAACAGTTCATAACTATAGACTGTTATAAGCAAATTTTTTAAAATTTTTTTTTACATTGTAAACTGTTCAGACCAAATTTTAACAGTTTAAATTTATTTATTTATTTTTTAATAATATTGTTTTATAAATGTTAAATCTGGAACATTGGAATTTTGATCTAATAGTTGTGAAAGAAAAAAACAGTAGTGGAGGGGAAGAGGATGGGAAGGTAGTGGAGAGAATCCAGGTCCAACCTTTGTTGGGTCATTAAAAATAAAGTCAGTATATATAAAAAAAAAGGCAGATATTCCTTTATTAGTTAATTTTTCTGAAAATTTAAAATGTACATATGACCCATAGGTAACAGTTAATTTAGTACATGACCCCTAGCTTGGCCCTGGGGGGAAAAAAAAAGAGTAACCGACAAAAAAGAGCTATGCGTATGTTGAATCATTGAATGCCACATTTCATTGTTGAACTCAAGTATTGCCCGGCAAGTGGTCCCAGACTAGGAAAGAGCAGTGCCCAAATAGAAGACGTAGCAGGGCAGGATTCACATTTAAACATGGAGGATGTCGAGATTTCGAGTATCCATATAGATAAACATATATAAAATATCAAAAGGTCACATCAATTTTAGGAGGATTTAAAGAGTATAGTATCTAAATAAAAAAAAAAGGTGATGATTTTAGCTAGTCCCCTCTTTCAAATAGTGTTTGGAAACACTTAAAAAAATGTTTTTATACAAATTGAGATAAAATTTCTCTAACATATTTTGTATGTTGTAAAATCATGTTTAAAATTATAATTTGATTTCTACCCAAATACCCCATAAATTTAAGAAATATCTCCTTGTATATATTAACTTTGATGTTAAATATAAAAATTAGAAGAAGAGTTTGCCCTATTGTAAATATAAAATTTATTATTGTTTGTCTAAATTATTTCTATTAATTGCACATTTTACGAAAATTTGTATGGAGAATAAAAGTGTAGTTTCAATGCAGAAATTTCAAGATGGTATTCAACACATTTTTTACAAATAATTAATTTAATTATCTTTTAATCTATTAAAATTAGTTAAATAAATCTTATATCATGATTTAGAAGTAGTAATATACATTGGATATAATAAAGAGGAAGGGGCAAGACAGATTTAAAAAAAATGCAAATTTTTCTATTATAAATGACTTGCAATTCACTGAGTCATAAAGTATACGGTAAATTGATAAGATTTTTAAAATTCTTTCTTCCTATATTTAAAAATGATTCGCACCTTTCCTTTTCTCTCTCTTTCAAATAAAAATTAAATATAATAAAATTAAAAAAATTGTCAATAAAAATGCTTCTCCAATAAAAAATACTCACGTCAAGTTATTTATATTTTTTAATGTCAATTAGTTTTCCAATAACGTATGGCCATGTGTTTAAATTTTTTGGCACGAGTTTATAATTAAATGATGTTGATTAAATACTAATATTTTAAAGTTAGAATACATTAATAACTTGATATAATAAATATAAAAAATTTGATTTAAATATTTTGCATCTCCAATTAACCGATATTTGGAACTAAAATTTTCTCCTACAAACAACTTATAATACAATGGGAATGGTATTTGGCATCCGGAAAAGTATGCTTCAACGTTGGGCAAGGTTCTGTTGGCCGAAATAAAACGTTGGACAAGGTGCTGACCCAGTTTCGATTTTTATGGATTCTATACGTTGAATCTCTCCCTTTCACCGTATTTGGTTCCACAAGGTCCCAGAAAAAAAAAAAAATCCCCCCGACATTTTTCATTCAATGAAGTGTCCCCAGCTGCCATGGCAACCAAAAAAAAAAAAGTATCCTCTCATTATAATTTGTGTGATTTCGTATATATTTCGTAGTTGATATTGATACTAATAAATATAATATATATATATGTATATGCACACACACAATACATGGACAAATTTAAGGAAAAGTGACACAAAAAAAACCACCGAGAAAAAAAAATTACAATTAAGTACCCATGACGATATTAGTATAGGTTTTGATAACAATTTTTACAAATCGGTCCCTGCATGTAATTTTTCTATTTCAGTGGTTTTTTTTGCTAATTTTCCTAAATTTAACACCACTTTTTAATTCAAAATTTAAAGGCACGAAATACATGAGTTGTTTTTATTATAAAATTTTAATTTTATTTTTTGAAAAAGAAAGAAAGAAAGCGCCGTCTAAAAAAGTAGAATGATGCCAAATGACAATTTTTCAGTTCGTCATCCGCTGGGATTTTGATCCCCCGCATGCCATCCCAGAGATAAATTGTTTGACCCCACCTCATCCGTTTGAGCCACACACAATCCCAAGTCATACATATCCCTCCCCCCCCCCCTCCAAATATCTCGCGCTAGATAATAGCCATAATTAGTTCTGTTGTTTAACTTCTAGTAAAATTTCTAAATTATTTGCCTTTATAGGCCCAAATTTTCTGATTTTCTTATGCAAAAGAGAGTGAACCCAATCATAGTATAATAGAAAACTCACTGAGATAAGAAAAACCTCATAATTAAAATCATATTACGACATGCCACTTCCGGTCTTTAATATAAAAACTGGTTAACTAATTTAAATAGATGAAAGATATTAGTTAGGATAGTTATTTGTAATAAAAATGTATTATTTTTCCTAAAATATTTTTATTAATCAAGTATATTAGTTAGAACTATTATTATTCTAAGTATTACCTTGAGAAAAAATAGATAAATATAAGAGATAAATTGGATTGAGATTTTATATCTAGAACCAAAATAAAAATCAAAAGAGTTTTTATATTAACGACCAGTATTGTTTCTTAATGAAGTTCTTACGTTGACAGTGACACAGAACACTTGCCCTTATAAAACGTGAATTAAATTCCTAAACGCGTGTTTTGAAGTTGCTTTCACATACGTCACTAATTAACTTTTTAATATAACTTTTGTTATCATTCAATTCGGCTTTTTCCAAAAAAATAGAAATAAAAAATACACTTGCCACTGAGTTGAGTAATTGTCTAAAAAAGGAACATGGATACGAGAAAAACGTGAAAATGGTGCTTCCCTGATAACATGAACTTTGAACTAAAATCCAAGGAACTTGTACGACGACGTGGGGGAGGACACGCGACGAAGACAAGGGGATCTGTATTTAGCTTCACAATCTAAATAGTGCTGCGTTCAATTATTTAAAGGTAGAGTATTTTTGAACACTAAGACATATTTTCACAAATAATTAATATTCATAAAAATAAAAAAAGAAGCTTATCCATGAAACATTGCATGTCATGGACAAAAGGAGATGTGGCATTGAAATTCAGTCTTCATATCTTAAATATAAGGTATATTTTTTAGTATAATTTATATTTCAAGACCGGAGGAGTAATGATCGATGAACTCCCATCATATTCAAATTTCTTTCACATCATCCAGTTAATCACAAATCCTAGTTTGATATATAATTATATATAGACACATGTATGTATATATATTTATCGAGAAGGAGAGGTAATTCTGTTATTTAAGGGTGCAAAGTTGTATCAAAATGAAAAGTTATATATATACATATGGACAGATGTGTGGACGACAGAGAGAGAAGGGTCAAGCTGTTGACTAGCAGGCAATTATTTACTTAACATATGCATGCACCTCATTTTTTTCATTGATATGATGTCCTGTGAATCTACAAATTATATGTTGATATTAGCAATTTCCACACTTTTTAGTGGAGAGAAGCCTGGCTTTCCCAAAAAATAAAGGCAAAAGTGTAATAAACCGTTACTACTGATTAATTACCTTATTTGAACACGCGTGGGCTGCCTGGCGAGTTGGTTAAATGGTGATTTGATTGATAAAACAGGTAACCGTCAAAGGAGAAAAACCCGGTCATTATGCTTCTAGAAAACCCTTGGATTGTGAACCACATTCACGGGCGCCTCCTCCATTCTTTGAACCATCATTATTTATATCAACTTGGGACTCTAGATCCCAGGTTTTTAGGTCAGATGGCAGCCAATATCGCTTGACTCTTTCCTTTTATAACCCTTGTGTTCCCCAAAAAAAAAAAAATCGATGTATTTATTCGATAAATTTTAAAATATTATTAATTCATTTTGAAAGTTCCCCCGATGTTCCCATTGCCTGGATATAGAAATAATTTATCCCTGTCTAAAAGCCAGACAATGAACAAGTTATATAAGATTTTGATATTTTCCCCATCCCCACACATACATATTATGAAAATAATAAAACTTAGAACGAAACATATAAATCATACAATAATCCATAACATTTCAATATTTCCCCCATCCCCACAAATAATATCATTATTAACATTTCAGAAAAATAAGTATATAAAGATCAAATTAAATGCTGATCAATAATCTTTCCGGTCGCGGGCTTGTATAGAAAAACTAATTAGAAAGTGGGACAAATAGATGGACAAGAAATTCATCCATCAGACTTAATTGGAATGAAAATAAATGATCTAAATAATCTATGCATACATATTTACATTACATATATTTGTCTGTAACTCTGTATATATTGCACAGTGCAAGGGCTATTTCGGAAGAAAAGGGAAGAAAAAACGAAAGAAGAAAATAGTTAGAACATGTTATGATGGCGAGATATAGTACATATTGTTTCATTTGCGGATAATATGAAAAGTTTTGAAATTTTGAGAAAGTGTTAGTAGAAATGTGTGGTAGAGGTCACGAATGGATGTGTATTTCCTCTGTGATCGATGACTTCTATCCAGAAAAGTGTAAGTTCTCTATCACTCAGTTTTTCAAAAAAAAAAAAAAAGAGCTTAATACAACGAATATAGCTACATTTGAATATAAGCGTGTATAATTTTTTAAAATATTTTTTTGTCATGTACAGTATTCTTTTTTAAAGTAATTTTGTTCGAGGCTGTGAGTTTTTCTCTCCTAATGTTAAGTAAATTGACTCAGTGTGATGAACCCAGATGAACAGTGCCCAATTGGTGGCCCAATAACAGGTCCTGATTTGGTCAGGCCCAAGAGCCCGCAAGGAGAACCAGAGGATCAGAGAAACACGTGGAAGCTCAGAGAATTGGATGCCAACATATAATAGGGGGACAAAAGTCGTTAGGAGTTTGTACCGGGAAAAAAAAAGGGTCGTTAGGAGAGAGTGTGGAATTGATTTGTAATCTTCTCTCTGTGACATAATTCCCTCTCTTATTTGCATTTTCTCTATTCTGCTCTCTATCATGCCGTGACGGTTAAACGCTATGTATCCAGTCTTTTGATTCAATAGTACGAATGTATTGAGCTTTTCGCTTCCCTTTTGGTGTTATTTCTTCAATTTTTCAGTCTTGGATCATTCTGATCCGCTCAGTTTTCGTTAAACATTTTAATAACCAGTTTATGTTTATCCATTTTTCCTGGGACTTATGCCTCAATGCAAACCGATACATTTATAGCCTTTTTCAGCTCTCCCAGTACAAACCAGTACAGCAAGTAACATAAATAGAGAAATAGCCATAGAAGATGGCATTATTCTGATTCTAATATAAATACAGACATCTTGGCACCGTAAAAGGATACAACATCGCATTATTATTGATCAAATTCATCAAGGCTCCTCTCAGGATAAAGCCCTTTAGGAATTCTCAAGGGCCTTAGAGGGATTTAGGAGATAAAGGAAAGAAAGCGGAACATACCATCCAAAAAGCGATGTACATGGTGCTAGCTGTCAACAAACAGTAGGAGGGATCTTGGAAGTGGAGGCAAATTCATATCCAAAAATCCCTCAAGAATTGGAACTATCTGACACATGGATGGCCTGTTTAACTCATCATCTTGTACACACCATGAAGCAAGTTTTATTATCCTAGTCAGCTCCTTAATGTCTGCGTTCCGCTCTAACGTAGGATCCAAAAGGTCAAGAACATCGCCTCCTTGGATTACTACCTTTGCAGCCCATGTAGGGAAGAACCTCACTTGGCCATCTTTAGATGGCTCAGAGTTTCTTCTTCCTGACACCAATTCAAATAGCATCATTCCGTAACTGTAAACATCAACTTTTGGTGTGATAGCCACACCAGAAATCCACTCTGGGGCAAGATAACCTCTTGTCCCTCTCATGGTTGTGAGGATTCTGTTGATTTCCATTCCAACTAGCTTTGTGAGGCCAAAGTCTGCAACTTTTGGGCAAAAATCAGAATCTAAAAGGATGTTTTCTGGCTTTATGTCACAGTGTGTGATGCAGTCTCTGCACTTTTCATGGAGGTAAGTTAGTCCCCGGGCTATTCCTAAGGCAATTTGGTACCTTAATTTCCATTCTAATTTCTTGGAGTTCTTTTCTTGAAACAGATGGGCGTCCAATGAGCCATTTGGCAAGTAATCATAAACCAGAAGCTTTCTGTTGCCTTCAGAGCAGAACCCACGGAGTTGAACAAGATTCACATGTTGGACTGTACCTATATTACTGACTTCCGATCGAAACTGTTTCTCGCCTTGGCTTATGCTTTCAAGCTTCTTCACTGCTATGACACTGGAATCCGGCAATGTGCCTCTGAAAACAGAACCAAAATCTCCTACTCCTAGTTTTTCAGAGAAATTCTTGGTTGCATTTTGTAAATCTCTGTACCCAAATGCCATCAACGAACCCTCGACCGATTTTCCTTTTCCAACCATCCTTCTCCTTCTTCTGGTTATCACAAACAGCAGAATGACCAGGAGAACCCATAGACCACTTACAATGCCCACTACAATACCAATAATTTTTCCACAATGCCCAAATGCCGTCGATGAACCCACCACCGATCTTCCTAAGCCAACTAGTCTCTTTTTTCTTCTCATCGTCACAAAGAGGCAAATTGCTAGGAGAACCCCCATGCCCCCAACCACGCCTATAACAATACCAATAATTCCTTGCTTCTTCTGTTTAGCATCTGAAAACTCAGAAGCAGCAATTTTGAGAAATAATGTTTCTCCATTACTCTCATCTTGAGAAAGTTGCTGCAGACTAATTAAATCTCCATGCCAAATTGAGCAGCCATCTTTGTCATAAGCATAAGCAACACAAGAGCAATTGTTAAAGCACGTGGATTCGCATTCACCAGCATTCCCTACTCCTATAGATTGTGCATGTTTAGGTAAGGCCAAGTTTGGCATTTCCAGAAACCTGTCTTTCTCTCTGTTAGGTGATGTTGGATTCTCACATTGCAACTTGGTTTTCCTCACACACCCACCTGAGTGATCCTGCAGATCCCAATCAGTTTGAGACTTTGGCTCGAAACCGGTCAAGCAAGAACAAAAGGGCAGGGAATTCTCATTGCACCTCCCGAAAGAGCCACAAAAAGCATAAACTTCACACTGTCGTCTTGGCTGAGACCAAAACAAATTCCACTGCTTGGTGCTTTCTAGCCATGAGAGTTGCTGAATTTGCCCCGACACATCCATCACCAAATGAGATATAATAGAAGAGTTATACATGAAGTAAGTGAAATAGCTCTCATTCTCGTTTGAAACAAAGGTGAAATTGTATAAGAAATTTAACCTCATTTCAGGGACCAAGCTGAAAATTTGGCCATTCCATGGACCACTCGTCCAATACTCTTCTGACTTGTTCCGAAGAATTAAGTACGAGTTGGTTCCTTTCGGGTCTAGCTCCAGAGAGAAGAGACCCATCGCAGGATCCTCAATGTTCTTCCATGAAGTGAGATGTTGAGGTTGTTTCGTCTTTTTGTTGAGTTTAATTTTTCCACCAGGAAGAAAGGTGTTGGTCGGGTTATCAAAACTCTGCCACAAGTTTTCTGAAGATTCTGGCTTGTCTCTGAGGACGAGATTCCCAGAATCTAGGAGGACAGCAACAACAGACTTTGAGGTGGAGGAAGTCAAATTCGTCGACCAAACAGGGATTTGAGACTCGCTGAGGAGAGCCAAATTGCCATTTGATATAACTAACTTGGCCGAATTTTTATCAGAGATAGGTCTGTCTCTGTTTGCGACCCAAACTATGGTCTGTTGAGAGACCTTTTTATACCAGATGCCTATGTAGTAATTTGAGGACTTACCTGGCTTGAAGAAACCCAACTCGAAGACACCACATGATGAGATGATAGTTTGATCTCCAGAAAGAGTTTGATTTGCAGAGATGGTATCAGTTGCGAGAGAAGGTATGGTGCCAAAAAAGAAACATATGACAAGAAGAGAGAGAAAACGGCATGGGTTCTTCATATTGTCCATGGCTTCACAGAAACAACTAAGACATTTGATATTGAAGAGTGTATGACTGGGCATTAGATGTTCACTCTGCACGAGGCTAATAACCGTTATGGGGGTGTTATTGAACGGGGAAACAAAATCAATTCACAAACAAGATTGGATTGTCTAAAATAAAAATGGTCACTTTGCATTAGATGTGCTTTTTGGTGATTTTAGAGAAGGCTTGGCCATGGCTGCGTCTGATAGAGCGATCGCGCGAGAAGCAAACCACAACGTACATAATTTTCGGGTGGACATATTTGACTTTTTCCATGTGTGACTGGCAGTGGTCATTGTGTTGACTTCGTCTTTCATTTGTGTGACCAATAGATTTTTCAAACAAAAAATCAAAGAAAGAAATTTCGTAGAACCAGATCATATATTGGCAAATCTTTCATTAATAAAAGTTCTTTGACAGAAATTAAATGACAGCATATTTGCTTCTTATGATTCACTTGGGCTTTATATGAGCCAGAACACACGATTGGACATGGCTACGGTCAAATTTTGTTTGCGTTCAAAGTTTCAAACTGTGGAGATGTTTTTGAATATTTCCAAAATTCTAATGGGCTTCTTGTGAAAGCCCATTTGAAACTCAACCACGTCCCTTGATCTTATATATTGCATGTATTACCAATAGGAGTTGGGTTTGGCAGAAATGGTCAGTCTCTTATAATGTGACAAAATAAAGTTCAAATCTCTACTGAAAAATGTGTCCACAATTAGTGTCTAATAGTGCCTTGAATAGGATTGCCTCCTATGGGATGATACCTATGCTTTGACAAAAAAATATATTGCATGTGTTTTAATCTCTTATCGTTAAAGTGAAGTTGAATTTTTTTTTTGGTTACATAAAAGTTTAGGTGAGTTAGGTCCCAAGGGTTCATTAGGACCAGGATATGCCTCCAAGCTCAAAGAGCGTTTACAGAGGTACTTACAAATCGCCTGCCAACAAGGTTTTCACATCGGCAGCGGGATTCGAACTCACAATCTTATGGGTTATGAGCCGATTCCTTATCAATTGGACTAACCATCACGACTTTATGGGTCATGAGCCGACTCTTTACTAACTGGACTAACTGTTGTCGGTGGAGTTGAATTTAATGGCATACCAGCTGTCCAATTCTTTTCTTCATTCATAGAGATTATTCCCACTGCTGTAATTATGTGCTGGTTATTTCTCTTTGGGGAGGAAAAATAAAATAATACATTAAGGGATCTCTCCGTTTGAAATTTTGTACAACAAAAACTGTAAAGCGGCTTTTTATGATATATTTTAATATACGTGATTTTTTATGTTTTTTTCAATAGGCCATATTGTACAGTATATGTTGCACTTGTATATACATAGCTTGTACATATTCAACAAGAAACTCACTATATTGCGTAGTAATAGTGAGTGAGATTGTTTAGGAAGTGGAGGCCAGTTCATTTCTTCTTTATCAAGTGACCTTTTATCCTTTAGCCAGCAATGAGCCAACCTCGAATATATGCAGGATTCTGCCGTATATATTAAAATAAAGATAAGCTCGTGCTTCATGCTGCTGATAATTAAAATTGGAGATGAAAATTCTGAAACCTGTGCTTTCGGATATGGCCAAACTTTAATCATAAGTTTGTGTTTATCAATTGTTCTATATACGTATCTATACTATACCCTACAAACCATATGCATCATATTACTTAGAATAGTTAAAAGGTTTGAATAATATAATATCCTCCAATGACATCAGATGAAAAATTCCCACCGTTGTATTTTATATTCATTAAAAGCAATATCTCGATTCGGCAAGCAAATGAACACCACAAAAAATGCAGGTATATAAGAATATCATCAAGCTGTCAGCTGTGTGATGAGGACAGGCGGCGTCATGAAAATTGAATACGAAAGGGATTGAGAGGTGTTTTTAATGGTCCGAGGGAAGTCATCTAACGTTGTCACTGATCGAATTAAATTAAGATGTCTTGTAATTGTGGATTTTGAAGGGTTAGGTTGCTATAGTTGTGCCAGAATTCAATGTGAAAGAGATTATCAAACTATACACAAACACATTTCCCATTCCTTTAATATTAGCATCTTCACAACCCCATATTGCGTGTTTCATTGTGGGTTCGCCTTATATGTATGTATGTATGATATTGTGAATCTTGATAGTGAAGGAACGCTGATCTGACTTCCTTCTAATGCGTCTATAAATCAAGTTCTAGAAGAAGCGACCAAGATTTCAAACCAGAAGGTTTGAAGAACATAAACTATAGTCTCAAAGTTCTATCCATTAGGAATGCACATCTTTTGCTTTTTCCCCACTCTTGGTCTGTGTGTTTTTCTACCATGAGGACAAGTAAATAGGAGGGGAATAAGTACACTTTTTTAGAATTGAGAAAAATTGGTTACAATAATAAAGTTGTCACAAATTTTAAAAAGGGATAATTAATATGCAAGTCCTGATAGTTTCAACCTATTTTTAATCAGGTCTTTATAATTTTTTTTTTATCAGGTCCTTATTGTTTTACCTTATTTTTAATTAGGTTCTTATAGTTTTTATTCTTTATTCTGTAAATAATAAATTATTATAATAATCTTATGTTAATATTCTTTTAATTTTTAGTTAAAAATGTATATTATTTATTTTTCAATTCTAATTTTTATAACTATAATATTCAAATAATAATAAAATTTTCTAAAATTAGAATATAATTATAAATAATTTTAGTTAAGTATAATTGATTATTATGATTAATTATTAATTACTAGATCATTATATTAATTATTTTGTCCAATTATATAATTATTAATTTAAAAATAAAATTAATTTTAAATAATAAAGTTAATAAACAATTTTTTTAAAACTACAAAGGACCTAACCGAAAAATAAATAAAACTATAAGAATCTAATAAAAAAAAAAAATAGAGGGACCTAATTAAAAACATGTGAAAATAAAAGGATTTGATAAAACAAAAAATTTTATAGGGACCTAATTAAAAATGATATAAAACTATAAGGACCTAGAGATTAATTATCACTTTTAAAAACAAGTTCTAATAAATATAAGAAGGACATTCTTTTATTTTAACAAACCAATCAATTCCATACACAACTTCTTACGAAGTGCCTTTTTTGGACTAAAAATTAAACTCTTCTGGTAAATGACTTTGGGCAGGTTTTTTTTTTTAAAAAAAAATTTTTAAGCTGTTTAAAAGAGTGGTAGTTGTTTAGTTTAGCTCAAGTCATAAATAGCTTATCAAAATACGCTGAATATATATTTTCTGAGAATATATTTTAAAACAAACAAATACCACATATTTAACTTAATTAAAATCACTTTTTAAAGTTTTGACAACAGTCAAAAGAGCTCTTTTAATATTATACACACGCGCGCACGCACGGTGATTCAAAATTCTTTTCCGAGTTAAAAGTTAAGCTTTTAGAATATCTTGTTTTTTTGACCTTGTTTAGAATATCATGTTTGAATTTTTCTGCGGGCCGGTCACAGAAGCTTAACATGAAAAGCAGCAAAGGTAGCATGCAATGAATCAAAACTTATGAGTGTAAAGGCTAGCCATAAATAATTAATTAATGTGCTTTACTTTGAAAGTGTCACATTTCTAATGTTGACCATGAAGTATAATTAATTGTATGGCATAATAATAATGAACTGAATAGTTTTATTTATGTGAAACATCGGTTATAAATCACTACTTTACATCCGTGTCCCAAACCCTGGCTCAGTTTTGGACCGAGTATTTTGTGAACAAACGTGTATCGTGTTGACCTGGTCTTTTATTTATAACATGTAACCATCAACATTGTAATTTTTTTTCCTTTTATTTTCTCTCTCTTTTTTGATAACATCAACATTGTTTTCTGTCCTACGAGAAAAGAAGGAATTACGCGTAATCAGATAACGTTAATTTTCTCATTGGTGGAGGGAAGCTAAAAAAGGTACCCTAAGAGGCCAAGACACTGAAGAGTGCGATATATAAGAGAAACAAACAATTTGTTTGGTAATAACGACGGTCAATTTGGTCCCAAAAATTTTGTCAAAAGAAATTTTGGTCCCAAACAAAAAAGAAGAAGAAAAAAAGAAAGTAATTAACGAAGGTCATCAATGTACAAATGGCCCCGCTTGTCCATCGGTGGACCATGTAACCGCGTGCCACCTCATATTATTGACGTCTTTTCCTTTTCCTTGTAAATATAGTTTATTTATTTTTCTTATTTTAATATACATATATATAAACTCATTTCTCAAAATTGCATTGGGCGTATCAAGTAAATCTGAGACAATATTTTTAAATTGTATGGCTTTATTAGTTATTCTTTGGCTCCGTACTAGTATAATTTTATTCATTATTACTAGGATTTCCAGTTAGTAACTGTTACTTATTTGCAGATGAAATTACGATAAAACAATTCTAAAAAAAAAAAAAATCAAATATACTGTATTTTTATTAAGCTTCCATCCCAATTCAGGAATAGCGTTTTGTAATACAGCTTATGTATAATACTCCGTCTTTTTTATTATAAGATCTAATTTTTTGAATAGGTCTGTCTTTTTTTATAAAATCTTCTTTGAGTTTGTCAGAGTATTTAATACCTTATTACTTATTTTACCTCTAGTTTGATGCATTTACTATATTCTCTTTCTCCATTTATCATACTATTACTCTTTCACATTTACACATTTATATAGAGGGATATATTTGAAAAAAAATTGTATTTGTCATGTATTAATTGCTTTTAACAATTGTAACTGTTTTCTTAAACCATGTAATTTAGTTAAAAAATCTTATAATAAGAGACAAAAAAAGTATATAAAATTGTGTATATGAAGTTATCGTGACATTCAACCCCCCACTTTTTCATTCATTTCTTTAAAAAAATAGACATAAATTACATAAACTTATCTATGCATGCATGATTAGTACATAATAACTTGTTATACTGAATTCAAGTTGCTTGTTTAGGTGGATTCTCAAGTTCAAATTTAACATTGACACCTGCTTGTGTGCGTGTGTACTCGTAAATTATATAAATAAACAAAAAGAATATTGGAATAATCTTAAATTAATTATTTGAAAAATCACAAGACTGACGCGCATACACCAATGATGTGTTGCTTTGAGCATATGGAGACAACAGACATATAAGCAAGAGTCAGTAATGAAATGTAGGGCAATTTTAATTTATCGATATATAAAAATTTGTTGGGGAAATCATTATAAAAAAAAAAAAATGGTGCAGAAACACATGCCAACTAAATGTTTTCAACCCCACCAACCAACTAAAATTCAGGATCCTCAAGCCATATCCGTATCTTATCCACAAAAATAAAACGGAAGAAAAAAAAGATAAAGAAAAAAGAAAAGAAAACAATGTCTTTCCCATCAATACTAAGTACTAACAATGGATATGAATGAGCTGTGTGATACCTCATTTCCTGTCCCCCACGGGCTGTCTCTAAAGTTGCTCCTTCTTTTTCCCTCTTCATCCACTTCAACACTCGCTACTCGCTGAAAAAACGATAGGATTTAAAGTTCTTATTACTTTTTTATAAAGTATTTTATTTCAAAACTAATAATAAAAATTTTAATATTATTCAATGTTAAATATTAAGATTTCTGTTAAGAGTTCCTTTTTATTAATTTTAGAGTAAAATAGATGTACAAGACCTATTAAGAATCAAGACTGGAGTAAATCTTACACATCCAGATAAGATCTGTTTCATTGATTTATCAACATACATAATAAAATTTAAAGAGCATACGGTCACTTATTGCTACGCATTTCCCTCAGATTTCACGTCAACTCATGAAAAATTGTTTAATTTAAACACATTTTGTATATTTAAAACATATTTACTTTTCTATACAAACAATATATCTTGTGCAATATAAAAAGGAGAGAACTTGTACACCAGGCCTTATTCCATAATAAACTCTTATTATAAATATTGTTAACATTTTAAAGTATAATTGTTTTTCATTTGATTGAACAAAAGCATATTCACTACTCTCTTCTGTTCATAGTATAATACTACTTACAGTTCTTTATATAAAAATTAGTTTAACTTTTAATTTGATCCTAAATATAAGACCACATTCTATTTTATTTCTTGTAGTTATTCATTTTTCTTAAAATGTTCCTTATAGTAGTTACACATATTAAATGTTTCATCAAATAGTAATTCTAGCTAATATACATGATTAGCAAGGGTAACAAACTTTTTTAATCTACTCAAATTTATCAGCTAGTTCTTATAATAATAACCAGAAGTGGTATTATAAGTCATTTCTAAAAAAAATGATTTAGTTCAAAATATAAGTTACATGGAAAATAATTAATATTTATTTGTTAATTTTATCTGTGCAGTCAATGCTTAAATGCAACCGTTTATGTTTTTATATCTCCTTCACAACCCCATTTAAAGGTAAAGTTGGAAAAAATTAACAATCATTTATTGATTCTGATGATAAAAGTAACTTACCAAGTGTTATCCAAAAAAAAATACTCATCATTAATTCCAGCTAGAATTTAAATGGGCTTGCTAAAGATGCTGTGAGGAACTAAAATCATAATTGATTAGGATTTTCGGAAAATTATCCAAACGACATAAATGGGTGTCATAGGTAATTTGTTAAGCTCATGCAAAATTATAGGAGCTTCCACCACTCAACCAAACAAGTCACCAATGGTAGACATTCCTCAGAGGTTAGTAGGTACAGGCAGGAGTAGTGTTTTTGCAGATCTTGTTTTTCATTTCCAAAAAAAAAGAAGAAAAGAAGACTTAAAACAGGTGTCCCCCGGCCGGCGTAGCAAAATGATCCAAAAAAATAAATATTAAAAATTGGAATATATTAAAAAAAGAAAAAAGTTGTCTGGAAGAAAAGGCAAGGAAGAAGGCGACACCGTACTTACCATCCCAACTCAAACACTGTATAAATACAAATCCAAATGCCCACTTCCTCTTCACACTCGACTGCTTGCCGGCCTTTTGCAGCCACGTTCCCCACTCTCCTTCTTCCTCGCTCCCCTTCCCTTCTCACTCTCTATCTTCCTTCCTTTCTCTCACTACCGATTTTGTCACCACCATGACTAACTCTTCCAGGAACAAGTTCTTCCTCTGTTTTCGCCCCGTCGTCATGCTGGACTCTGCTGTTGAATCTGATGGCTCCCCTCCCACTGCTTCCCATAACCATGAAATCCATAACCCACACAATTCCCTGCCTCCCAAACGCAAGCTTTCCCGGGTCATCAAAGCCATGGTGGTTGAAACTATACTGGTTAGTAACATCAAAGCCGTACTATGTTCCATACAGAAAAAAAACAAAATACGAATGAATCTTTGTCTGATCAGGTTATTTTTGTTTGGCTTGCAGAATCGAAGAGCTCGCCGTAAAAACCGATCTCGCCGGGATTCTTCTGAATCAGACCGCAGTTATTCGACGACATACACAGAGGAAACTTCATCGACCGGCGATGACAGCTCCATATGGAGTCAAACGTCAGTGGATATCACCAGTATTCAAGAAATAAACTCCGAGTCTCGGTTTTCATTGTCTTCATCAGACTCAAAGTTTTTAAGCAAGTCCAAGTCTTGCCCCTCTGAAGCAAAGGCCAGAAAAAGAAGCCGTCGAGACCAGCGAAACAAGTTAGACTGCTCCGGGATATACATGTTTCTCTTGAGCTTAATTCTTACGGTGTTCTGGGGCAAGATTCTGGGCATTTTGTTAACATCCATCTGCCTATACTCTTACTCTGTTTTGAAAAAAAGATCCCTGAGGCAGAAAACAGTGAGGAAAGACGGCAAGAACAGGAATCAGAAGGGAAGGCTGCAATAAAGGGCATTAAATTTGATGTGAAAGGTGGGGGTATTTTGGTTGATGCATCTCAGTGGTGGAAGGTTCATGGAGAACAAAAGGGGAGGCATAAATTTGTTTGGTTCTGTTAGTTTCTGGCAGTCGGCGAAGAGACAGATCATATCAGAGTACCAGCCCCAAAGAATAGGATCCATCTTGGAAGATTCTGACATATATCTAACATTACTTAGAATTAACCCAGTGTAGTTAATGAGATTGCTCCCTCTAAAGAGGTTTGGTTGTTGTCTGTTTAATTAATTTGTTGAAAAATTTCACCTGCAATTTAATGTGCTCAGCGATCTTCTTTAAGTTCTGCGGCTTACAATTCCAATGCTTTTGCTTAATAAGGGCAAGTGACATTCAAAAGGTGGCACGGCTTTTTTACATCGATTAGAGATGAAATATATACCTACACCTCCGCAAGGTTATTAAAATTCTGCAAGAAATGAGTACGGGTAAGCTAATTTCCTAAAAGAAATACACAAAGTAAGAAAATTGTGAGAAAAAAATATTAAGTAAGGAATCTAATGAAAATTTTATGAGAATGGATATTTAAGATGAACAAAATAGAAAATTATTTAATCTGGAGACAAAATTACGAAGTCTTGAGGGCTTTTTAGTCCAAATATAAACATTGAGTGTAAATGAGATCGGACGGAGTAAGAATTAATAAAGCGTACTTGACCGTGCTATTTGATGGATTAACGTGTGGAAGTAGGAGTAATGCCAATGCCAAACGAGTAAAGGCACTGGCTTGGGTTAGAAAAAGTCAAAAAGGCACTGGCTGGGGAATTATTATTACTATTATTTGTTTTTTTAACCCAGCGCTGGGGAATTTAATGGTATTTAATTTACGCAGAAAAATGGAAAATTAAGTTGAAGTGACTTTAATTTGACAAGCAAAGATATTATGAGAACGTCGATGTATATAAAATGTGAACTTTCACGTTGTAAGTATAGATATTTAATTTGTAAATTTTAAATTCAATTATAAAAATACCCTTATTTGTATTAATTTCATCACATGGTTTCTAAATACCATTCTCCCTTGAATTATTAGGATTTTAATCATCCATAAAAGGGCACTAGTGGTTTATGGGTTTGGTAATTGATAATAAAGGGTAATGGAGAAATAAGAAAAAGTAAGGGTGGGTGGAATTAATAAAATGGGCGTAGTTGGCCTTCTTTGGACATTACCTGCACAGCTAGCCCTCCTTCCATTGCTTTTCAAACAGTAATGTTAATAATGCCTCCAAAAAGTTGCTCCTTTTCAAAAAGACCGATCCTTTTGTTTTTTGAATAAAGCTTTGTTTTCTCAACAAAAAAGTTGACCTATCTATCATTAAATAAATCTGTTTGAAGATTCTTTCTCAAATCTACTATTGGTAGGACAAAAAACTTAACATCCATTTAATATTACATATTGTTACGACGAATCACCAGCGTTTTAACTTGAGATCGAGCAGTTCATATCGTAAGAAAGTGATTAAAAAAAAAAATTAGAGATTGAACGCGCACAGATTAAAATCACATGATGCTGGCGTCCCCAAAAGGAAAAAGAGGAGGCAGATATATCACATGATGCTTATGTTTGGAGTTTGGACAGAATATCACATGAATTCACGCATTTAGCAGTACAGCATTATTCTCTCATCTTTTCACATATAATATATACATATATATGCTTAAATAGTTAATTACTACGCTTTGTGTTTGTTTGTGTGATCGTCTTGGGTAAAAATGCAAATCTTTGAGATGCGAACATGGCTAAAATAATTTAAAAAGGATTAGTAGGATTATTAGTCTTTATAGTTTAATCAAATTTTACTCTTAATCCCTATAGTTTTACAAGTATTTGATTCGAGTTGAATGGTTTCTATATATTTTTAACATGTTTTGGTTTTACTTCCCATACTTAAATTCTATTAAGTCATTACGAAAAATTATAGAGATCAAAATGTAAAAACTAACAATGATATAAATCCAAAACAATACTATTTTCCAATTACAAATATATATTTTAAAGAAGATATTTTAATATTGTCCTTATTTTGGTTTAAGAATTTCAAATTCTACTCATTCTAAAGTTAAAATCTAACAACTATTTCTATATTTGCTAAATACTTAGCTGTTGACACTTGATCTTTTTCTAAACATAGTATTAAACTCATAAAAAAAATCATAAGATAATGGATTATATATGCAAAGTATTAAAAATTCAGAACTTTAAAAAAAAAAAATCTGCAAGAAGAGGGTACTATTATTATTATATAAACCATGGCCCGTGAGTTGTCGTTTGGACAGCTGTGGAGCGAGACATACACAGTGATTAGACATTGAAATCATTGGACATAAGATTTTCAAATGTTGCTGAATTCCATTTCTTAGGGGCTGAGGTTTTCTGGCCTTCTAGATTCCCCACACACATACACTTAACTTGTTCCTTAATAATTTGCCAAACAATTAAAGTGCTGGGGCCGTCAATAAAGTTATTTTGGAGTGGTGGTTCCGAGCCAGTCTCAAAGACTGAAAGATGAAGACAAGAATCATAAAATAATAATGTGGATACACTTTATTTATGTATATATGTAGGCCATTTTTTCCAAGAACAAAAGCATAAACCAAAAGGCAAACAAATCATGTGGATCGTATTGAGTTAAAAAATGATGTATAAATAAGGAAAAGAGCATGAAGAGTGCCTACTTTCACTTTACTGCCCAATCATTAACTTTCAATAAATTAAATTTAATTAAAGAACATTCCAGTTAATTGAACAAACACCATAAATAATGAAGTCTTGCCATTGTATATAATAAATGGATTAACTTTTGAGGGACAACTGGTTGCATGCCCATCACGTTTCTTTCGGGCTAAATGGATACAGAAACATGACCACTGTTTGAGAATTTTTGCTAACTTTGAAGTTAATTTTACTTTCACCAAGTCGATCGACAATTAACGGGGATATATATGAAGGTTTCATCATAACTACTATTGCTGGTTAAAAAAAAAAAAAACTATTATGGACTTCAGTTCGTATGTACTTGAATCATCACTGGTGATAGAAGTTCTCCAATAGAACGATCACATGAAGGTTGTTCCTTTCCATGAGAGACATTTTATCTCTCACTTGCACTTGATGAGTATAATAACAAATCCTGATGTGTATAACTACTTGTTGGTTCAAACATTTACACACACACACAAGGTTTGAAGTAAAGGTATATTTGGGAATTAAAAAATTACCCACAGTAATTCGAGTGTGATGTATTGTTACTGGCAAAAAAGTTGTCACCTCAAGAGGAGAGCCCTTTGAACGGAAAGCGAAAGATTAGGAAAAGACCTCAAAAAATTAGACAGAAGTAAAGAAAGAAGCGTTGCTTTTGAGATGCATATTAATCAAATAGTTGCCACAACAATAAATTAAACTGGGTGTGTGTGGGGTGAAAACAACGTCCTTTTCACAAAAAGAATAAAAAGCGAAGTGAAGAAAGTGGATACTTATAAATGCAAAGGATTGAATATATATCTTCATAGCTCAAGAGGAGCTAAGAAAGCGGCATGTAGGGTTTTAAAAGAAGATCCATGGAGATAAACTCGCCCCCTTTTCTTGCTTTATTTAAAATGGTGTGCCATTTGGCTGCTGCTGCACCTAACTTTTGTTCACTCAACTTATGGCTCTTTTTTACGTACTATTATTACGTGCTATCGAATGGGGTGGGCGTAAGATAACTGTGGATAAAAGTGTTACTATTGAACTTTGTATTATTTGAATTTTCCGTGCACTAAAAAGTGAAAAGGTTGGGTGAGTAGTTGAGTTTCGGAGCTCACCAGTTTCAGCCAGTACATGTCCAGTTTCTTACTAACTAATTGAACAAATTTTTAGTAGCTATGTATTATTTAAATATTACATTAACCTCGTTTAAATCTTACGAATCGAATACTACTTAAATGCGATAAAGTACTTAAATACTCTAAAAGTGTTCACAAATGAGCACCTGGCATTTGAAAGTTTTTTTTTTTGTTCTTCATTTTTCAGAAGTTTTATTTAGTAGCATTATTACTCTGAGTCATTATCTGTTATTGAGTTTGACAGTTAAAGACATTGGTCAAATCACATAATTTAATGTTCAAATTTAATGATGAATAATAGCTAAGGTATTTTTATTATGAAAATAAACTTATGGGATGTATAAAAGTCAAAACAAAATTTTAGATACCGTGTGCTCATTTATAGATATTTTCAGGGTATTTAAGCACCTTGTTCCTACCTAACCCATGCCATCAACTAACTTTGAGAACAATTTCATAATCCAAAATGTAATTTATGTTTTGTAAGAGCTTGTGAATTATTAATTATTTTATTTTAAAAATACCCTTTTTATGTTTGCTTTGTATAAGTTAATCTTGTATCCAGAATCAAATGAAGTATAATTAGTACAGTAAAAAAGAAAACATGAGTTTTTTTTTTGGCATAAAAAATCCCACAAGAAAACTGGGATTATTTCAAGCCTTGAAGACACCTGAGACAGAATGGCTACAAACTCTGTTTCTATGCTATTTTGGGTCCAGCGAGGCTATAACGTAACCCTGATATAAACCCAGTGGGCGGGGTCCTTCGACACCCTGTGGGAATTGATCTCCATGATGCGCGTTACTATATTCTTTTATCTCCTAGTGAATATTGGCTTAAATTTGTCTTTTACACATGAATATCACATGTTTTCTTTGGATGCTTTCGTTTTGAAACTAAACGCGTAGGACCGTCAATGCTTTCATAAACACCTTACCTTTTTCCCCCATTGGTTCCTTTTGTTGGAGAAGAAAATTCTTGACTTTTGATTGAAGAAGATGGGACGCTTCGGCACAACAAAAGCCAGCATATCCTTGCCCAATAATTAAATGCAAGTTATTTTTTTAACTAAAAAGTTTAGGTAAATTAAGCTTTATGGGTTCATTATAACCAAGACAAAGCAGGTCACTCCAATAAATGCATCACTTCAATACCCTTGGTTTGTTCTGAAAGCTTGAGTTGGCATCTGAAGTAGTGATTAGCAAGCATCAATTGTAATGGCAGGACATACATACACGTATGCGCTTCTTTAGGACCCGAGGTTTGTGGGATTTTCTCAAGGGAAAAAAAAATAAACAAGCTCATAGCTCATAATTGAAAATTACCTACTTCGTTTTAAAATAATTGTTGTTTTAATCAACAAGCTGTTGGTTAAAGAAATATGCGGACTTATTCTTATAAAGAGTAGAATACAAATTCGAATCCCAGGAGTATATTTGTCAGGAGAGGTGAAACTTCCTTACACTCTGAGCCTTGAAAGGAAAAACACTTGATCAAATTTTAAAAAAAATGTTGTTTTAAATGTTACTTTTGTCTTAAGATACTGTCATTATATTAATTTATTTTGTACACATTTTACACGGGGTTCTGAATGTTATGACATTTTAGTATATTTATATTTTAGTTAAATATTGTTATATTTTATTACAATATAAGCTACTCCTCCGGTCCTTATTATAAGACCCAATTTGACTTTTATTTGGTCCTAATTATAAGACCCAATCCATTTTGTCTCTTATATTTATACATTTTTTTTCAAGATAATCCTTCTAATAATGATAGTTTTGGCCAATATACTTAATTAGTAAGGATATTTTAGGAATGACAACACTTATTTATTATAAATAACCAACTTAACTTACTTCCTTAATCTCTTCAAATAAGTCAATTGGGTCTTATAATTAGGACCGGAGGAGTATTTAATATTATCATCGATCCTTAA
Source organism: Neltuma alba (assembly GCF_004799145.2). Lineage (NCBI taxonomy): Eukaryota > Viridiplantae > Streptophyta > Magnoliopsida > Fabales > Fabaceae > Neltuma > Neltuma alba. The sequence goes on along the minus strand of NW_021635966.1, from coordinate 376,267 downwards.
TATAATAACTAGTTTACCTTTTAATTTGATTCTAAATATAAGACTCCAATTCACTTTGTTTTTTATATTTATCTATTTTTTTAAAAGTAATCTTTATAATAGTTGCACATGTTAAATGTTCCATCAACTGATAATTTTAACTAATATACTACCTCTGGTCCTTAATATAAGACCCTATTTGACTTTTATTTTGATCCTAAATATAATACCCTAATCCACTTTGTCTCTCATATTTACTCAATTTTTTTCCAAGATAGTCCTTCTAATAATTATAGTTCTAGTCAATACACGTGATTAGCAAGGATATTTTAAAAAAGACGACACCTATTTAGGACAAATAATTAACTTAACTTACTTCCTTAATTTTCTCGAATTAGTCAACTGACTCTTATAATTAGAATTAGAGGTAATATATGATTAGCTAAGATATTCTAGAAAAAGTAACACATATTTATTACAAATAACGAACTTAATTAATTTTTGTAACTTTTCTAAACTAATCAATTAGATCTAATATTAAGTACAAGAAGTAGCATTATTCTTGATCTGCCCACATAACTTTTAAATAAAAATTCATTAAGTAGATAGAGCGATGGAAGGGGATCTGAATCAACCAAAATATTGACCGATTCCAAGCATGAAAGCAGAAAGCGAAAGACAACAACCTTATTTCATTGATCACTGAATCAATTAGGGAACGAAAGATGAATTGGGTATAACGCATAGAAAAGGGAAAACAGAAAATGAGGTGAAATAATGCTATTAATTCTTTTCTTTTTCTTTTTTAAAAAAGGATGAAGTATAACGTTTACAGCACATTAGAATGGAAACCTGCGGGCGTTTCTGATATATTTAGGAGGCAAAGTTCTGAACAAAAGGAGGAGCACAATGAATTGCTAGAAATAAGCTAAAGTCTTTTTGTTTTTTTGCCAACGAGAGAGCTAAAGACTTGTTAAAACAGTTCCTAGAATTAAAATGATTTCTGTAACGAAGCGTTGCTTTTGGGATATTTATTAAATAGATCCCACTACAAGGTCGGTTAAGTATAAACAATAAAATAACAACGTCTCTGTTGTTGATTTACACAAAAATTTAAAAAAAAAAAATTGAAAAGCCAAAGGACTGAATCCATGAGAACTGAGAACTGGGAACTGGGAACTGAGAAGGCTTACCCCTCCTCTTGGGCTATTTAAAGAAGGTTGTCCATGCCATTAACTACATGTTAACCCCAAACTCTTACCACAATATGTATTCCTTTTATATGTACAAATAGAATGCAAAACTTGCCCTGTTCCTTGCCTGGAGTGTTCAATTTATACGAACTCTTTTAAATCAAATCGTGTTTCAATTGCTCCTCTTTAGCCATTTAAAACTAGGTCAGGTAATACAAGCATAGCGAAAAAGGAATCGGAACTCTCTCAATATATGAAGAGAGATAAACTATTCACATCAATTTTATCTTGCGGTGAAAAATTTCTCTCTGTTTTGGTCCGTTATAGTAAATTAGTGACAGAGGTGACAATTCCATCTGCTGGTTTTCTCACATGAAATAGGAAGATGAAAATGGTACTGCTGGGACTTGAGTCATGAAATCGTTATTAAGATTCTATATATTGGGGGGAAAAAATCAGGGCTTATGTGATTTTATTATCCATTTTGTTGTTCTTAAAAACAAAACAATTCTGTAGAGTAATGTCTTAGAATAAATTTTGCAAACAAAAAATTAAAATGAGGTTAAAATATCGTAGCAAGCATCTCAATCTCAAATGCTCAAATTGCAGTCAAACCTAAGTTTTTCAGGGTAATGACCCCCTCCCTGAAAAGCAGCTGCGACTCTACTAAACACTTGTTTAGGCTCAAATACAATTCATCAGGAAGAGGAAATAGGAGGTTGTTAACCAACGTAGTATTCACAAACTCCAAAATCACATCTTGTTGCTGTATTACTCATATTAGATTACATAAATAGGGAAAAGGCCATAACAGATCAGATTATTCTGATTCAAATATACTACACAAGCATCTTGATGTGGTAATGAGATACGCCCACATATCATAATGAAATTCACTGGCTTACAAAGAAAGCAAAGCTTATACTCCTCCTAATTTTCTCTTGAGGACTTGGAGCTTGCGGATGAGATGTTGCTTTTGGCCTGAGCAGATACTGCTGAGGTGTTGCTTCTTGTATGCGAACTCTGGTTGGAGCTTGAGTCAGTGAAAAAAACTATGTTCTCCTGGTTGTCAACAAACACTTGGAGGGATCTTGGAATAGGAGGCAGATTCACATCCAAAACACCCTCAAGTATTTGAACTATCTGACCCATGGATGGCCTGTGACTCTCTTCATCTTGCACGCACCAGGAAGCAAGTTTTATTATCCTAGTCAGCTCTTCAGCGTCTGCATTTCGCTCCAAGGCAGGGTCTAGAAGGTCAAGAACATCGCCTCCTTGGATTACCACATTTGCGGCGCATGTAGGAAAGAACTTCACTTGACCATCTTCAGATGCCTCGGAATTCCTTCTACCCGACACAAATTCAAAAAGCATCATTCCGTAGCTGTAAACATCAGCTTTTGCAGTGATAGCCACACCGGAAATCCACTCTGGGGCAAGATAGCCTCTTGTCCCTCTCATGGTTGTGAGGACTCGGCTGAAATCCCTTCCAACTAGTTTTGCGAGGCCAAAGTCTGCAACTTTTGGGCCAAAATCAGAATCTAAAAGAATGTTTTCTGGCTTTATGTCACAATGTATGATGCAGTCTCTGCACTTCTCGTGGAGATAAGTTAGTCCCCTTGCGATTCCTAGAGCAATTTGGTACCTTAATTTCCATTCTAATTTCTTGGAGTTCTTTTCTTGAAACAGATGGGCGTCCAATGAACCATTTGGCATGTAATCATAAACCAGAAGCTTTCTGTTGCCTTCAGAGCAGAACCCACGAAGACGAACAAGATTCACATGTTGGACTGTACCTATAGTACTGACTTCTGATCGAAACTGTTTCTCACCTTGGCTTATGCTTTCAAGCTTTTTCACTGCTATGACACTGGAATCCGCCAATGTGCCTCTGAAAACAGAACCAAAACCTCCTCCTCCTAGTTTTTCAGAGAAATTCTTGGTTGCATTTTGTAAGTCTCTGTACCCAAATGCCATTAATGAACCCTCCACCGATTTTCCTTTTCCAACAATTCTTCTTCTTCTGATTATCACAAATAACAGAATGGCCAGGAGAACCCCTAAACCACCTACAATGCCCACCACAATACCAATAATTTCTCCACTTTTCCGTTTAGTATCAGAAAACTCAGAAGCTGCAAGCTTTAGATATAAGGTTCCTCCATTGCTGTCATCTTGAGAAAGTTGTTGCAGACTTAATAAATCTCCATTCCAAACAGAACAACCGTTACCGTCATAAGCATAAGCAGCACAAGAGCAATTGTTTAAGCACATGGATTCGCATTCACCAGCATTCCCTTCTCCCACAGATTGTGCATTTTTAGGTAAGGCCACGTTTGGCATTGCCAGAAACCTATCGTTCTTTCTGTTAGGTGATGTTGGATTCTCACATTGCAACTTGGTTTTCCTCACACACCCACCTGAGTGATCCTGCAGATCCCAATCAGTTTGAGACTTTGGCTCGAAACCGGTCAAGCAAGTACAAAATGGCTGGGTATTCTCATTGCAACTCCCAAAAGAGCCACAAAAAGCATAAACTTCACACTGTCGTCTTGGCTGAGACCAAAACAAATTCCACTGCTTGGTGCTTTCTAGCCATGAGAGTTGCTGGATCTGTCCCGAGATGCCCATCACGAAACGAGATATAATAGAAGAGTTATACATGGAGTAAGTGAAATAGCTCTCGTTCTCGTTTGAAACAAAGGTGAAATTGTATAAGAAATTCGCCCTCATTTCAGGAACCAAGCTGAAAATTTGGCCATTCCAAGGACCACTTGTCCAATACTCTTCAGACTTGTTCCAAAGAATTAAGTACGATGTGGTTCCTTTCGGGTCTAGCTCGAGGGAGAAGAGACCCGTCGCTGGATCATCTTGGTTCTTCCATGAAGTGAGATATTGCGGCTTTTTCGTTTTATTGTCGAGTTTAATTTTACCTCCAGGAAGCCACGTGTCGGTTGGGTTATCAAAACTCTGCCATAAGTTTTCTGAAGACTCGGGCTTGTCTCTGAGGACGAGATTCCCAGAATCCAGGAGGACAGCAACAACAGACTTTGATGTGGTGGAAGTCAAGTTTGTCGACCAAACTGGGATTTGGGACCCGTTGAGGAGAATCAAATTACCGTTTGATACAACTAATTTGGCTGAATTTTTATCAGAGACGGGGCTGTCTCTGTTTGCGACCCATACAATGGTCGGTTGAGAGATCTTTTTATACCGGATGCCTATATAGTAGTTGGAGGAGTTACCTGGCTTGAAGAAACCCAATTCGAAGACACCGCCGGATGAGATGATGGTTTGATCCCCAGAAAGAGTTTGATTTGCAGAGATGGTATCAGCAGCCAGCGAAGGTACGGTGTGGAAAGAGAAACAGAGGAGAACAACAGAGAGAAAGCACCACAGGTTCTCCATGTTTTTCCACGGCTTCACAGAAGCAGAGGAACTGAGACAGAAGCGAGATGTTTTATTGTCGGGGAGGAGGTATGACCTGGTCGTTTTGGAAAATTGACTGTTATGCCCTTTTGGCGATCAACAAGAAGATTTGCGGGCAGATTGCAGAGGCTGTGCTGTGCGGATAAAAATTGTCTCTGATCACGGGTCGTCAACTTCTCGTCATTGAGACTAAAAGCCTTCAAGGGCAAGCTATTCCGACGTCGTTCTCGGGCATTTAATTAACATCTTGGCGACGCTTCTGTACAGTGTTCTGTTCGGTGCTTATCGGTCATTTGAGAGAAGGCTCTGCCATGGCAGTATCCGTGTTTTGAAGTCATGGCGTGTGAAAAATGGAGGCGAAGAGTCAAACCGCAGTTTGTCGCTTTGGGTAAATTTCAAGGCGGCATATTTGACTTTCGCATGCGAGGGTGGCTGCGGCATCCCAGTGGCGCATTATTTGTTTTTGCTTGCCAATCACCACCCAATTGGCGTCCACTAAATATAATTCATATCAGAAAGATATCCAAAAGTTATCACGCAAGGTTGACGTCTTATTTAAATCTTGGTAGACCAAATACAAGACATACAGCTCGAATTTGTTTCCCTTCTTCTGCTGCTATAAATAATAATAAGATAATGGCGAACGAGTGGAAAGATTGTTGGTTGAAGAAAAGACAGAGTGAGATAAATGTATTTGTTACGGGGAAACGCACTGGCACTGCAATCTCTATCACCGCAAAATGCATTGATGTGAGTGGGGACACAGATAGGGATTGGATTTTCAAACCCCGTGTTTGTGGGTCGAAGACTGAGATTTGCATGGCGGTCATTTCTTTGATTTTAATTTTGATCAGGACTCTCATTTTCTCATGGTCGATGAATGATGAATCCTCTTGCTTGCCTTTTCTATAAAATTAAAAAAGGGTCACCCAAAAGACCAGAACAAACACCCCGTGTGCCATCTCACATTTGACTTTTCAAGCCTAGACTTGTTCTGAACCTCGTGGTTGGATTTTTAAAATCCCCATAGACACATGTCATCCTTTGAAACGGAGGAATACAACATTGTTTATTTACACGCAAACGCCCCCAAGGAGTTTTTTTTCTTTTCTTTTGTATTTTTTGTTTCTGAGGGTGAGCCTTAGAGCAACAATAAGGTTACTGTCAAGTGATTCCACCTGATGAGAGCCTTGTACACTGAGCTGCTTCTTCTTCTTTTTTGGGTTTCTGACCCGCTTATCTGCTGCAGTTGTTTTGCCAACTTCAGATCTGATGCACTTAATTTACCAAAAGACAGGACAAAAAGGGAGGGAAAAAAAACAATAAAGCCCAGCAGAAACACAAGTTTACGAAACGCCAGTCGTGTTGACTTAAAAACGCGAGCGCGCTCCAAGCGATGAACTTGGTTCTGTTGCATAGGCTTGGCTTTTATAGGCATGAAATATAATAAAGTTTTTTTTTTAATGCTGGCATAGACATTTTTTTTATTAAAGACAATTTATTTGAGATATTATTGAAAGCTAAATATATATCTCTCCTACTAAAGGTTACATCCAATGTCATTGGTAAATATATAATAAAGTTTTTTTAAATACAAAAAAGTATATAATGAAGTTGAACTAACTGTGATGGAACGGTGTCTTAGTGGACCAAACTAGGCCAAGAATTGGTCCGATGGGATTTATCTTGATGCCGAGAGAAAGTGGTTTCACATGGCTTATCGTTTGACTTAATTAATTGTCAAACATTACCGACTTGAACCTCGGAATTTGGATATGTCTGCACCGTAATTGAAAAAGCATATTATATAAAAGAGTTTAGGAAAATTTGCTATCAGCTAAGAACAGAGAAAATCTCCAAGGAACCAGAATACGCAAGTAACTTGTTTTGTACAATTTAGCAGGCAACTCCCAAGTACAAGAACATGAATGCGGACCGTCCTAAAAATGTTCACTCGTGAAAATATTAGATTAGCACAGTTGTTAGGCTGGATATATTTATAACATCGTCAGTTCTCTTCTGTAAAACCAGACATGTTGATGTAAACAATGACCCCCAAGATGAAGACATAATCGATGAAACTTTACTATGGCATTTTTCCACGGCATCCGACGTTGAAATTACTGTACTCATGCATATATAGCATAGATGAATTCTCCCCTCCGTATCTGCGGTTGACTATATTTTTCATTAAACTCAGTTACACGAAACAAAGGCGTAGGTCATAGGAATGTGCTTGAAAAGAGCTTGGGACGGAGGTCATAGGAATGTGCTCTTACGATCAGATTCTCAGGAAGCTTTGAAGCTTCTGCAGACGGACCCCCCCTGACCTACACGACGACTTCAACCTGATTATGGAACCCAAGGAGATGTTGCAACGGGATTGGCGTGTGATACTACAATACTTAGCTAGAGACGACAATCAGGTGGCTGACTCCTTAGCAAAAAGAGCTCTGGCGAATCCTTACGCCTTCAACTTTTGTGTACTGATGCTGTTACCTGTTTTATGAGATTAGGCCCCGGAGATTAGTTTGTAATTTTGTTTTCTTTCCCTTCTATCAAAAAAAAAAAAAAAGGCGGTTCGAGTCTCTGCTTTCCAATTGATACAGCAGCAATGAATTTAGCCCTTGATATATGTTATAAAGGCAACATATACAGTGGGAAAAAAAAAACTACACACACATGCACGCATTTTGGATTCCCTATAGTGTCCAAATTCATGAAATGTTCAGGTACATATAAAGTAAAAAATTCAAGTTATTATTATTTTTTTAATCTCATTTATAACAAATTTATTCTTCTTTGAGCACCTTATGAATCTCGGCATTGTAGGAATCATGCTGGTAAAAGGGTAAAATGGCAAATACTTTTACAGAAAGAGCACAAGTAGGAAAATCAGAAAACGTTTCGAGTCGCAATTGACATTATCTGTAACGGAAACAATGCCTGGAATTACCAATTCATAGACGCCACTTTATTTCTGGCCACCACAGGCCACATTCATCTGGGCGTAAAGATAGTAACTTCGCTCCATATCCAGCTGGTAGTACCCAAGAACAATAATAGTTGGGTCTTGTGGGCCTTCCGAAATTGTGGGTTAACCAATCCAGCATAAGCGGCCCAAATTGAGAGTCTCTTTGAATCTCCCTCAAGTGTGGGAATCGGAGGCGCAGAGCCGAACCGATTCCAGAAATTACAATCATGGCTTCGAGGCTGCTTTTGCTGAGAAGGCTCTCGAGGTCGGTGAAGCTCTCACTAGCATTCCCATCTTCAAATTCTTACTCTTTGGTTCATGGGACCCGGCTTCTTCCTTTAAAGGGGTCACAAATTCTGGGTTTCTTGGAGAATTTTCATCTGCCTCCTTCTTCAATTCCTTCCCGAAGCTTTTGCTCTCGCAGTTTGAATGTTGAAGGCCCCACTGCTATTGATTACCGGTATGCAGTCTCCTCTTGTACTTGGTTCATTTTCCTATGGAACGCTCCCGCCCCTGAGTTAATAGTGTTCTATTTGATCCTCAAAACCAAAGAAAATGGGGAAAAGGTAGTTTCCCGGAAATTTAAAATTCATCAGAATTATCTGTTGGTTGGGTTCATTTGCAGTCACTTAACTGCGTCAACCGTTATGGTTAAGTTGCTTGGTTGAATTTAAGTACTGAATACATATGAATAACAGTTGTTATTGAATTGGTTTACCTTTCTTATTTTGTGCAACTAAGTTGTGTAGTTAATAACATTATCGCATTGTTAGCGTTGTTCCAATTAGAAACGGGCAAGAATAGGTTGGTAATGATTGATGTGAATGCAGTTCTATACTGCAGGAGGATGAATTTCACAAACTGGCAGATATTACTATACATGAACTACAAGAGAAACTCGAGGTATCTCTAGCTATTGTTTTATCAGAGTATTGACATCCACTACTGATTTTTGAGTTCATTTATCATCCATCTTATATGATATTTGTGACTTTGGGAAATGTTCTGTAACTGTGATGGAAACGACGATCGAAATATTATTTTTATATTGTTTAAATTCTTGAATTTAGGCACTTATGATCTGATTTGCCTTGTTGATTGATAGGTCTATGGAGATTCCGTTGAAGTTGATGGATTTGACATAGACTATGGGGTGAGGACGATTGTCTGGGACTATTAGCAAATGAAAATTGATAATCAAATATTTATTGAAAGGGAAAATAAAGTTTTTAGATTTTTAAATTACAAATTGATGTCGAACGAATCAAATTTTCAAATTTATAACTTGATAATCGAAACTTAATTTGATTATTTGGTATTCTAAAATATATTTCTTAACGATTTTTTTTTATTAAATCTTTTTTGGAATTGGTCATTTCCACATTTCGCCTGTTAGTTTGAGAAGCGAATTTCTATTATGGAGTGTGTATTATGTGTTTTAATATGTCATAGCATTTTGCAGAATGATGTGTTGACTGTAAAACTGGGGGACCTGGGCACCTATGTGTTAAACAAACAAACACCAAATAGACAAATATGGCTGTCTTCTCCCATCAGGTATTTATTTGTGTTATCGGTTTCCTTCCCTTCAGAATTTTCCATGCTTGGTTTTTTTCTTGAAATCTTTTAGCTGTTTCTTGCAAAGGAATATTTGTGCTGTAGGTTGCATGCAAATTAGTTCATTTTGTCAAGTAAAGAAGCATGCTAGTTGCATGTGCTTTACATGCGGAGCTGTTCTATTATGCATGAATACCAACATTTGCCAGATAAATGCCAAATTTTGTCAAAACATCATTAGAAGGTTCACATAAATTATAATGTGTAGGTTGTACCACTCTGGATAGTTATTGACATTGAAGTTAAATCCCTTTGACTTGTCATTGGTCTTACCTTATCAACGTAAATGAGGTAGTAGGTGGTAGAAATGCGATTGCAAAACTCCGCCAAGTAATTAACTGGTTTAAAATCTCCTCTCTGCCGTTTTTGAAATTTCTGACATACAGGATTTGAGATGAGGAAAGATTTATGTGCAGTGTTTGCGAAAGAACCCATTTACTCATGTTGGTTTTCACTTCTGTAAAAATTCTAACGTTTTCATATTCAAACAATGAGTAGGGAGGAGATTTGATGTTTATAGTGTGTCTTATAATTTTGATGAGATGGCTGTAGTCGTAGTACCCTGTATGTGGAGATTTGAATACTTCATCCTTCCAAGAACATAGGTAGACAAACCTATTGATGCACTTTTGAAAGAGTATCTTACAAGCATCATGTGTCCTTTCTTTTCTGACGGTTACTTCAGTAAATCACTAGTTTAGCTCTCATTGACGTTTTGATTGGTTATAGTGATTTAGACTATCTTGTTACTTTGGAGGCCTCTGTTATTCCAAATCTACAGGTTTAATTATATTTGTTGAAGGATAATCCAATGGAGAACATTGTGAGTTTACTCACCATTGGACGTATTCTGCGTCTAAGTATAAGCATTAAACTAAGAATCTTGAGATGCATTTTAAGGGTGAGAAAACGCAAACCTATGGCCCTCTATAGAGTTTTCTTTTTTTGAAGCAAAGACATGTTGGTCTTCTGCACAATTATCAGATGCAGCCATGCAGGAAACTTTTATCCTTATCATGGGCGTATCGCTCGTCTAATATAGCCAAGGTCAGGGCGGTTGCTCACTGAAAAAAGTGTTTTTGGTCTGCACCAACTGTGGGATGAAATATATTTTAAGCATTTTTCTGTACCTGTTTCATTTCTCTTAGATGCCTGTCCGATGGATCGTATCTTTGTTTGCAGTGGTCCATCTAGGTTTGATTGGGATCAAGAAGCTAGAGCTTGGATTTATAGGCGGAACAAAGCAAACTTGTACAAAGTTTTAGAAGACGAATTTGGGCAACTGTGTGGCAAACCCATGGTTCTTTCCTGAGCTGTCGGGAAAGATTCCCGTCAATCTGAGTTTCATTTATGAAAAAGAAATCATTGATGATGAATTTTGACGTTCATGTGTACTCTTAGCCTCTCTTTTCGCCTTTACACCTTTTTATCTCATTGTATCAATAACACTGATTTGTAGAAGTCGAGTGTACCATCTAAATAATAATCTCTCCTAGAAATTCAGGCGTAACCACGCTGTCGCCAGCTAGAACGTTGTGAGGAATTGTAGTTACGATCGTAGTGGACATACCATGCATCGAGTTTACTTATTCAACTAGCATTTTGGCATGCATTGCGAGGTTTAATTCAGCTGCTACTGCAAAGTGAAAACTAGTCGGTTCGCATGATGTCCCTTGATTAAAACCAAGTTCATCAAATTAGCAGGATTATATGCGTGCCCCGTCTCTCTGTAACAATCGCAGTTACTTCTGCAATGGCTGGTGGCCCATGCTCCATTTTGCGGCAGAATACTGGCACCTATTATGACCTGACTTCTCCACAGTCTGACCATTCCTTATGTTTGGTGGAAGCCAATTTAATAGGGTGCCATTCCCCTCTGCACAATCTGGTGGCCCATGAATTTCCAAATGTCAGTCACTCGTCTTCGCCAATTCATCCCCTTTCAGCTCTCCGTGCGGCAGTGCGAACTTTCTGGTGAGGAAGTTTTTACTTCTGAAGCCAACTGCCGATTTCTATGGGTCCACAAAATTAATACTCCTCCCTGTCCTTGTTATAAAATTCATAAATAAGGAACATTTAGTTAAAAATAAAAAATAGATTAGAAACCCTTATAATAAATGAGAAAAATGATATAAGAAAATGTGTGGAAAAATGTAACAGGAGAAAAAATAGTTAAAGACAACATTAAAAAAATACATTAAATATGAAGATAAACATAAATTAAAGCTTTCAAAATAGATTATACTCCTTTCTAAATTTAAAGGTCATAAATAATATTTTTATAGTTTCGCACAAAGATTTCCGCAAGAATTATATGTTAAACAGAGAACATGAGGTCGAAATCATGCTTCAGTTTATGTAGTCCGATCACTAATGTCTGATCATGGAGACAAACTTGGCCAGTTTTTACAGCAAGTACTCGATTTGAGAATGTGAATGTGGGCGTTATGACGACATCTTAGTCCATCCGTGTCGTCTTGTTTGGTTATTACTTGTCAATCAAGGCACTAGTGCAATCATGCTTTCGTTCGTTTCACAACATTTTGCCACGGGTTAGTACAGAAATATATGCAGCCCCGTTGATCCAATAATGGGGGCGTGATTAGTGGTCGCTTTAATTGTTCAGACATATACAGGGGAGGTTTTCAAGCTAAGAAGAAACAGAATTTGAAGCTTGGAAATGGAGGGAAAATCGCTGAGCCTGGAGCAAACATATCCCTTGAAACAGATCGGATTTTGTGTGTCTCCAATGATATGCTCCCTTCCCTTTCATTTCAAGTATGAGTCATTTCTAACTATCTTATGTGTATGGATAAAAATAATTAAAAGTATTAAATTTATCACAAAATTCAAGTAGTTTTTAATATTATTTTTGTTAATTGCACTAATATTCGACTCCGTATTAAGTTTTGCTTTTTCACTACTCATATATAGGCATATATGAAAAAATAACATTTAATACTCTTTAAAAGTTAAGACTATCAAATGCCTTGTAAAAAGAACGCCTTCTATATATGTGTGTATGCACATCACAAAAGTATTTTTTTTTAAAAATCATTTCATCCATTTTTATTTGACATTATAATATAAAAAATATTCGTCAGCTTTGTCAAAATCAAATCCTTCCTTCCAGTGAGCCGAAGTCCTAAACACGAGAATATTTCGAATGGTGGGGGAAAAAAAACGATAATATCTCATGGCCCAAAAAAACACCAAGCATGTGTTCCTTTACGACACCAATAAAGTGAAGTAACCCCCTGAAAGTCATTTTGAATATAATTACGTGGATATTCACAGTTAACTTAAAAAGAATTGGAATATATCTAAAAGACGCTAAACCGGGCAGAGAGATGACAAAAAATAGCCAGGAAGAGAGACCCGGTAGCGTTTTCCCTTTTATTAATGAAGTGGTTGGTGATGAATGATGAGAGGCAGCCCACATGTGTTTCGTAATGAAACATTGAAAAAGGGAACCTTGTACGACAAACAATTATTGATAAAACAAAGAATTTGGAGCTCACACAGCGAAGAAGATGAAACGGTAGGAAGTGAGATGAGAGGAAGCGCATTTGTTGAAAGCGGAATAATAGGGACAGGGTCACATGTCGGGGGTTTGAAGCCGTCCAAAACTGAAAAGCAAACAACAATATATTCAGTTTCATGATAAAAGAAAGGCGAAAAACAAACAAAAGTGAGTGGATTCTGTTGTCGTTTTCAGGGCATTGAGGAACTTCAACTGAGCCAAAAACGAAGCATATGGAACCGCACCTGCCACAAAGCACGCCGTTCCTCCTCGTCCTTACGCACCCTTAACGAATTTGCACCACATGAACCAGTCAGCCCACTACCACCTCGCTTTTTAATTTTTCTCCTTCTTTGGGTTATTCTCTGACTTTCCAACGAGTCCTATTTCTTTCTCACTTCCCCCCCCCCCCGGGGGGCCTTGACATGATTTTGATGTTGCTTTTGTGTGAGTGCATGAAAACTAATCATTTCAAAACGTGAACAGCTCAACACACGGGTTTTGTCATCTTTGAGACTGGTCAGATCATCAATCCTATTCCTTTATAATGTGTTGCAAATACGAGTTAAGAGAGAGATCATCCCACAAAAACTAACCCACTAGATAAAGACAGTCCTTAAACTTGTAAGAAATCCCCCTTTTTGTGAATTTTTTTGATTTGGGACTAATAACAAAATGTTGGTTCAGTCGTTTGTAATATGTTTCACCTTTGTATTGTAGGGGGCCAGCTCAATGTGGAACACCAGAATTTAATAGCCGATGTATCCATTCACTATACTATTGGGTCTATTTAATGGTAACTTTAGCAGTACTAAATTTTAAAGCTGAATTTGTCGAGCGGAAGACCTGCCAACACTTCAATAATATGCGGGGCCCACTCATGATTTATCCTTATAGGGAGCGATATAAAGATCACCCCAAGATGAGCATATCTATATCTTTATCCCGATCAACCCGTACTGTAATAAAAAAATTAATAACTAATCTCAAGCGGAGGAAAGCTCCTCACAGCCACATGTTTGCTTGCAGATCCGGTCAAGTAGTTTATTTTAAAAATAAAAATATCTTTTGGAATCATCACCATTCATTAATCCTGGTACTAATCCAGACAGCATTTCAGGATATGCCTACTCTGTGCATTTCCGAAACTAACCTTGTATCATTAGCAGGAGTCCAGGCCTAAACCCAGCACCACTAGGGGCACGTCACGACATTCGGCAGACCAAACACGCATTATCTTGCCCTTAATCATTGGTCAAATTATACTGTTCATACTACGAATAAAACCAGGGGCACTTTGATTAATGGAAAACACTTCACTGACTCTGGATCACAAGCCAACGGAAGGCACACGAAACATTCATTCCGTTTTTGAGATTTATTTCTAACCCTCAAGATTCAATTGATCAAAATGGAGACTTCAAATTTTAGGAAAATAATTTTTCCCGAATACATTGGCTATATTGCCGTCGGATATAATTATGACTTTCAAACACTTGTTCCTGAGTTAAAGCGTGCTGCTATTTTGTCGAAGTCTGAAATGAACAATAATACTCGTATTTATTACGTAGTAAACGACAAAGTTCAAATTAATCACAAAAACAAAACTACGAGATTCTGGTAATTGTAATTTAAAAAAAAAAAAAACAGGTCATTGTCACTGTCCACGCAACAACAAATTTTATTTTCAGAAAGCATGAAAATAAGATGTCTGATCAGTAGTGCAATTAGTTAATCAATAATAAATAATTAATAAAATAATAATATCTGATAGTACGAATTCCATTCGGCTCGCGTCTCCAGAACAATCACCTTCCAAGAGCAATCTTAAACCTGCTTGGGCCGTTCATCTCTACGGCGATCTGTACGTAGACACCGAATGCGATGCGAGCCCATCGTCTCGTGTTTCACGGCGGCGTTCCCCGTGGTCACCACCAATCTTCTCTGCTGCTTCGTTAACTCCGTCGTCTCACCCGCCATCAGTTGGACCCTGACCGTCCCATAACCAAAGTCACGTTGTTTCCAGAAACCATAACAATCAATTTCAAAACTCAAAGTGGAGAGAAATCCACAAATATGACGGAGACAACCAGATCACAAGATACAAAACAAAAACTTGAGTAAAAATAATAAAGAAATCTGAGGGAAACCTGGAAATTATTTTTGGATGCATTTTCGCGCCTTCGTTTCGAGGAAACTGATGTTCGTGATTCAGAGACATTTCTGTTGCCGTTATTAGACTCATCGCTGCTCGAAGAAGTTGCAGGCGGTGGGGGCGTCGTGGAGGACCAGGGGACTATTTGATGATCGGCCTCCCCATCACCGCCTCCCTCATCGCCGTCGGCGTCATCGTCGTTGTTTTCGTCAAGCATGGCATCGTCGTCATCGTCTTCCGAGTTTGTTTCGGTGTCATTGCCTCCTTCGCTTCCCTCGCCGTCCTCATCGCTTAAGTTCATTCCTCCGTCACAGTTCCGGCAAACCGAAACGGTGTTTCCGAGAACAGCACCGGAGGCCTTCCATGGCGTTGGAGACTGGCACGCATGACATAGAAGGGTCCGGGAGTGCCTGGCAACCAAGAAATTAGCTCCGTGAACCTTTGCATCGCAGTCCCAACATAAACTAGCCTGGTCGGATTCACAGTAGGTCCTCGCCGGAACCCTGCACAGCTCGCAGTTCTTCATCTTCTAGTCGTGTCAAAACGGGGCTGGTCTTCTGTTAGTCTACTGTGTTTCTATATGATTTCTTGCTCTCATTTCCTTTTTATACGAATATCCTCTGTTCCGCTAATAGATGAACGGCGGAAAGAAGAGAAAAGCAGAAGATTTTCCGTGGAATCCCGGAACTGACCCCAACTCTATACTCCAGCAGATTTCGCTGCAATACCTTCTTTGGCCACCTTCCAAACTACTCACTCCGTGCTATTTATTGCTTCAAATTAAAAAAAAGGACGTGTTCCATTTTATCAGTTTAATATTTATCTTAATGTTTAATGTAACATAATTTTTTTATTATATTTTTTCATATATTCTCTTTTTTTATTTAGTGTAAGAGTATATTTAAAAATAAAAAAATATCTTTAATCTATTTATTTTTTAATTTATTTTAGCTAATTCTTTATTATTTAAAGTTTATAACAAAAATTGGAGGGAACGAGGAGGGAGTATAAGATAACAAATGACTCCATCAACATTTATCAAGATTACTGTGTCAATTAAGATTTTACTTATAATATTCAAGCTACAGTGGAGCTGTGCATTTGGACCAAACTTAGTGAACATACCTCGTACGACTTTTGGGATGCATTCAATGAATTTAATTTTTTTTTGACCAGCCAATGAATTTTTTGGCCAAAACCAGCTAATGAATTTAATATTTAGATTTTGTAAACACCTATGCATGTATATAAATGAACAGTTGGTGAGTGTGATTTTTGTTTGTTGATAATGTTTTGATTTGATTTGACTTTGTAGTCTTATTATCCGCTATCAGGGACATCTATTTAGATTTTATCATCAGATATCGAAACAACTAACTAATGTAATTTGGTTTGATAGCATTTTACAATATTATCCTTTTTTTCACTTATGGTATGAAAATTTTGAATCTTTTTTAAATATAAAATAACATACCTTTAATTACATGAATACTTCTTATGGAAATAATTTCTTGAACTTAATTCGTATGCATAAATTCTTCTAAAATTTTATGCGTCACTAATAAAATTATAAACTAATTGAAAATAAAAAATATTTTTCTGAAGAAAAATTTAGAAACACTCATTTGCTTTTTTTAACTGTGTTTATTGAAGCTCACAAAATCGACTACCCCAAAATTGTTTCCTGCATTCAATTTGGGAATAGTACCCATTAAATATAAATTTTATATTTTAAGTGTATGGATATCGATTTTTAGTATTAGTATGTTGATAATTTTTATGGAGCGATAAAATTGATTTTCGGTTTGAAAATTATTTTTTATGATGAACAAGAGTGACGTGGAATTTAATCAAAATTATGTGATAAAATACTTTTAAAACATGAAGGGTAAGAAAAAAGAGGAATAATTTAGGTAAAACTGTAAAAAAAACACTTTTAAAATAAAAAATTACAAATAAGAACTTGTGACAATATTAGTATAGATTTTGATAAAAAAAAATATGGGTCTTAATAATACTCCTTCCGTTTCTCATTATAAGAGACATTTAATGTTTATAGCATGTTCTTATATATAAGAGACACTTAAAAATTGTCTCTACTTTTTTGTGTTGATTTCCTATTTTACTCATATTTATCGTCTCCAACTTATACTTTCTCTCCCTCCCACTTCTCTTTCTTTCAATAATTTAATTGTCCTCTCTCATGCTCTCTCTCCTTATTAATGAGGGTATTTTTAGAAAAAAATTATATTTTTTACACATTGATTGTTCTTAACTAATTTTAACTATTTTTTTATTAATGTAATTCGGTTATTCATCTCTTATAATAAAAAACGGATGGAGTAATTTTTATAAACAGGTTCCTCAATAAAAATTTTTATTTTTAGGGTCCTTTTTAACGATTTTCTCAGTAATTTATATTTTCGGAGAAGTTTTAGGAAAAAGGATATGAAAAGAAAGATGGGCGGGGGCGGAGGAATTGGGGGGTTATAATTGCGATTTGACAGAAGATGGTACGGAGGGTAGAGCAGCGTGCAGGGAGAGCAGGAGCCATAACAAGGAAAGGCATTGGGGGAGTGGTTTGTGGTGGATAATGATGCCACGTGTGCGCTCCTCGTCCGGCCTAATACTTTCTGTGGTCTGTATGTGCCCTCCCCCTTATTTCCTCTGTACTTCTCATAGCCTGGGATATTTCTTCCGCCTACGTGGCAGCCTCGGCATCTTCCTGATTCCGATTTGCTTACGTGTCTCGCTCTCATTCATCCTTGCCAGCTGGTCACTTTGGGCTGCTTTACCCCACGCGACTTTGCCGTTCCAATGTCTCACGCTCCCCTCGCTTCCCTCAAATCCCCCGTATGTGATTACCACGCTCTCCTCCTGCAGATGAGATCTGCCATCGACTCCTGAAAGGCGCGGCCGGATGAGGTTTTTGCTTTTTTTGGGGAGCAAGACCACGAGTGAAAATCCATCACGTTGCAACTGGCAAATTAGCGTCTCCTAGTCCCTGGAATATTAGCTCAAGCCTTAGTTCTGGTTTAAAATGGTATTAAGACCGTTTAAAAACAGCTTTTTAAGGTAAGTACATGATTAAAACCATCACAATTTAAATTTTTTCATCGAAGAATCTTGACGTTCAGAATAAAACATTTTTATTTTAGTCTCTTAGTATAACTTTTTTCCCATGTATAACTATCCTTCTATTAAAAATAATCACATTTGAATTACTCTCAGACATTAAATATTAGCACTCATTTGAGCAAGAATTCAAATATGGATTCTTGATTTTGTGAGGGACTTGCTTTTCTTATTAGACTCAACCCTTGTTGATATACTCCTCCGGTCTTAAATGTAAGACCTTTATAATAGTGTGTATAAGGGTACTAGTATAAGGGTCTTACATTTAGGATCGGAGGAGTAATATTTTTGTTAATTTAAACCTTTAGACCTTAATCCTACTATTTATTATAGTGACAATTACATACATGTTTTAAATGAAAAAAATGATTACCTCCAAGTCCAGCTGCAGATAATTACAAAAACATGGCAAATGAATGCGGAAATCTAACCTATAAAAAGACTGAGAGAAAGAAGGCTCCTCTTCTTAAATCATGGGGCCAAGTTAAGTTAAATCGACCATTTTTTTTTTCATAAAAGAATTTTCATACCACGTCGACACGAGGTCACTGGCTACATTTTTTCTCCTAGAAGTCTAGAACATCAAAAGAACTCCAGGCAATCCTCTTTTTCTCTTTCTTTCCACTTATTTGGTGTTTCTGTTTTCCTTCTTCAGTAAAAATTATCGTTCAGGCAATGTGAATTGAAATTATTTTCAAGAGACTTTGATATTGAGATTTTTAATTTAAAATGCAAAGTTATAATTTTATTTGTACATTTTAAAATTTTATTTTGACAGGTGAATAATTGCTGGTCCTGATTTAAGTTGGCTTCATCGATGAAAAGAGCCCCTTTTTTTTTACTATAAGTTTTTTTTTTTGAAAAGTTGTCATTATAAAATTCAAATAATATTTTCAAAAGTCATAATAAAGAAATTTAAGAAATCCTACACCCTCGAATTCACATCTTAAGTGATTCAAAATTACAAAATTCAAGTCTTTTTTTTCCCTGTACCTCGAACTGGAAAATTTCAAGTCTCTTATCCTAACCACTGATGCATTTTTTAAAACTGAGGGTGCTCCTTCGAACACAGACAAAATTAGCAGTTATAAATTATACAGAACTGATCATATTTAAAGCTCCACGAGTAACTAAGCAAATCTAGACCTAGTTTGCTGAGAGTTCCAGTCTGATCTTCGAAATTTTGAAGGGAAAAAAACTATTCTTCCAATTTTAAATATAAAACTTATTTTGTACTGCAATTTACACTACAAAATGATAATCGCCGTGTTGGTGCCAAACTAGTGGGCCAAACCCAACAGAGAGGAGAAGCATGAACAAGATGGGTACCTGAGGCCCATCCTTGTCACGGCCCAGTAATAGTTGGGCTATCAGCACGTGATCCCATTAAGCAATGTGAATGGAGGAACCAATCAATTCACAACTTATAAAATTGTAAATTAGAATTCCCCTGTCTATGTAAAAATCTTATTTATGGGTGATCTGTAAGTAAATCTGTAAGCGTTCTTTAAGCCTGGAGACATACCTTAATCCTAATAAACTATTGGGATCAACTTACCTAAACTATTTTGCCATAAAGTGGAGGGAGGTTGTAAAATGCAAATAATGGACAATTAAGCAGCCGCAAATCATGAAAACAAGAGAACGTGTGGAAGGTTTTGAAATTTTTTGGACATGTCCAGGAGCGTTACTATGGATGAGGGAGTAGAATAAATGAACAATAGATTTTTATCGAAACTAATTAAGATCGCTGTTGTGGGCCGAAACAGATTTTTTTTTGGAACGGGTTTATGAGAGATTTAAACAGGCAGAGAGGGACCTTCTGGTTGTAACGTCTGTGGAGGGCTGGAAAGAACACAATGAAGAGAAAGAAATTGAGACTGGACTTCGGAGTAGTTGACAATTCAAATGTTTCCTTTTCTATTAGCTTTGGACACATTGTTTTTTTTGGTTGAAAAATCCCCCCATTAAAAAAAGGGGAAAATTATGGAGAAGGACCTAGAAAAAATAGTATTTATTAGAAGGGATCATAAAAATCATAATTATTTGGAAGGACCAAATACTAAAATATAAATTCAAAAATAATAAATTACCCCTAACAAAACCTCCTAAATTACCTCCTACCTTTATAGTTTTTTAAAAGAAACTAAAACTAAATCTAATACCAAAACCACCCATCACCCATGCCCCTGAACATCCTTTATTAATTCAACCTTTTTTCTCATCCAGATTGGTATTTATATCATCAATATTTTATTTAATTATTAACATTGGTATTTATCTTTTTTCTCTCTCATCATTACGTTTCTTTGCCTAAATTCATATTATTGACACTAATGCCTACTAACATCTTTTCGCTAAAACAAAAACCAAACTTATATTATATCTTGTCAGAATTATCTATATAAACTTAAGTGATAAGTATAAGAGGAAATATTAAAAGATTTAAAGAAAATGAAAGAAATTATATTTCACTTACAAAAATAACAAGGGAGCATGCTTTTTAACCTGTAAGCAAAGAATAGACTAATGTAGAAGATGTTAAATTTTCTACCTAATATATATCTTAATAATTAGTATATCAACATGTTAAAAAAACCATTATCCCCCAAAAAAACCTAATTATTACTTTTTTTTTATTGTGATTTATCATAAATTTTGTTGATTACAGTGAAATGTTTATTGACAACATTTTTTTTTTGTTTATGCACAAGTATTTTCTAAATTCTAACGGAGGTAATCAAAATTTCACATGAAAGAGATATATAGATTATTTGTTTTCTATTTTATTGAAATTATATGTATTTTTATTTTTTTTTAAACTTACATAATTTCTTCTAAAATAAAAGTAAACTATACAAACTTTCTTTGATTTATTTAAAGTTACTTAAATTTTCATTTTACTTTGTAGACATATGTAACCTTTATTTAACATATAATAATAAGTTATAAAAGAATTGCAAGTTTTACTAAAATTGGCTAACTTTTGATTTTAATCGAAATTTGTGATGATTCTAAAAATAAAATTCTAATTTTTTTGTAACTGAATAATACAATAGATATTGAAGTAAGTTGCAAAATTTGACAGAAACACTGTTTTATTTGATAAAGTTTATAAATTCATAGTAGTTTTAATTTACAACCAGAATATGGGAGAGACAAAAGGAATGTGGAGGGAAATTTAGGAGGTCTGATTAGGGGAAATGAAATCATTTTAAATTTAATGTTATTATCTGGCTCTTTTAAATAATTATAATTTTTTATGATCCTTTAAAATAAATACTATCTCCGGTCCTAATTATAAGACCAAGTTGACTTATTTGAGGAGATTAAGGAAGTAAGTTAAGTTACTTATTTGTAATGAATAAGTGTTGTCATTCCTAAAATATCCTTGCTAATTAAATATATTGGCTAGAACTATCATTATTAGAAGGACTATCTTGGAAAAAATATATAAATATGAGAGAAAAATGGATTGGGGTCTTATAATTATGACCAGACAAAAAGTCAAACGAGGTCTTATATTAAGGACCGGAGGTAGTATTATATTTTCTAGGTCCTTCTCACTAATTTTCCCAAAAATTTAATATGTACTGTCTGTCATTTTTCCTTTTTGTTTCTGGTGGTGACTTCTCCGCCCCAACCCACACACATTAAACATTAATCATGGCAATAACGAAACTTGTGTTTGTAAATCGTAAAGCTGAAGTAGAGTCGTGAAAAAAAAAAAAAAGCGTAAAAATCTGCTTGGCAACCATGAATCATGTTTATGCATAATAATTATAATTATACTATTTCACTATTTAACTAACAAGTCGATATAAAAAATAAGATAAATTAATTAATTATAAAAAGTATAACATGAACTTTTAATATCCGTGTGTAATATTAGATTATGAGGCTAAAGTATATATTTAATCTTCCAACTTTATATAAAGTTTTTTGGTTTTTTAATTTAAAAAAGTATGATTTTAGTCCTTCAACCTTAAAATCGTGAACAAACAAAAATAATCATATTGAGTTATTAAATGTTGATTAAATATTCTCAAATACTAATATATTAAGTTTAATTTAAAAAATATCAACAACTATTACAAAAAATCATTACTTAAGACTAGCACTTTGAGAGTTAAAATTAAGAAATCAAATTAAAATCTTATATAAAATTAAAAAACTAGATATATAATTTAACAAAAGAAAAAAAGAGTTGAGATGTTATATTTATGATTAAAATTATTTTTTAAATATAAGAGTTAGTTAAAAAAATTATTTTTTTAACTAGCCCTTAAACTCAATGATCATTCGCAATCTCCTTCCCGTTCTGTACATTATTAGATAGAGCCCCACTTCTGGTTGACTCCGTCGTATTGCTCCGTGCAACCAAACAATCAATATCAATTTATTAATAACAGTAGTACCAATCGATGCCAAAATTAACAACATGCCTGCAAAATTGGCTAAAACCATACGTAACTCTAAATTAGTTTTCCCTTATTAAATGTGAACAAGGATTAACAGCTGCCTATTTAAAGCTGAACAAGAACTGTACTCATTGAATATTCAATACATTTAATAAAGGCTAAATTATATAAAACATCAATCAATTGCATAAAACTAAAGTTTTAACTTTCCTAACCTTTTATTTTTTTTAACACAAACACTTTACCGTTATCTTTTTGACAGAAATTGTCATATCATATTAATAGAAGATATGTGACACTTTATATGGCATCCTAGCTACGTGGCATTTAATAATTGTATATACTCTTTCCATCTTTAATATAATAATTAATTAATTAATTTGAGTATAATTATATTTTTTTAGATATCCTAATTATCTTTCTCAATTCTTTCTCTCTTTCTTACTTAATTATTGTTGAGGGAATATAAAAAAGGTGTTAATTTGAAAAAAAAATGATAAATAAATATGTAAAATAGATCTTACATATAAAACCAATGTTAACTCTCAAATTAGATCCTATATTAAGGATAGAAGGAGTACTAATTATATATTTTTTGCATAAGGATTAATCTATCATTTTATCATTAAAATAAAGGGAAAATTAGGGAGAATGACCTACTGGAAGTAATATTTATTGAGAATGATCTTAAAAAGTGTAATTATTTAGGAGGACCAAATACTAAAATATAATTTTAAAAATACTAAATTACCCTTAACCAAATCTCCTATCTTTCCTCTAATCATTATTTTTCAATTTTAAATTAAATCCTTAATTTAATTTAACTATTAAATCTTCAATATTTCATACCAGCACATCTCTATTTCTCATCCCTCTTGTTTCTTAACATGGATCTACACCACTAGTACTTTTCATTGCCCTATATCAATAGTTGTTAATGCACGGTTTGTGTCATTATAAGATCATTAATAATGACAGTAATATTGTATAGACTTCGCCAACTAAAACAGTTAGTCGAATTACAACTGGATAATATTTGAAGATTAATTGGGATTCCTTAAGTTAATGTGACATTGAATGATCGATGTGATTTGTTAATATTTTATTATTGTTATGTTGCTTTTTTTGTTATTTCAATTTTTAAACTTCATACTTACAATTGTTTGGTTTTTTTTTTTTGGGTTTTCAATCAATTGAGCATAGATGGAGTGAGGTTATAGATTCAAAATTTGAACTAAATATAAGGCTAAATGTATTTTAGTTGAACAATATTTAATTATTTATTGTTATTAGACCTGAAAATTGGGATAAAAAAATATGGATATAAAAGTAAAATAACAGTGCAAAAATATTTTTATTAATGAAAAATAGATCCATAATGGGTTGTAAAGTTAGTGGTTAGAGAAAATGTAGGAGATTTAGTTGGAGGTATTTTAGTATTTTTAAAATTTATACATTGACATTTGGTCCTCCTAAATAATTACACTTTTAGGATCCTCCCAATAAATATCATCTTTTCTTAGTCCTTCTCTCTAATTTTCTCTTTAAAAAATTCTCTCAGTGGGAATGATTTAAATCAGAGTAACAATCCTCTATCTAAATAAAATTTGTAGAGTATCAATATTTTTTATATATACAATTTTTTTCGGTCCTTTTCATTGATAAAATTTTGGATGGGAAACTTTTTTCAGTTTTCTCTATTTTCCATACAAATCAGACAAATTCAATTTTGCCTGCCTTAGATTTTTGAAAACTTTTTGAAAACTCTAACTATCCAATCTGAATTTTAGGGTTTTACAAACATTTTTTGAGTTTTGGGTTTATGTTAAAGTTCGGGTATTTATATATACATTTTTAAAAGAATATCGCGGAATATGAATTTCCACTTTTCTTTTTCATTTTTTTCAACTGGCCAAATAACCACTGTTTTACTTTTAATGTGTCAAACGTCTTTTTCAGTCATACTTTTCCTCGTAATTTCTCTCTGTCCTTTTTTGGGAGTAAGTTTCCACAAATAACACGGCTTTAAAGATGACGAAGCGATTGTCAGCCACACGGCCATGAGCCCATGACTGAGTCGGATACATAGGAAAAGTCACAACGCGGAACGCAGGAAGGGCGGGAGGCAATTTCGTCACATACCCTTTAAATCCATTATAATTATAACTAGCAGCAGGAAATAAAAATGGTGAGTATGAAGAGTATATATTTTTCTTATTTTTAATATGAGACCTAATTATTAAGTTAATTTTGATTTTAAATATAAGACCTATTTCTTATATTTATTAATTTTTTCTAAATTATCTCTATAGAACTCCCTCAATCATAATCAAGTAGGTAAAAAAAGGAGAATATTAAAAAAGATGATTATAATATTTTAATTAGGAAATACATGTCATATTTCTCATAATTAACTAACTTACTTAACTTTCTTAATGTAATCAAATTAATTAAATATGTATTATATTTAAGGATCAGAGGAGTATAAATTTAAAGTGCCACGCTGGTTAAATGCTTTTTTTCCTCTAAGCGGCACAGCTGGTTGATGTGGAGAAAGCCTCATATTTCTGCAATCACACTCATACCCTGACCAATTAATGATCCTTCCAGTCTTATTAATTGGCTCGTATGAAACCCGCAAGCATTCCATGTGTCGACAACGTAACATAGGGGATATTTTCTTTTATTCTCTTTTTGTTTCTCCCTATATTTTAAACTTGTCTAAGCAAGCATATGGCATTGAAGATGTTTATTACAAGTACGAGTATTATAAGGTAGTTGTTCTAACTTCTGATTGCTTGCCAGGCATTCCATATTTTAGGTTTGTTGATTATTACTCCTCCACTCTTGCTTATAAATAGTAGTATTGTTTTTACATTCCATGTGGCGAATAGGGGACCAACCTCTAATGACAATAACAGAAACCTAACCATTGTAATTCTAATAAAGTCGTGAATTTTGTGTTATTAAGTGATAAATTATGAAAGCTCCGCCATTCTATGTGGAAGGTCTCAGTAATAAACTTGAAGTTAAATAGGATATGAAAAAACCTTGAAATATAACCACATGAAAGGCCCGGAAAACCTCTCTAAGAAAGCTCGGTTTAAAAGACTTACGAAAAAGCTTGATATATTTAGAACTTAAATATCCTTTTTAAAAAGTAAAAGATGAACTTCATTTAGTTCACGCGGTACCTCACAATGAGGCTGATTAATGAGATGACATTTTTCTTTTTTGCTTGACCAAATGGTATTGATTAGTATTCGATTATTGACGACGTGAGTTAGGTGAAGACAAATCGCGAGAAAAAGGACAAATCCTAAAAAGGATGACCAGATGGGGAAGGCCAAGGGTGCGAGTGAGCGACGACCTTGACTTGCCCTGTTCACATCTCTGCAATGGCCCACTCACAGGAACGAGAAAAGTACTCGCAGAGCTCAACCTCATGAAGAACGGTCATAGGATGAACAACAAGGGGGTTAAACCAGACGACTGCCTTGACTTGCATACTAACAATAACTGCATCCCCTATGCTCTCGCATGCCTGTAGCTTGCTTCCATTGTAGCCAGCAGAAGGATCAGAATGAGGATACTGCTCTCTTGTTCCTTGCGTCTTCACATGTTTGCTTTTGTTCTCTTTTATGCTTTTCTAGTATGTCTTCCTCCGCCCTGCTTAGCCGGAGATAATTTGAAGAAGAACGAGAGCCTTCGTGAAGATGCCGGTGCCACCCTTGTGACAACGGGGCAGCAGTTTGAATTGGGTTTCTTTTCCCCTGGTGGAAGCCGAAACAAATACCTAGGAATATGGTATCATGGGATAGAACCGCGAACTGTTGTTTGGGTTGCTAACAGAGACAACCCCATTCCTCATTCAAGAATTGGAAATTTTCAACTTTCGCGAGATGGAAATCTCACTGTGTCCGATACAGACGGAAATCATTATTGGTCTTACACGCCTGAACAAGTATCTTCTCACGCGAACTTCACAGTGAGGCTTATGGATTATGGGAACTTAATTCTAGCAGACGATCAATTACAGACCTACTGGCAAAGCTTCCAACACCCTACCGACACATTTTTGCCGGGCATGATAATGAATGAAGATTTAGTTTTGCAATCTTGGAAAGCCTCTGGTGATCCCGGGAGTGGGAACTTCACGTTTGCTCGTGGAAGAACAGGGTATATCAACTATATAATCCACGACAAGGAGACCCACCGACTTCACTGGGCAGGTGAAACACGCCAGGATTTCGGCACAAACGGAAGAGTGCTTTCTCTGTTGACAAACTTCACCCAAGGGAATTTTGCTTGTACAAACTTCACCGGGAATTCTACTTATACAGACTTCACCCAAGGGAATTATACTTGTAAAGACTCAGACTTGATGTCAATAAATAGACTTCGTTCTGTATTTGAGTCTGAGAAAGCAAGGCTAGTGATGAATTATACAGGACGGGTAGAGCTTTGGCGCTTGGATCTGTTGGACGGAGAATGGGGGACTAGATGGGGCAGGCCAGATAGCAAATGCAAGATATATAACTTCTGTGGGAACTTTGGCAGTTGCAATATTAATAGTTCGCCAACGTGTAGATGTTTGCCCGGATTCATTTCTAAGTCGCAGGGGGAGAATCAGACTCCGTCCTATAAATCTGGAGGCTGTTTCAGAAAACCCACACCATGCGCGCAAAACAAGACCACATTCATAAACCTGAAGAGGGTGAAAGTGAGAAAACCAGACACAAAAGTCTCCGCAGCCAATGAAACAGAGTGCCGATCTCAGTGCGTCAATGGGTGCCCCCCTTGCACCGCTTATTCATACGATGCGTCGACAGATGTCTTTAGTAGGATGTCCGTACCGTGTTCTATTTGGACTTCTGATTTATCTACCCTTCAGGAAGAGGATGATGCGGGCTTTAATCTTTCTGTCCTGGTATATAAACCAGATATAGGTACGTCATATATTTTAACCATCTCAACTCTCCAACTAAGATGCTTTCTTTACTTAGTCAATACTGTCTTAGATTGTCTAACACGAAACTGATACAGAACCAACTCCAAGAACCTGCAAACCTTGCGGTGTATTCACAATTCCTTATCCGCTAAGCACTGAACCAAGTTGTGGTGATCCCATTTACTCTCATTTTAAGTGCGACTCGCCAACCGGGCAGGTTAGTTTCATTGTGGGAGAAGAGCCTTATAGAGTTACTAACATTGATCCAGACGAGAGATCGTTCTCTATCCAAATCAAAGATTCGGGTGATTGTCCTCCAAGCAATCTCGGGCGTTGGCTTGGTCCTTCATTTGGGGTGACTCAACAGTGCGATGAGGGAGACGAAGCAAAGACACTAAAGATTAATTGGTCTGCTCCAGATGAACCTCCATGTAATAACTCCGTAGACTGCGAGGGCTGGTCTCATTCAACTTGCAACGCAACCAGTAATGGAAATGGAAGATGCCTCTGCGATGAAAAATATTACTGGAATCGCCTCAATTTAAGCTGCAATCAAGGTAAAGGTGTTAACACATTAATTTATTCCCCCCCCCCCCCCCTAAATTCTTCATGTTAGAGAGACCGTACGTCTAAACCTGACCGCTGTCCAAGCGTATTGGAGCCCTGAAACTGACTTGAATGGTAACTTGGATAGGATTTAACAAGTAAGGAAGAATTAACATTTCGGAGTGGGAGATTGATGAGAAGGATCGTATCTGTTGAAACAATATGAGGCGATATTTAATTGTCTTGTTGAAAATTGATTTACCGACTGATTAGAATGACCTTTGTTGTTATGAGTAGTGAGATTCTTTCATCTTTTTATTTTTATTATTCCTCAACTTAGTTTGAGCCAAATTGATTGATGCGAACTCCGTAAGAACGCTGAGTTTCTCTATTCTACCTTTTTTAGCCAATAACAACCATTCAGTTTAATTTAATGAATATGAATCGCGCCTACATGACGCAAGAGTAATAGAAACTGCGGCTAAAGGATTTACTGCACTATTTTACTTTGATTTTACAAACATTGAACCTCTCACCGATTTTTACTTCTAGGAGAAACAGTGAGCAAAAAACGAATGATAGGAATGACAAGATAACGACAAGAGTGATTTCATGATGTTCTTGTCAATCTTCGGTATATGCAAGTGTTATAGATAGAGACACAAATTTAACTACCGCTGACAAGCTGCAACTGAATGCAGTCAGGCTAACTCTTCCGTACTCAGATTGATGTCAAACTTTAATATATAATGATTATCCAACACTTCAAAATGCTCAAGAACATTTTAATACTATTACTATCATCATCATCATCATCATTAGTGCCCACAATTAAAGTACACTTGATTCTACAATTTCAATGGCATTCCTCAATCTTACGTGTAGACGCTAACACATTTCCTTTGTCAATAGAGCCTCCAAGAAGAATAAGCTCTAAAGTTTTGATATTAGTGGTGACATTTTCAAGCTTGATTTTCTTGGCCTGCATTACAACTTCTGCTTACATTTGGAGAAGAAAAGTAGCCTTTGAGCAAGGTAACACATTTTCTGCTTACAAACTTCGAAGCATTCAACAGGATATGATGCTTGAGATTATAACTGGACATCATAACTTTCATCATGTTATAGAGCCGTGTTTATGTATTAAGTTTATGTTTGCATCTATTATGCGTGTTTAGAAAGGGGACAAAATCAAAGAACGAGAGATGCCCTGCATGACAGTGAGAGGTATATCAAAGATTTCATAGACGCCGAGAGGACAGAGGAAAAGGACGGTGAAGGGATAGAGGTACCTTATTTGGATTTTAATAGCATCCTTTTAGCCACGGATAACTTCTCAGATGTGAACAAGCTTGGACGTGGGGGTTATGGACCTGTCTACAAGGTGATTGATTCAGTTCCACTTTCTTCATTGATTTCTAAACTTTAGAGACATGCTATATGAAGAATTTTTATTACAGGGCAAGCTTCAAGGAGGTCAAGATATTGCAGTCAAGAGGCTTTCAAGCGTTTCTTCACAAGGAATGAAGGAATTCAAGAACGAAGTTGTCTTGATATCCAAACTTCAACATCGGAACCTTGTTAGACTTTTGGGCTATTGCATTACAGGACAAGAAAAAATATTACTTTATGAATACATGCCAAACAAGAGCTTAGACACATTCTTATTTGGTAAGTTACAAAATGCTTAATTATCAATAATTTCAAGCTTGATACAGGTTTGGTGAATTTAATGTAAAAGGAAATGTTGATGTAGATCGTACACAAAGAGTGATTTTGGACTGGCAAATGCGTTTTGACATAATTTTAGGAGTTGCTAGAGGAATGTTATATCTTCATCAAGACTCTAGATTGAGAGTGATTCATAGGGATTTGAAAATTAGTAATATTCTTTTGGATGAGGAGATGCAACCAAAAATTTCAGATTTTGGACTTGCAAAAATATTTGGAGGCAAGGAAATTGAGGCTAACACTGAAAGAATAGTTGGAACTTAGTAAGTTTAATGTGTCTCTTTTTTTTTAAATATTGATCTTAAACTATATTTACAACAAACATTATAATTTTGATTCTTTTTATTTTATAGTGGATACATGGCTCCAGAATATGCATTGGATGGATTTTTCTCGATCAAATCAGATGTTTTCAGTTTTGGGGTTGTAATGCTTGAAATTATCAGTGGAAAAAAGAACACGGGATTCTTTCAATCCAAACAAAGTTCCAGCCTTCTGGGTTATGTATGTTTGATCTTGTTCGTCCCTTGGCTTAATGTTCTTTTTGCAGTGTGGTGATTTCCTATTTATATGAATGCAGGCATGGAGGCTATGGACGGAGAATAACCTCTTGGATTTAATGGATCGATCTTTGAATGAAAGTTGCAATGCAAATCAATTCATCAAGTGTGCACAAGTAAGTCTGTTGTGTGTGCAAGATGAACCAGGAGAGAGACCCACCATGTCGCAAGTATTAATAATGCTTGAAAGTGAGACTGCGAGCCTTCCAACTCCAAAGCAACCGACCTTTTTTATGAGCAGTAGCAGGGGCCTTTCTAGCTCTGCTTCTTCTTCCAGTAGACCTGAAGGAATTCTTCCTACTGACAGTACCTATCAACAAGGTCGGTAGTGAAGATTGGATTATATTGGATCCTGCTGGAAAACAAAAAACTAACTTGTCATTGAAATTCTAGCACGCTTGTGTGAAAGGCCATTCATTCTTAGGGGACCTAGATCAGCTGACATCTGGTATGAAAATACAATGCAAATATCAGTTAGGCATATGTTTGAAATCTGTTGGCGCAATTATTTGAAGATGAAACGTGTTGATATTTGAGGTACTGTGTAGTCTATGTGTTTGCTCCAAAAATAAGTTGGGCCAAACCCAACAGAGAGGAGAAGCGAGCACTATAAACAGGATGGCACTGGAGGCCCATATATGTCCGATCTCTGTGGCAACTAAGATCTATATCGTGGGCCGAAGCTATTGAATTAAATGGTCTTTTGTGGGGTATATGAGGGCGTAGAAATAGAATGATGGATTTGGACAAGTAGAAGAGGCCCTTGTAGCGCGTGTAGACTGTAGAGAGCTGAGAGTAACCCGGGAAGAAAAAGAATCGAGATTCGAGTCCTTGAAAATTCAAAGGTAGACTTTTCTATTAGCTTTGGACATTTTCTATATAAATATATATCTGTATGTACACACACGCACACACATATATTATATAACATAGAAACCGGACAACATCAATTTTGTTTGGGTTATATTTTGGAAAACACTAATTACCGATGAAATTTAGGGTTTTACAAACATTTTTGGGTTTTGGCCTTTCGGGTTCACGTTGAAGTCTGGGTTTGTGTGCGCGTGTACTTAGAAAAATATTGTGCAATATGAATTTATCGAGACTAGATGGTATTTTAGGCATTTTTACTTTCTTTTTTTTCAATTATCTTCAACCTTTTACACAGACCAAGTGATATTTTTCTGATCAAACATCCTACTGTTTCTTCAAAAATGACCAAACAGTCATATTTTTCCTTTTAATTACTCTCGTCTTTTTTGAGTAAAGTCTCCACAAAATACATTCTATAAACAACATAGATTCCAAGAGTAAGATGATGACGTTTAAGATAAAGTAAGAGATTGTCAGGATGGCTTGCATTGAAAATAAAGAAGTAAAAAACCAGAATTGGGATATAATGAAAACGCTTGTCATTAATAGTACTAATCCAAGGAGAGTCACAAAAGGAATAGAAAGAAAGAGGTCAGAGAAAGGAGAAACATACACGGAGGTAGAGAAACACTTTCATCAGATGATCAAATACTTTATTCCATCCCCACCCCTCACCCTATGTATCCTAACTTCTTCCAGTATACTCCCTAGAGAACCGTGATATTAGGTTTGTTGAGCTCATAGTTGCTTCCTTATGATCCCCATTCATAAAATCATTACATCGATTTATGAGCGACTTTCAAATGATCATAAAATATAGGTATATAGGTTTTGATTTTAAAAAAAAATTATAAGACTAAATTAGAAATTGTCATAAATTATTAAAATGAATTAATTAACGAATAAAAATGATGAGTCTAAAAAGTATTCATTTAAATTTTAAAGTGCCACGCTGGTTGGTTACATGGTTTTTTCCCCACCAAAATAAGAGTGCAATACAGCCGGTTCATGGTGTGGAGAAAGCCCCATAATTCTCCAATCACAACCATGCTTTCACCATTCAAAGTCGTTCCTATCTTATTAATTAATTGGCTGGCATGAAACCCGGAAGCATTTCATGTTTTCGAATGATGCAATTTATTTTTGGTATTTCTTATTTTTTTATTAATATTAGTTTTTTTGGGACTGCCTCCTACATATTTTGCAAATCAAGTTCTACTCAGTACAGCTTGACTCGCTCAATAATAGAGAACTGTTGTGTTTGACTGAGTCATTCACAAGTTTAAACGAGCTGCGGCTAACATGAGGTTAAAAGTGAATTGGTGCGATTCTGTAAGCTGTAAATATAAAAATGATAAGCTTGATAAATCAACCCATAAGTCGAACTAAATTTGCAGTTGATAGTAGCATATATTTAAGTGAGAGTTAATATGATTGTATAAACTAAAACTAAAAACGGAAAGGAAGTTGACGTCAATGCGTGTTTCATTGCCGATTTATCCATAATTAGCTGTCAAAGCAACGTGGAATATATATGCTGCTTCCCTTGCAGGTCAGTGTCGGAAGTTTTGACTTAAAGATTGTCTAAATCTTAAACATGTAATATGGAGGACAATGAATTATCGCATGTGTTCTTTTTTTTTGACCAGGGGTCGCATGTGTTCATTGCACTCATACAAACAATAAACCGACATAGAAATACTTATAGTGGCACTGTTTAAAATTAACTTGACTCCTTCTTGCCGGTTCTGCGCGTAGCGACTTGGAAATCTTTGCGGTGCTGAACTGTAATGTCAATTTAGTGTCCTTTTCGATTCAAAAATAATTAATAAAAAAAGCTTCATCATAACTGCAGTTTGATGAAAACCTGCGCAATAAATTTTAAATTATTGTTTTTATATGGAAGAATTCTAAAAAAAAATATCTTTGAATTTTAAAATTCAAACTCAGTCTTGTTTACTACACGTTAATAACAATTGATCATATTTGAAAGTTAAATGACAACATATTTTTTAGTCATTCCTGATTTGGGATTTTGAAATTTTAAAAAAAATTTCTTTTTATATTCCAGAAGGTAAACAGGGGATGAAGTTCAAGTGACAATACTAGGAATCTAACCACTGTAAATTCTCAAGTTATGAATTTTGTATTTTGAGTGATAAATTATGCAAGCTTCATCACTATATGTCGCAGGTCTCAGTAATAAATTTTAAGTTGTTAAAACTGAGTAATATTTAAAAGAAAAAAAAGAAAAAAAATTGTGAAGGGGCAAGACAAAGAACCCAAAAATCCTGTAAACGAGCGCTGTTTCAAGAGCTAAGAAAAAACTTAATATATTTAAAAGTGGAACATCGTTTAAAAAAAGTCAAAAAAAATGAACTTCATTTAATTTACCCAGGACCTCATAATCAAGCTGATTACTGAGGTGATTTTTTCATTTCTTTGTCGCTAAATGATTCGTATTGACTATTGATGGCGCGGATAAGACCAAGAAGACAGATCCCGACGGCCCCAAAAAGAGGATGAGGAACGGCCAGGGCGCTAGTGTGCGCCGACCTTGACTTCCCCTGTCAACTACCCCCCAGCTCGATATCCTGGTTTTATGCAAATGACTATTTAAAAAGGTTATAAGTTGGCGTTATAAGGTAGTTCTTTTCTAACTTTCAAGGTCAAAAAAAAAAAAAAAGTAGTTCCCTTCCAACTTCTGAGTGCTTGCCAGGTGTTCCACATGGTAGGCTTGTCGATTATTTATTTATTATTATTTTTGTTTTTTACCGGAGGGTTTGTTACAAACCTGCTTTTTTTTACAAGTTATTTTTAATATATTTTACTAAAAAATTTAGAATCAAGAAAAACTTTAAACCTTTTTGAATTTTACTTCTGTTTAATACATATATATATATATATTAAACTTTGATATATGTACATTTACCCCAGGACCTCATAATCAAGCGATCACTGAGATGATTTTTTTTTTTTTGTCTTTTGTTCTTGACCAAAGATGGGATGGCTTACTGTTCACAATGGTGATCTTGATTAATACTGACGCGAAAAAGATCACGAGAGAAGGACAAATCCTAAAAGCGATGCCCGGATGCGAGTGAGCGACGACCTTGACTTTCCTTGTCAACTACTGCCTTGAGTTGCATACCAGCAATTGCATTCTCTATGCTTCCATTGTAGCCGGAAGAAGGATCAGAATGAGGATGCTGCTCTCTGTCTCTTACGTCTTCACATGATTGCTTTGTTCTGTTTTATGCGTTCCTATTATGTCTTCCTCCGCCCTGCTTAGCCACAGATACTTTGAAGATCGGTGAAAGCCTTCATGACAGGGAAGATGCCGCTGCCAACCTTGTCACCACGGGAGGTCAGTTTGAACTGGGTTTCTTTTCCCCTGCAGGAAGCCAAAACAGATACCTAGGAATATGGTATCATGGGATAGAACCGCAAACTGTTGTCTGGGTTGCTAACAGAGACAACCCCATTCCTCATTCAAGAACTGGAATTTTCCAACTTTCGCTAGATGGAAATCTCACCGTGTTAGATACAGAAGGAAATCCTTATTGGTCTTACACACCTGAACAAGTATCTTCTCTCGCAAACCTCACAGTGAGGCTTATGGATTCTGGGAACTTAATTCTGGCGGACGACCACTTACAAGCGACCTACTGGCAAAGCTTCCAACACCCTACGGACACATTTTTGGTGGGCATGAAAATGGATGAAGATTTAGTCTTGAATTCTTGGAGAGCCTCTGATGATCCCGGCAGCGGTAATTACACATTTGCAGGTGGAAAAACAGGGGATAGCAACTATACAATCTACGTCAACCAGAACCAAGTTCACTGGGCTGGTGAAACGCGCCAAGATTTCGGCTCAGAAGGGACAATACTTTCGCTCTTGACAAACTTCACCCAAAGGCCTTCAACTTATAAAAACAACAGCATGTCAACAAACTCACCTCGTTCTGATTTTGAGCATACAAGGCTGGTGATGAATTATACAGGACAGGTAGAGCTTTGGCACTGGGATCATATCGAAGGATGGGGGACTAGATGGAACAAGCCAGATAGCAAATGCAAGATACATAACTTCTGTGGAAACTTTGGCAGTTGCAATATGAATAATTCGCCATACTGTAGATGTTTGCCTGGATTCGCTTCTAAGTCGCAGGGGGAGAATCAGGTTCCATCCTCTGAAGCTGGAGGTTGCTTCAGAAAAACAACATCATGCGGGCAAAACACGACAGCGTTCATAGACTTGAAGAACGTGAAAGTGAGAAAAGCAGACAAAGCAGTCTACGCATCGAATTCAACAGAGTGCCAATCTAAGTGCCTTAATCTCAATGGGTGCCCAAATTGCACAGCTTATTCATATGATGCATCAACAAATTATGATAGGACGTTCTTATCGTGTTCTATTTGGACCGCCGATTTGCCTACCCTTCAAGAGGAGATTGATAAGGGTGTTAATATTTCTGTCCCGATAAGTAAACTAGATATAGGTACATACACTTTCACTACCTCATCTCCTCAAATAAGATGCTTGCTTTACTTGATACTGTCTTAGATTGTCTAACATGAAACTGGTACAGAACCTACTCCAAGGACGTGCAAGCCTTGCGGTGTATTCACAATTCCTTATCCGCTGAGCACCGAACCAAGTTGTGGTGATCCCATTTACGCCAATTTCACATGCGACTCGCCAACCGGGCTGCTTAATTTCACAGTGGGAGAAGAGAGTTATAGAGTTACTAACATTGATCCAGACGAGAGATCGTTCTCTATTCAAATCAGACATTCGGATAATTGTGCTGCAAGCAGTCTAGGGCGTCGGCTCGATCCGCCATTTAGTGTGACTCAACAGTGCGATGGTGAGGCAAAGACAATAAAGATTAATTGGGATCCTCCAGGTGAACCTCCCTGTACTAACTCCACAGACTGCGAGGGCTGGTCTCATTCAACTTGCAAGGCAACCAGTAACGGAAATGGAAGATGCCTCTGCGATGAAAAATATCAATGGAATGGCCACAGTTTAAGCTGTACGCAAGGTAAACGTATTAGGTGTTAACACATTAATTGATTGCACCCCCCAACCCCCCCCGACGTTAAATGTCTAAAGCTGGCGCCTCTCCAATTGTATTGGAGCCCTGAAACCGATTTGAATCGCAACTTCGATAGGATTTAACAAGTGAGAGAGAATTAACCTTGGGAGTAGGAGATTGATGAAAAGGATCATATCTATTGGAACAATATGAGGCCATATTTACTTGTTGAAAATGGATACTACCTCCGGTCCTAATTATAATAGCTAATTGACTAATTTGAGAAGATTAAGGAAATAAGTTAAATTAATTATTTGTAATATATATATACTGTGTTTCCTAAAATATCCTTACTTACTAAGTTGATTGGCTAGAACTACTATTATTAGAAGGACCACTTTGAGAAAAAAATACATAAATATGAGAAACAAAGTGGATTAGGATCTTATAATTAGGACCAAAATAAAAGTCAAATAAGGTCTTATATTAAGAACCAGAGATAGTACTTGAATTCTTTACCGACCAGTTAGAATAACCTTTCTGTTGTTATCAGTACTGAGATTCTTTCATATTTTATTATTCCTCAACTTAGTTTAAGCGAAATTGATTGATATGAA
Organism: Neltuma alba; assembly: GCF_004799145.2. Classification (NCBI taxonomy): domain Eukaryota; kingdom Viridiplantae; phylum Streptophyta; class Magnoliopsida; order Fabales; family Fabaceae; genus Neltuma; species Neltuma alba. The sequence goes on along the minus strand of NW_021635966.1, from coordinate 339,519 downwards.
CTCAGTAAGAATCTTGAGCTTCTCTATTCTCTTTTTGAGCCGATAACAACCATTCAGATTAATTTACCGAGTATGGATCATGCCTAGACAAAACAAGAATAACATAGGAATTGTACTCTCTGGTAAGCCTCAGCTCAGGGAGATTTGACTTCCAACTGAGGCTAAAGAATCTGTTGCACTTTTATACCTTGATTTTACAAATATTGAACCTCTCATCGACTTTTATTTATAGAAGAAACAGTGAGCAAAAAGTGAATGATATGAATGACTAGATATTGTTGCCAAACAAAATATAGAAGAATGACTTCGTAATGTTCTTGTCAATCTTCAATATATGCACGTGGAATAAGATATAGTTAGAAATTTAAGTACTGATCGCAGTTAGGATGACTCTTCCATACTGAGATTGATGCCAAGCTTTAATATATGCTGATTATCTAACCCTCCAAATTGCTCAAGAACAAATTGTTGCTATTACTATCATCAGCATCAGTCCCCACAAGTAAAGTACACTTGATTCTACAATTTCAATGGCATTCCTTAATCCCGTCCAGAAGCTGACACATTTCCTTTGTCAATAGAGCCTCCGAGAAGAAACAGCCCTAGAGTTCTGATATTAGCGGTGACACTTTCAACCTTGATTTTCTTGGCCTGCATTATAACTTCTGCTTACATTTGGAGAAGAGTAGCCTCTAATCAAGGTAATACGTTTTTTGCCTACAAACTTCGATGCATTCAACATGATCTGATACTTACAGTGCCTGTGCTCACGTAATAAGTTTATGTTTGGGTCTATTATGCGTGTTTAGAAAAGGGAGAAAATCAAAGAACGAGAGATGTCCTACATGACAATGAGAGATATATCAAAGATTTCATAGACGCCGAGAGGACAGAGGAAAAGGACGGTGAAGGGATAGAGGTACCTTATATGGATTTTAATAGCATCCTTTTAGCCACGGATAACTTCTCAGATGCGAACAAGCTTGGACGTGGGGGTTATGGACCTGTGTACAAGGTGATTGATTCAGTTCCACTTTCTTCATTGATTTCTAAACTTTAGAGACATGTTATATGAAGAATTTTTATTGCAGGGCAAGCTTCAAGGAGGTCAAGATATTGCAGTCAAGAGGCTTTCAAGTGTTTCTTCACAAGGAATGAAGGAATTCAAGAATGAAGTTGTCTTGATATCCAAACTTCAACATCGGAACCTTGTTAGACTTTTGGGCTATTGCATTACAGGACAAGAAAAAATATTACTTTATGAATACATGCCAAACAAGAGCTTAGACACATTCTTATTTGGTTAGTTACAAAATGCTTAATTATCAATAATTTCAAGCTTGACACAAGTTTAGCGAATTTAATGTAAAAGGAAATGTTGATGCAGATCATACACACAGAGTGATTTTGTACTGGCCAATGCGTGTTGACATAATTTTAGGAGTTGCTAGAGGAATATTATATCTTCATCAAGACTCTAGATTGAGAGTGATTCATAGAGATTTGAAAACTAGTAATATTCTTTTGGATGAGGAGATGCAACCAAAAATTTCAGACTTTGGACTTGCAAAAATATTTGGAGGCAAGGAAACTGAGGCCAACACTGAGAGAGTAGTTGGAACTTAGTAAGTTTGATGTATCTCCCTTTTTGAATATTGATCTTCAACTATATTTATAACGAGCATTATAATTTTGTTTCCTTTTATTTTATAGTGGATACATGGCTCCAGAGTATGCATTAGACGGATTTTTCTCAATTAAATCAGATGTTTTCAGTTTTGGGGTTGTAATGCTTGAAATTATCAGTGGAAAAAAGAACACGGGATTCTTTCAATCCAAACAAACGTCCAGCCTTCTGGGTTATGTATGTTTCATCTTGTTCCTCCCTTGGCTTAATGTTCTTTTTGCATTGTGGTGATTTCCTATTTATATGAATGCAGGCATGGAGGCTATGGACGGAGAATAACCTCTTGGATTTAATGGATCGATCTTTGAATGAAAGTTGCAATGCAAATCAATTCATCAAGTGTGCACAAGTAAGTCTATTGTGCGTGCAAGATGAACCAGGAGACAGGCCCACCATGTCGCAAGTATTGATAATGCTTGAAAGTGAGACTGCGAGCCTTCCAACTCCAAAGGAACCGACCTTTTTTAGGAATAGTGCCAGGGGCCTTTCTAGCTCTGCTTCTTCTTCCAGTAAACCTGAAGGAATTCTTCCCACTGACAGTACCTATCAACAAGGTCGGTAGTGGAGATTGGATTATATTGGATCCTGTCAGGGAAACCAAAAACTAACTTCTTATTGAAACTCTAGTACGCTTGTATGATAGGCCATTCATTCTTAGGGAACTTAGAACAGCTGACATCTGGTATGAAAATACCATACAAATATTAGTTAGGCATATATTTGAAATCTGTTGGTGCAATTATTTTTTTCTGCTAAAGCATAGATATTCTCTTATTGGGGGCAATACTATTCAAGACATTGTTAGGCGCTAAATATGGGTACCTCTCCCAGCAGAGATTCAAACCTTGGTTCTCCACATTGTGACAGAATAGCTCATTCTGCTAGATCCAATCCACCGTTGGTTGTTGGCGCAATTATTTGAAGATGAAATATGTTGATATTTAGGTCCTGTGTAGTCTATATGTTTGCTCCAAAATAAGTTGGGCCAAGCCCAACAGAGAGGAGAAGTGAGCGCTATAAACAAGATGGTACTAGAGGACCATATATGTACGATCTCAGTGGAAACTAAGATCTAGAGTGAGGGTCGAAGCTGAATTAAATGGTTTTTTGTGGGGTATATGAGGCTGTAGAAATAGAATGATAGATCCATAAAAGTTGAATCTAGAGGAAGGACTAATCCCGCACAATCTTGATAAATGAAGGTTCGAATCTCACCTGAGAGAGGTGTTCACATTTAGTACCCAACAATATCTCGAATAGGATTACCTCCAATAAGAAGATACCTGCGCCTTAAAAAAAAATAGAATAATAAATTTAAACAAACAGAAGAGACCCTTGTAGGGTGTGTAGAGAGCTGAAAATAAGCGGAGGAAGAAAAAGAAATTGAGATTCGGGTATTTGACAATTCAAAGGTGGCCTTTTCTATTAGCTTTGGATATTTTCTATATATATGCATACATACACACACACACAAATATATATATATATATATATATATTATAACATATAAACCGGACTCCGTCAATTTTGTTTGCTGTGGATTTTGCAAAACACTAATTACCGATGAAATTTAGGGTTTTACAAACATTTTTGGGTTTTGGCCCTTTGGGTTTATGTTAAAGTATGGGTTTGTGTGTGCTTCTATTTAGAAAAATATTGTGTAATATGAATTTATTGAGACTAGATGGTATTTTAGGTATTTTCACTTTCTTTTTTTTTCATTATCTTCTGCCTTTTACACAGACCAAGTAACATTTTTCTGATCAAACATCCCTACTGTTTTTCCAAAAATGACCAGACATCTTTTTCATTCATATTTTTCCTTTTGATTTCTCTATCTCTTTTTTATTTTTTTTGAGTAAAGTCTCTACAAATTACATTGTATAAACAGTACATATACTATGTTCGGTACGAGAGAAATGAAGGGAAAGGGAGGGGAGGGAAAATATTGATGAGCTCGTTTTAAAAAATTGAAGAAGTGGGGTTATAAAATTTTGATAAGAAGAACATGTGAGATAAAATAATAATTAAAATAAATCAAAAAATTTTAACCCCACTTCTTCAATTTTTTAAAACGGGCTCATCAAAAATTTTCATTCCCTCTCTTTCTCTCTGTTTCCCTCAAACCAAACGGATAAGAGTAAGATGATGACTTTTAAAATAAAGTAAGAGATTGTCAGGATGGCTTGCATTGAAAATAAAAAATAAAAAACAGAATTGGGATATAATGACAGGAAGATATTGGTCATTAATAGTATTAATCAAAGGTTAGTATGATACAAGGAGAGTCACAAAAGGGATAGAAAGAAAAAGGTCAAAGAAAGGAGAAACATACGAGGAGGGAGGGAAATAGTTTCACCAAATGATCAAATACTTTATTTCCTCCCCACCCCTCAACCTATACTCCCTCCGTCTTTAATTATAAGATCTTTTTAACTATATTACGCAGTTTAATAAAATAGTTAAAATTAATTAAAAACAGTTAATATGCAGCAAATGTAATTTTTTTTCAAATATACCCATATATATAAATGGGTAAATGTGAAAAAGTAATAATGAGATAAATAAAGAAAGATAATGTATTAAATATATTAAATTAGGAGTAAAATAGATAATAATATATTATATACTCAAACATACTCAAAAAGAATTTTATAAAAAGAAACAGACCCCTTTAAAAAATTAGATTTTATAATAAGAGACGGAAGAGTATATCATAACTTCTTCCAGGATACTCCTTGAGCCTAATGTTGGATTTGTTGATCCAATAGCTGCTTCCTTATGATCCCCGTTCATAAAATCATTAAATCGATTCATGACCAACTTTGAAATAATAATAAAATATAAGATCAGCTCCAAAAAAAATTTTTTTTAAACTGCCACGCTGGTTACATACTTTTTTCTTCCCACGAAAATAAATAAAAGTGCAATGCAGCTGGTTGATGGCGTGGAGGAAAGCCCCATAATTCTCCAATCACAATCATACTCTCGGCATTTAATGATCGTTCCCATCTTATTAATTAATTAATTGGCTGGTATGAAACCCGGAAGCATTTCATGTTTTCGAATGATACAATTTATTTTTAGTATTTCTTATTTTTTATTAATATTAGTTTTTTTGTTTTCTCTTTTTGGACTGGGTTCTCCTACATATTATGTAAATCAAGTTCTACTCAGTACTCAGTACAGTTTGACTCGCTCAATTGGGTGGGAAAAAAAAATGAGGGAACTATTTTGTTTAACTGAGTCATTCATAAGTTTGCAGTTTAAACGAGTTGCAGTTAACATAGGTGACACGATTTTATAAGCGATAAACATAAAAATGATAAGCTTGATAACTGAACTCATAAGTCCAACTAAGTTTGTAAATGATAGGGGTATACATTTAAGTGAGAGTTAATATGATTGTATAAACTGAAAACGGAAAGGAATTTGACATCAGTGCGTGTTTCATTGCAGGTTTATCGATAATTATCTGTCAAAGCAGCGTGAAATATACAATGAACTGTCGCATGTGTTCATTGCACCCGTACCAGCAATAAACCGACATAGAAATACTTATAGTGGCATTGTTTAAAATTAATTTGACTTCTTCCTGCCGGCTCTGCGCGTAACGACTTGGAAATCTATGCGGTGCTGAACTGTAATATTTGTCGAAGTAGAGTTAAATTAATGGAAGCTTGTCTGAATTAGTTGCTTCGGGACATGCACTTTAAACTTTGGAGTCACACAATGATGTTATTTAAATAATTGTTGCCATAAAATAATATTTGGAGTCAAATTTCTTGCATCCAATTCTTCTAATAATTCTGTATTTAATTTGGCACTAGGGGAAGGTGTTATTTTTATATGTGAAATGGACAACCATTTCAAACTTTGAATCAATAAATTATAAAATATGGTGTTAATATAAATAAAATAAATAAATAATGCATTTGGTGTATTGCTCTCGTAGTAAAGTAACTCCTTTATATGGATAAGTTGGATTGTTCTATTCCCGCAGTGTCAGTTTAGTGTCCTTTTCGATTCAAAAATAATTAATAAAAAAAGCTTCATCATAACTGCAGTTTGATGAAAACCTGCGCAATAAATTTTAAATTATTGTTTTTATATGGAAGAATTCTAAAAAAAATATCTTTGAATTTTAAAATTCTAAATCAGTCTTGTTTACTACACGTTAATAACAACTGATAATATTTGAAAGGTAAATGATAATATTCTTTAGTCATTCTTGATTTGGGTTTTGAAATTTGAAAAGATTTTGTCTTTTTATATTCCAAAGGGTAAACAGGGGTTGAAGTTCAAGTGAAAATAAGCCATTGTAAATTCTCAACTTATGAATTTTGTATTTTGAGTGATAAATTGTGAAAGCTTCATCACTACATGTCGCAGGTCTCAGTAATAAATTCTAAGTTGTTAAAACCGAGTGATATTAAAAAAAAAAAAAAAAAAGAACTTGCGAAGGGGCAAGACAAAGAACCCAAAAAGTCCTGTAAACAAGCACTGTTTGAAGAGTTAAGGAAAAAACTAAATATATTTTAAAGTGAAACACCGTTTAAAAAAAAAAAATTGAACTTCATTTAATTTACCCAGGACCTCATAATCAAGCTGATTACTGAGGTGATTTTTTCATTTCCGCGTGGCTAACTGATTCGTATTGACTATTGATAGCGCGGATAAGATCAACAGTTTCCAGACAGATCCCGTCGGCCCAAAAAGAGGATGGGGACCGGGCAGGGCGCTAGTGTGCGCCGACCCTGACTTCCCCTGTCAACCACCCACCGGCTCGATGTCCTCATTTCGTGCAAATGACTATGAAAAAAGTTATAAATTGGCATTTGGTATGCAATTGGTTAGCAGCTGTTCACATCTCTCAAGTGCCCCACCCACAGGAACAAGAAACATACTCGCAGAGCTCAACCCCGTGAACAACATAAAACTCAAACGTGGGTTGACGAATGAACGGGTAAACGAGGCGACTTCCTTGACTTCATGCTGGCAATTGCATCCTCTATGCTCTCGCATGCGTGCAGCTTGCTTCCATTGTAGCCAGAAGTAGATTCAGAATGAGCATAATCCTCTATGTTCTGTTTTATGCGATCCTATTATGTCTTCCTCCGCCCTGCTTAGCCATGGATACTTTGAAGATCGGTGAAAGCCTTCATGACAGGGAAGATGCCGCTGCGACCCTTGTCACCACGGGAGAGCAGTTTGAACTTGGTTTCTTTTCCCCTGCTCGAAGCCAAAACAGATACCTTGGAATATGGTATCATGGGATAGAACCGCAAACTGTTGTCTGGGTTGCTAACAGAGACAACCCCATTCCTCATTCAAGAACTGGAATGTTCCAACTTTCGCTAGATGGAAATCTCACCGTGTTAGATACAGAAGGAAATCCTTATTGGTCTTACACGCCTGAACAAGTATCTTCTCTCGCAAACCTCACAGTGAGGCTTATGGATTCTGGGAACTTAATTCTGGCAGACGACCACTTACAAGCGACCTACTGGCAAAGCTTCCAACACCCTACGGACACATTTTTGGTGGGCATGAAAATGGATGAAGATTTAGTCTTGAATTCTTGGAGAGCCTCTGATGATCCCGGCAGCGGTAATTACACATTTGCAGGTGGAAAAACAGGGGATAGCAACTATACAATCTACGTCAACCAGAACCAAGTTCACTGGGCTGGTGAAACGCGCCAAGATTTCGGCTCAGAAGGGACAATGCTTTCGCTGTTGACAAACTTCACCCAAAGGCCTTCTACTTATAAAAACAAAAACATGTCAACAAATGCACTTCGTTCTGACTTTGAGCACACAAGGCTAGTGATGAATTATACAGGACGGGTAGAGCTTTGGCGCTGGGATCAGATCGAAGGAGGATGGGCGACTAGATGGAACAAGCCAGATAGCAAATGCAAGATACATAACGCCTGTGGGAACTTTGGCAGTTGCAATATTAATAGTTCGCCAATCTGTAGATGTTTGCCTGGATTCACTTCTAAGTCGCAGGGGGAGAACCAGGTTCCGTCCTCTGAATCTGGAGGGTGTTTCAGAAAACCAACATCATGCGGGCAAAACACGACAACATTCATACACTTGGAGAAGGTGAAAGTGAGAAAACCAGACAAAAAAGTCAACGCAGCGAACGAAACAGAGTGCCGATCTAAGTGCCTCAATGGGTGCCCCCCTTGCACCGCTTATTCATATGATGCGTCAACAAATGCCTATAGTAGGATGTCCATACCGTGCTCTATTTGGACTTCTGATTTGCCTACCCTCCAAGAAGAGATCGATGCGGGCTTTAATCTTTCTGTCCTGGTAAATAAACCAGATATAGGTACTTCATATATTTTCACCATCTCATCTCTCCAAATAAGATGCTTGCTTTACTTAATCAATACTGTCTTAGATTTGCTAAAATGAAACTGGTACAGAACCAACTCCAAGAACCTGCAAACCTTGCGGTGTATTCACAATTCCTTATCCGCTAAGCACTGAAGCAAGTTGTGGTGATCCCATTTACTCTCAATTCAAATGTGACTCGCCAACCGGGCAGGTTAGTTTCATTGTGGGAGAAGAGCCTTATAGAGTTACTAACATTGATCCGGACGAGAGATCGTTCTCTATTCAAATCAAAGATTCGGATAATTGTCCTGCAAGCAATCTCGAGCGTTGGCTTGATCTGTCATTTAGCGTGACTCAACAGTGCGATGATGCAGATGAAGCAAAGACACTAAAGATTAATTGGTCTACCCCAGATGAACCTCCCTGTAATAACTCCGTAGACTGTGAGGGCTGGTCTCATTCAACTTGCAACGCAACCGGTAATGGAAATGGAAGATGCCTCTGCGATGAAAAATATAAATGGGATGGCCTCAATTTAAGCCGTACGCAAGGTAAACGAGTTAACACATTAATGATTAATTTACCCCCCCCCAAAAAAAAAAGTTCTTCTTGTTAGGGAGACAGGATGTCTAAGCCTGACACCTGTCCAATTGTATTGGAGCCCTGAAACCGATTTGAATCGCAACTTCAATAGGATTTAACAAGTGAGGAAAAATTAACATTGGGAGTAGGAGATTGATCAGAGGGATCATATATGTTGGAACAATATGAGGTGATAATTACTTGTCTTGTTGAAAATTGATGCTTGAATTCTTTATAGACTAATTGGAATGACCTTTGTTGTTATGAGAATTGAGATACTTTTATTTTTTATTATTCCTCAACTTAGTTTGAGCCAACTTGATTGATATGAACTCAGCAAAAATACTGAGTTTGACTATGCTACCTTTCTGAGCCACTAGCAACCATTCGGCTTAATTTACTGAATATAGACCACGCCTAGACGATACAAGAGTAACAGAGGAATTGTATTCTTATTTTAAGGCTCACTGTCACTGACAACCCATGGATATTTGATTTCCAGCTGAGGCTGAAGAATCTATTGAACTTTTGTACTTTGATTTTACAAACATTGAACTTTTCATTTATTTTTATTTATAGAAGAAACAATGAGCAAAAAATTGAATGATAGGAATGATTAGATATTGTTGCCAAAGAAAATATAAAAGAATGACTTCATAATGTTCTTGTCAATCTTTAGTATACGCAATTGTAATAAAAAGAGACAGAAATTTAAGTACCATTAGCAAGCTGTAACTAAATGTAGTTAGGTTAACTTATTCGTAGTCAGATTGATGTCAAGCTTTAATATATACTGACTATCTAACACTTCAAAATGCCCAAGAACATGGCATTCCTAAACACACATATGAGTACACTTGATTCTACAATTTCAATGGCGTTCCTCAATCTCACGTGTAGAAGCTAACAAATTTCCTTTGTCAGCAGGGCCTCCAAGAGGAAAAGGCTCTAAAGTTTTAACGTTAGCGGTGACGTTTTCAAGCTTGATAGTCTTAGTCTGCATTATAACTTCTGCTTACATTTGGAGAAGAAAAGTGGCCTTTAAGCAAGGTAATGCATTTTTCGCTTGCAAACTTCTAAGCATTCAACAGGATCTGACGCTTAAGATTATAATTGGACCTCTTAAATTTCATCATGTCCCAGTGCCCTTGTCCATTATGTTTATTTTTTCATCTATTATACGTGTTCAGAAAAGGGACAAAATCCAAGATCGACAGGGAGCCTACATGACAGTGAGAGATATATCAAAGATTTTATGGACGCTGACAGGTTAGTGGAGAAGGACAGAGAAGCAATAGAGGTACCTTATTTGGATTTTAGTAGCATCCTTTTAGCCACAGATAACTTCTCAGACGCTAACAAGCTCGGACGCGGGGGTTATGGGCCTGTCTACAAGGTGATTAATTCAGTTCCACTTTCTTCATTGATTTCTTTACTTTAGAGACGTGCTATATGAAGAATTTTTGTTACAGGGAAAGCTTCAAGGAGGTCAAGATATTGCAGTCAAGAGGCTTTCAAGTGTTTCTTCACAAGGAATGAAGGAATTCAAGAATGAAGTCGTCTTGATATCCAAACTTCAACATCGAAACCTTGTTAGACTTCGGGGCTATTGCATTACAGGAGAAGAAAAAATATTACTTTATGAATACATGCCAAACAAAAGCTTAGACACATTCTTATTCGGTAGGTTACAAAATGCTTAATTATCAATAACTTCAAGCTTGACACAGGTTTGGTGAATTTAATGTAAAAGGAAATGTTGATGCAGATCGTACACAACGGGTGATTTTGGATTGGCTAATGCGTTTTGACATAATTTTAGGAGTTGTTAGGGGCATGTTATATCTTCATCAAGACTCTAGATTGAGAGTAATTCATAGAGATTTGAAAACTAGTAATATTCTTTTGGATGAGGAGATGCAACCAAAAATTTCAGACTTTGGACTTGCAAAAATATTTGGAGACAAGGATGTTGAGGCTAACACTGAGAGGGTAGTTGGAACATAGTAAGTTTGATATATCCACCTCATTGAATATTGCTCTTCAACCATATTTACACGAAATATTATGATTTTGTTTCCTTTTATTTTGTAGTGGATATATGGCTCCAGAGTATGCATTGGATGGATATTTGTCTATTAAATCAGATGTTTTCAGTTTTGGGGTTATAATGCTTGAAATTATCAGTGGAAAGAAGAACACAGGATTCTTTCAATCCAAACAAACTTCTAGCCTTCTGGGTTATGTATGTTCCATCTTGTTCCTCCCTTGCCTTAATGTTCTTCTTGCAGCATGGTGATTTCTTGTTTATATGAATGACTATGTAGGCATGGAGGCTATGGACGGAGAATAACCTATTGGATTTAATGGATCGATCTTTGAATGAAAGTTGCAATGCAAATCAATTTATCAAGTGTGCACAAGTAAGTCTGTTGTGTGTGCAAGATGAACCAGGAGACCGGCCCACCATGTCGCAAGTATTGATAATGCTTGAAAGTGAGACTGCGAGCCTTCCAACTCCAAAGCAACCGACCTTTTTTACGAACCGTGCCAGGGGCCTTTCTAGCTCTGCTTCTTCTTCCAGTAAACCTGAAGGAATTCTTCCAACTGACAGTAGCTATCAAGAAGGTCGGTAGCGTGAATGATGAGTTCGATGCGCATTGGATTGGGCCCTATTGGAAAACCAAAAAGCAACTTTTCATTGAACTTCTAGCACGTTTGCATGCAAATGAAAGACCATTCATTCTTAAAGGGCTCATGACTTACTGGTCTTCAAAAACCAGTTATCTCTATTAGGTTCCTCATTTAATGTAATGCAATTTGTGATTATCTTGATTATTCTAAAAGTGAAACGCGGGAAGTACTTTGATGTAAGTGGTCGCTTTGATCGAATCCGACTAATATTCTAGTGAATCGGAATATGTAGGTGCTTTGATCCAAGTGTACAGACGCTAGAGAGTGGTATAAAATTTTGCAATAATAGAACCCAACTTGTTAGTTGTGCAGACTTGCATACTAAATGATCGAAGTGGTAGGTCCACCATATCAGACGTAGTGACAATGTTTGGCAGCAGAGAGATTGCAGTCCTCTCGAGTCCTAAAGCTAGAACCAACCGTTTTTTTTTTCTTTTTCGCTTTGGTGAGGAGAGGGATTTCTGATTCATCTTCTTCTACAATTAAACCAGAAGAAATAAACCTGCGATGTAAGAGTAGCTCTGCAGATTCTCCATAGTGCATGGTGAAGAACCCAATTGAGATTTGGCTGCATTCCAGTTTGCTACGCAGGTCCAATTCCAAACAACTAACGATATTAGCTTTTCTCTGTCAAGTATCAGTGGAATTTGTATGAAGTATCAAGAAGAATTTCACACGATAATGTCCCTCAGGGGGCCAAAAAATATAAAGAGCGAGGAACTATCACTGCTCCGAAAGGGGGGAAAAGCCATCACACCTTGTTGAATCCATACTCTCTCGTGAAAGAGAGTCCACTATTTGAGTAAGTGGATATTTATTTATTGCTTATCTTTTATTATCTGAAGCAAAGAAGACTGTCCCTTCAAATTTTATTGATAACTCTTATATGTTTTGATTATTCATTATTTTAAAGAAAGAATTGCAGAAATTATAGGGAAAACCGTGTGTTCAGAGAGATTCTCGTTTCAAATTCTACAAAAATTTGTTGACCGAAAATGTTGAGAATCTTAGCAATTACTAGCCTGTACTAGTAACAGAATTAAAAAGTGAGTATACAGTTTAAGAAAAGAAAAACAAGTTAACTATAGCTAGGTCTCTAATAATTTTTTTAGGGAAAATTTGAACAAAGGACATTAAAAAAATAATATTTACTCAAAAAGATATTAAAAACCTTAATTATTTAGAAGGACTAAAATTTAAAATATAAATGTAAAAGTACAAAATTGTCCCCAATGCAAACACCATGATTTCTTTCACTTGCGCATTTTTCGGATTTCCCTTCAGTTTCATACGCACAAGGAAGAAAGAGACAATGAACTACAAGCTTTAAGCTTTCCTTCTTTAATGGTGATCAGCGATCTTTTCTGAATCAAATCACTTCCAGTAAAACCACCCTTACACATATGCACCAACAGAATTGGGTCATGATCACCATCGCAACACCACCAATGGCGTCTCTCACCCTCAGCAAGTCAACAAGCCATAGCTTCATACTTAATTATCGAAAGATTGCATTGGAAATTTCCCTTTGGATGTGTAAGCAGTGTGCTCTAGTAATGTTCACAGACAATGCTTTGCCCGTCGCAATCCTTTGATGATTAAGTTACAAAAAGATTGCGTTGTAAGGAGTTAAGAAAATAGGAGGAACAGAGGAGAACGGGAAGAATGAAGGATATTAAATTTACATTTTAATATCTGGTCTCTCCAAGTAATTATATTTTTTTATGGTCCTTCTTAATAAATATTACTTTTATTAGCTTTTTGGCTCTAATTTTCCCTTTTTTAAAAAATACGTTATTAATACTGAATTAATAAAAACTGCAAATTCAGGAGGCTTAATTATTAATAGTGCATTTAACTTGTAAATGTAATTTTCAATTTGTAATTAGAATTTTTGCTTGTATTGTCAACGATACTTACAACTTAATTTTTTAAAAAAAAAAATTTAAACAATCTGATAAACCTATATTTTTACCATGGTATTTTATATTTTTAAGGGGTTTTTTCTCACCAAAATAAACTAAATTGCAGTTGTTATGATTAATTTAGATTGGAGATTGATTTTATTAAAATGGAACAAAAAGAGTATTTTTGTCATATTTTTATGTTTGCTCTCAAATAATAAATTTTGGAACTTTTCATATTACAATTTGTTAAATTATTTTGTTGGTTATTCTGGGAAATTTAAAATGAATCATGAGGAATTTCAAGGATTATAATGATAAAAATAGACTACGTGGAATGAATAAAAAAGAATGATAAGAGTTGTGCATGCTCAGTGAATACAAACATCATAAACACCGCTAAATACTATTCCGGTTCTAAATATAAGACTCATTTTATAGTGTAAATTTAAAACTCATTTTGTAGTGTAATCTATTACTATATAAAAGTAGGGTACAAAGCAGGATCTGATGAGAGATTGCCAAGTGGCCTCACCATAATGCAGATAAATAGGTTTTATTTTTCTATTTTTGTAAAAATTGAAATTTTATGCACAACTCCCCTATCTATACATTCCTTACCCTGTCTTGATAAAAATTGGCAATTATCTCTCATAATGAATTTGCCACTTATCTCACATTATTTCTATTTAAATTATTTTAGTTGAGTTGTTTATTTACATTTTAGAATTAAAAGTTATCTTTAAAATATCTTAAATTTAAAGCTAACAAGAGTTATTTATTCCAAAAATATTTATTGTCTATTCCCATTTGAATTGCATGAAATAAATCTTTGATTCTGAAAATCATGGCAAGTATAACAGCTACGATATATTTTTTAAATTTGAAATTTACATTAATTTTAGTGTTAATAAATATTTTAAATTTTAAATTAAATAATACAAAGATAATATAACTTCCCAATCCTATTAACCAATTATCTTTTTATCTATACAGTTTTAACAATTTAAAAAGATATTTAATTTCTCTCTCATACCTTCCTGTTTTTCTTTATTGGTTGCTTCTTCAATAATTTTAAATAGAAAAATAAGTGTGAGCATTATTTTATAGATGAGAAATGGCCCATTTTGTCATTTCTTAGTTGATAGAATGGTTTTGGACTTTAGATTTTTATAACTGAAATATCTAAAATATTTAATTTTGAAAAAACATTATATATATTATCATCAGTCAAATAATATTCCAACTTGAAAAATATAACTGTCTAAAATATAACCGGCAACTTTAGAAACAATAATATTGCATCAGTGTTATTTTAATAATAATAATAATAATAATAATAATATTTACTTAGATATTTAAAAAATAGAGTAAGTGATGAGCGTCCCAAACGTGGCCCGACATTCTCAATGGTGGAGGAGGTTACAGTCATCAGTCGGTTTACTGCAAGCAGGGCGAGAGTTGAGGATTCTATACCTTCTGCGAGCAATCATAAAAGGTGTGCATTTCACGTTTATGCTTTTCAAATTTTTCGAGCAGTGGATTATGATGAGTCATGTTTGCCAATTTTCAAATGTTTTCCCATGTTTGTGTTTGGTGGCAGGATGGTGTGGCAAAAGGTTGGTGCCTTCATCGTCTTCCTTTGTTGGTTCTTCTTCTTGATTCCCCTCTTCTTTCCATCTACTCCATCACTTACCTTCTTCTTGGTGATATACCACTGTGGCTGAATCTCTCCTAACCTATCATTGTTGAAGCTCTACTGTTGTCTTCAAGTGGGTTTTGCATTTTGATATTCAGATTTGGGTGATTTTTTTTTTTGGTTGGGATATTTTTTTATTTCATAATTTTTTATTTTATTTTATTCCCTCAATACTTTTAATGCCTCACAAATTTTGAAGGGAGCAGGGAGGAAAAATCTGGATATTTATGCAGATGATCGCTGCATATGTGGATTGAGAATTTCTCCTCAACAAATATTTTATAGGTACGCTGGTTTTTTTCCGGTTTTGGTGAAGGCGAAGGCAAAGGTTTATCCTTCCTTCTTTCATTTTTCAATGTCAACTGGCAATTTAGAGGTAGTGTTCTATTGGTTGTTTTTGTTGTTCATAAAGCATGGCTTCTGAAATATTGTACATGACATTGCACTCATAGTCTCATGCTAATTTCGACTTTTGTTATGATACATCAAGAGACACATATTGTGTTGATAAAATAAAATATCCTACTAAGTGCTGTTTCAAATTATGATATGAAATTAGCATGTATTATTAGAAAAATATATAAATCTTATATTAAGGACAGGAAATAGTATGTATTACTAGATAGATATATAAGTAGGAAAAAAAAACAAAAGTAAATTTTGTCACAAAAAAGATAGGTTAAAGTATATATTTAGTCGTATAACCTTGTACAACGTTTTAATTTAATCTCTTAACTTTAAAAATTATATTTTTAGTCCTTTAACCCTAAATTTTTTTTAAAAAATGATGACATTAAGAGCTTAAATGTTGATAAAATATTTTCAAATGCAAATATGTTAAGTTTAATTTTTAAAATATTTATGATTGTCCAAAAATTATCATTGAAGCCTAATAATTTTAGGATTAAAGAACCAAATATGTGCTTTTTAAATTGAAAGGACCAAATTAAAATCTTATATAAAATTAAAGAACTAAATATATACTTTAGCTTAAAAAGTAAAGTTTATTTTAATCCATCCTATAGTACGTACGTTGCGGGACTGTCTTTTCATATTTTTGAGTTAATAACATTAATTACGATTAATAACAACAATTTTCGAAATTCGGAAAAAAAAAATCATGATCCTCCCCTGGCCCTCCGTTTTAATTAAAATTTGTTGAGTTAATCTTTTTAGTGTTCCTCTTTATTACTTCTTCAATCTTATTTATAAGCTTCAATTTAGAAAGGGATATGATTTATTTTATAAATTTCAATTTGAGTTTATCTTAACATTTAATATTTAATGCATTTTTTCAAATGTTGTCTTTAATTATTTCTCCCTTATAACATTTTCTCCACACGTTCTCTCTATCTTTTTTCTCATTTATTATAAAGGCACATTTAAAAAAAAACATATTTCTAACCTATTTATTATTTTTAACTAATTTTAATTAATGATTCATTATTCATGAATGGAATTAGTTATTTGAAGCTTCATCAATATATTTAGTACTCATCTTTCAATTTTCAATTACCTTTAATGGATGGAAAAAAATTTATTGTCTTTAATTCTCATATCTCATGTTTCCGGCATCTTTTTTTTTCGTATGTCTACAATTTAAGCTTGGACGTGACTGAATAGGCTTTTCTGTTTTTTGAGATACAAGTACAAGCCAAAACTTGGAAGAAAAGCCCAAAAAAAACTTAAAACTGAAACCGCAACCAGGAACCCCCTAACAGATAGACCGTTTATGGACACGGCTCAGCATCCATTGGCATTATCGGAAGCAAAACCATCCCAGTGGAATCATTTCTATGTCCCTGTGGCAGCCAAAAAATCAGCTCATCTAATAATATCGATGCACATATATATGGTAGCATCCCACGGTCCAATCAGAGAAGAGCCTATTCGTAATATCTATGATGGTAGGTTTGAATGGATAATTAGGATCACCGCCTCTCCTAAGAAGATTAAAAACATCTAAAGAATCAGAGTCAGAGTATATAACGGTATTGTAAAAACCCATTTACCAACTTCTAGCCCTGTATTGCTCCAACAATTGAACATATTAGAGATTTGAACGGTACAATGAGTTTTGTGGTTCTGAATAAAAGCAAGTAGAGGTCTAAAATTTGGTAGCTTGCAGTTATAGGTTGGAGTTGGACTTTGGAGAATTTTTTGAGTCCACACAAAAACTTAGTTCATATACTATTCATTATAGCTGGGAATACGGGCCAACCCGCGGGTTGCGGGCCAGCCCGCCACAACCCGCGGGTTATACGGTGCGGGCTGGAGCAGCCCGCATTTTGGCGGGTTGGAAAAGTCCCAACCCTAACCCGTCACAGCGGGTTGGCGGGCCAGCCTGCCAGCCCGCCATCTTTTTTTTTTTTTAATTCTCATTTTTTAAATCTTATTTTTATTTAATTTTTAAACTAATAAATGGTGATCCAAAATTTCAAAAGTAATCACAAGTATAAATTATATTTAACCACATTTAAAATAGTCAATATAAATATAAAACAATATATTACAAATATTTTACATGACTAACATTCAACATCAACTTATCAAGTGATAAATTTTATAATTTTTTTATACAAATGTCATGTTTGATACAAAACACTATCTCTTAATAAATTAGAAGTGCATTTATCTAACTTTTTTTAAAGTTCATTCACCATATTTTTCTAAAATACTTTTTTTCTATAATAAATATTATCTTATATTTGATTGTAGTTATTAAATTTTTGCTACAAATATGGTATGCTTATTTTTAAAAAATATTTGTTGTTTACATATGTATTATGTAACATGAAAATTGAGATGTAAATGAGAGAAGAAAAATTTCAAATATAATAATATATTATTTATATGAAAAATTTAAAAAAAAAATGGTGAGTTAGGCGGGCCAACCCGCCAACCCATAGGCTAGCCCGCCACAGCCCGCGGGTTATGCGGTGCGGGCTAGAGTAGCCCGCATTTTGACCCGCTCTTTTATGGCGGGTTGGTGGGCTGGCCCGCGGGCCCCAACTCATATTCCCGACTCTACTATTCATGTATATATAACCATTCTTACTAAAAATAAAGCCATTCTACCATTATGGTGATAACGAGTGCCACAAAAAAGTGGAATAAGCTCCAAATCATTTTCAAAACATGTTTGAAAATCTAGTATTGGAGCATACTGTGCCCGAGGAAAGGGATGGGAGAGAGGCTTCTTGGTTCTGTCACCTTGCAACTAGCATGCCTTGGTCTTTTGAGTTTGAAAAAAATAACTCACAGATCGCAATCATATTTATAGCCCTCAAAGAGGCAATCAAATTCACAGTGACCGGTGGGGGAAAAAAAACCAAACCATAAATAAAGATCCCACTACCCAGAGAGGGGACCCCACGACGCTGTAGAAGAAGAATCATCGTGCAAAAAAACGTGAGATAGGACCAAAGATAACACAGAGAAAACCTAAACAGATGGTGAATTCATACCCGTGTATTGCACAGGTACTGAACTAGTTTACACTACAAAATGGGTCTTATATTTAGGACCAGGGAAGTATTTCACAACGAATTTATGCCTTGCAACGGAACTTTTGCTACTCAATAAGACTAAGAAAAATGCCTTATTTCCTTCCCTTTTTTTTCTTTTCTCACATGCATAAGATTTTTTTTTTCCATTTTCGTTTTTTGCTATTTATTTATTTCTTTTTTTTCCTTCCTTTTTTTGCCCCAACTAGCATTCCAACCCATTTACAAAAATGGCAACAACATCCCAATATATAACAAGGCATATGTGTGTTAACATGCTATGGAAATATAATTAAGATGCACATGCATTGTTATTTGCTCAAAATGAGAATAAAAAGAAAATAAAAACTCAAAAGGAGTTTACAAAAGATGTACTACCTCTGGTTCTTAATATAAGATCTTATTTGACTTTTATTTTGATCCTAAATATAAGACCCCAATCCACTTTATCTCTCATGCTTATATATTTTTTTCCAAAGTAGTCCTTCTAACAATAGTAGTTTTAGCCAATACACTTGATTAGTAAAGATATTTTAGGAAAAACAACATCTATTTAGGACAGATAACTAACTCAACTTACTTCTTTAATCTCTTCAAGTTAGTCAACAAACTCTTATAATTAGGACCAGAGGTAGTAGAAGATAGTGGTTTGTATTTGGAAAAATAGGGATATGAATAAGCATGCCTCAATCATCTTCATCATATAATCACAACGCCTAATTGTGATTATAAAACATCTAAAGAATCGGAGTCAGAGTAGATAACGGTATTGTAAAAACCCATTTACCAACTTCTAGCCTTGTATGGATAGCTATCAGTTTATTTGCTCCCACAATTGAACATATTAGAGATTTGAATGGTACAATGAGTTCTGTGGTAGCTCATAGTTGTAGGTTGGAGTTGGACATTGGAGAATTTTTTAGGTCCACGCAAAAACTTAGCTCATGTACTATTTATGTATATACCCATTTTTACTAAAAATAAAGACATTCTACCATTATGGTGATAACGAGTGCCACAAAAAAGTGGAATAAGCTCCAAATCATTTTCAAAACATGTTTGAAAATCTAGTATTGGAGCATACTGTGCCTGAGGAAAGGGATGGGAGAGAGGCTTCTTGGTTCTACCACCTTGCAACTAGCATGCCTTGGTCTTTTGAGTTTGAAAAAAATAACTCACAGATCGCAATCATATTTATAGCCCTCAAAGAAGCAATCAAATTCACAGTGACCAGTGGGGGGGAAAAAAAAACCAAACCATAAATAAAGATCCCAGTAGTTTTAGGTCCACGCAAAAACTTAGCTCATGTACTATTTATGTATATACCCATTTTTACTAAAAATAAAGACATTCACCATTATGGTGATAACGAGTGCCACAAAAAAGTGGAATAAGCTCCAAATCATTTTCAAAACATGTTTGAAAATCTAGTATTGGAGCATACTGTGCCTGAGGAAAGGGATGGGAGAGAGGCTTCTTGGTTCTACCACCTTGCAACTAGCATGCCTTGGTCTTTTGAGTTTGAAAAAAATAACTCTCAGATCGCAATCATATTTATAGCCCTCAAAGAAGCAATCAAATTCATAGTGACCAGTGAGGGGAAAAAAAACCAAACTATAAATAAAGATCCCACTACCCAGAGAAGGGACCCCACGACGCTGTAGAAGAAGGATCATCGTGCAAAAAAACGTGAGATAGGACCAAAGATAACACAGAGAAAACCTAAACAGATGGTGAATTCATACTCGTGCATTGCATGGGTACTAAACTAGTTTACACTACAAAATGGGTCTTATATTTAGGACCAAGGGAGTATTTCACATCGAATTTATGCCTTGCAATGGAACTTTTGCTACTCAATAAGACTAAGAAAAATGCCTTATTTCCTTCCTTTTTTTTTCTTTTCTCACACGCATAAGATTTTTTTTCCATTTTCGTTTTTTGCTATTTATTTATTTCTTTTTTTTTCCTTCCTTTTTTTGCCCCAACTGGCATTCCAACCCATTTACAAAAATGACAGCAACATCCCAATATATAACAAGGCATATGTGTGTTAACATGCTATGAAAATATAATTAAGATGTGCATGCATTGTTATTTGCTCAAAATGAGAATAAAAACAAAATAAAAACTCAAAAGGAGTTTACAAAAGATGTACTACCTCCAATCCTTAATGTAAGACCTTATTTGACTTTTATTTTGATTTTAAATTTAAGAACTCAATCCACTTTGTCTGTCATATTTATACATTTTTTTTTCAAAGTAGTTTTTCTAACAATGGTAGTTCTAGCTAATACACTTGACTAGTAAAGATATTTTAGGAAAAACAACATCTATTTAGGACAGATAACTAACTCAACTTACTTTTTTAATCTTATCAAATTAGTCAACTAACTCTTATAATTAGGACTACCGGTCATAGAAGATAGTGGTTTGTATTTGGAAAAATAGGGATATGAATAAGCATGCCTCAGACATCTTCATCATATAATCACAATGTAATTAAACTAAGAGTTGAAACAAGTTTCCCATAATGCAAAACTAAGTGGATGATTACAAAGGAACAAAATTCAGGCTCAAACATCTTCCAACAAGGTTTACTCCCTCAAGCTTACTCATTTTGATAAATTGGACACCAAGTTAACCACAAAACATTAATAAAACTATTCAAAAATCAAAGTATTATATTAAATCATAAACAAGCATAACTCATAATTAAAATAGTAAAAGCCATTTTCTCTTTTTTAAAAATATGGAGTAGCAAAAATCTAAATACAGCGCACAATAAACAACAGAATTATTAAAATAAGCAGAAAAAATAGCAGGACTCCAAAATATAATAACAAAAGCGTCAAATTATTATTTTTTGTTTGGGGAGTGGACCAAGGAGAACTTCCATTAATCATCACCGAAACAGGACAAGCAAAAATGAAGGCGCAACACTAAAAAAGCGCCGAGCAGAAAAAGCAACGTGCAGAACAGGAAAGCAAACCACCACCGGCCATTTGGTCGAGTGGTACGCGTGTGTGTGGAGTATGTGCGTGCGGGTTCGATCCGGCCCCTTGTAACCATAAAAAAAAAAAGGAACAGGAAAGCAAACCGAGAAGAGGGAAAGACAAAACAAGCCAACGAATGCCATTTAAGTATTGACCATGCCCAGTTGTCCACAAACTTACTGCGGTTGAGCGGATTGTGTTTAAGGTCATGTGATATTCTTTGAGCAGTTAAGAATAAACTAAACTTTATTCATTTATATTTATTAAGAAACTAGTTAAAATCAGTTTGAAACAATAAATGTGTAAGTTATGTATGTTTTAAGATATGTTCTTATTTATGAAGAGAATAAGTAAAAGATGTAATAAAAAAATCAGAGAAAAAAAAGAATGTATAGGGATAAAATTAAAAAAAACTCATTAAATGTTTAGACAAAAGTGAATATTATTTTATAAAAAAAAAACTAAACATCTCTAATAAAGTTTAGCTTATATTGTGAACAAGCAGGATTTTTTTTTTTTTTTTTACTTTTGCCACTATCTCTGTTTACTTATGAGAGATTTTACTTATTGAAAGATATCCAAGTCCCCTTTCTTTGGACCAGCAATATTTTTTCATCACATACGAGTTCATTCGTTGAATCATAATTTGGTAGGATTACCCAATTTGCCAGTACTTGTTCCCATCACTAAAATTTTTATCCCCAACTTAAAGAGAACTAGCTTCCTTTTCCCTTCGTCCACTTCTTTCTCAACATTCGGACAGAGCTCTCCCACCGCTGCTACCCCAGAGCATTCAATCATCTATTGATATATACCAAAAAGAGAGAGGGGGGGGGGGGGGGGGGAGAGAGAGAGAGAGAGAAGGATCGTAATGAGATTCATCGTCAAACGTCAAGTAATATGAAAACTGTTGCGGTGGTTCTCTTCTCCTTCACAAACTGGTTGCTGTGCTTTTCTCAGCCCTATTTGGCTCTTGATACTTTAAAGCCTGGAGAAAAGCTTACAGGCAATGAAACCCTTGTTTCAAATGGAGGCAAATTCGAACTGGGTTTCTTTTCCCCTCGACAAGATTCGAGCAAGTACTTGGGAATATGGTACCACGGGTTACAACCACGAACAGTGGTATGGGTTGCAAACAGAGACCACCCTGCTCCAGATTCCACTGCATTTTTTCAAATTGCAGACGATGGAAATCTAATAGTATCAGACATCAACGGAAAAAGCTACTGGTCTTCGGGACTAAAAGCATCTCCGTCCTTAAACCGTACAGTGAAACTCATGACTTCAGGAAACCTGGTATTGTTCGATAACCAGTTGAGTATAAATAATCTCTGGCAGAGCTTTGAACATCCAACGGATACATTTCTACCATTCATGAAAATGAATAGAAACATAAAGTTGACATCCTGGAGAAGGTTTGATGACCCAGCATCTGGGAAATTCACCTTTCAGCTTGCTCAAGCAGGTGACAACAGCTATCTCATTTTGAAAGACCGAGTCCAACTTCACTGGCAAACTTCTGACGCAATGCCCTCGACGATATCGAACTTGCTGACCAACTTCACTCTCAGGCAGAGCCCCCAGTTGAAGAATAACTTCTCGAGGCTGCCTAAGTTGAATAACAACGTCATGAATTCTACGAAACTGGAAGCCGCATATAATCTTACAAGGCTAGTCATGAATTACACAGGGAAGATCGAATTTCAGAGGTACGATATTACGTTTGGAACTGGATGGTCTGTGGGATATGGTGAACCATCTGGACCGTGTAAGATACACGACGCTTGCGGGACCTTTAGTAGCTGCAATGATCAGAATCTCCCTCCCTGCAAGTGTTTGCCCGGATTTCATCCCAAGTCACTGGCGGATAATTCCCTTGGAGAAAGGTTTAACGGGTGTTTCAGGAAAACAGCATCGTGCGAAAGAAAAGACATTGCGTTCCTAAACTTAACGAACATTGAAATTGGAAGCTCGGACACGCCAGTTGATGCAGAAAGCGAAGAAGAATGCCAATCTAAATGCCTTGACAAGTGCCCTCAATGCCAGGCTTATTCATATAATACTAAAATGTTGGATCGGAATTCTCCGTCTTGTTTGATCTGGACTCGGAACTTACCCACTCTCAAAGAACATTCCCCTCAAAGTGGCATTTCTCTTTCTGTCCGGTTACTGATTTCAGACATAGGTCAGATTTATTTATTTGTTTTCGGGCTAAAAAAAGGATATATGTAGCATGCATCATGCTTAATTTCATAATTGTGATTGAAAAGCTAATGTTATCATCACTGCATACTTCGAATTCCGTTAAATACCAAAATTTGAAGATGTTTACATGAACTTTTTTTTTGGGGGGGGGATTTGTAAACTAATATCAATATATTTGTTTTTTCCTCCTAATTTTTGTTTCCTTTTTCCAAAAGATGCTTGATTTACGAACACCAAAACTAAAATAAAGTGCACTTGTGTAGCACCAAATGCCAGGACCTGTGAACCTTGCGGCACAACAGTAGTTCCATATCCACTAAGCACAGGGACAAATTGTGGAGATCCTTTGTACTTCGAGCTAAACTGTGACAATTCAACGGGCGAGGTTAACTTCACGATGCCTGGACTTGGACCAAATCGTGTGGCTAAAATAAATTCAGATGAACGGAAGTTGATTATCCAAATTCAAGGTCCATACATCTGTGATGATAAAGAGAACCAAAGAGTTCAGCTTGATTCACCGTTTAGTGTAACCAACTGGTGCTTTGGTCAAGATAAAATTGAGGTTACTTGGCTTCCACCATTAGAACCTCTCTGTCATAACTCCACAGACTGCAACGATTGGCCACGTTCAACCTGCAATAGTGATTCAAAAGATGGAAAACGAAGGTGCATTTGTAATAAAAACTATTACTGGAACAACTCAACTCTAAATTGCACCCCCATGTCACAAGAGTCGTCTGGAAGAAAAAAACCACTCACTCTAATTCTTGTAGTAACTCTATTAACTGTGGCTTTCGCGGCATGCATGGTTGTTTTTGCCTATCTATGGAAAAGGAAAATGGCCCGTAAGGAAGGTAACATTTCTAGTTATGCATTATGAATTTCTTACTAACTCTTTTTCTTCAAGCAACAGAAGCTATACTATCACTCTTCCTATTACTCAGACAGGGGAAGAGTTCGGAGAATCCGAGGGATGTATGACAGCGAAAGAGAAGTGAAAGATTTGATAGACTTGGAAGAACTAGAAAGAGATAATGAAGGCATTGAGGTACCATATTATGATTTTGAAACTATACTGACAGCAACGGATAACTTTTCAGATGCTAACAGGCTTGGACGGGGAGGTTATGGCCCTGTTTATATGGTAATAGTCTCATCTTACATGTCAATTTCATTTTGCCCGATGGTTTGTTTACACTTTCTTTTTTCTTTAGGGTATATTACCAGGGGAGCACTACATTGCAGTAAAGAGGCTTTCAAATGTTTCGTCACAAGGTTTGAAGGAATTCAAGAATGAGGTTGTTTTGATATCCAAACTACAGCATCGAAACCTTGTCAGACTTCGAGGCTATTGCATTACTAAAGATGATAAAATCTTAGTTTACGAATACTTGCCAAACAAGAGCTTGGACACATTTTTGTTCGGTCAGTTTTTAGATGCATTAATTAATTTTTAGTTGTGATTGGATTTGGGGTTGCTGTAGGGTTCTATGCTCATTTGAGGATAGCATCATACTTATCCTTAATATAACACATCTAAATTAGATTTACAGCATTGGTATTATATTCCCTCCAGTCTTATATATAAGCTTCACTTTTAAATAAGGGTTTGGTCCAAAATATAAGCTTCATTTTTTAGTTTGTCTAAGCATTTATTACTTTTTTTCCTATTTGCCCTTAGTTGACTCTATTTAGTACTCCTTCTCTCTCATTAATATTACCTCCATATATTATCTTTCATTTTTTTTAATTCATTGCCTCTCTCATTTACTCTCTTAATAAATGAGAGCAAATTTGGGAAATTTTTTTTTTTACTTGTTTATTATTTTTAACTAATTTTAACTGTTAGTTCGTTAAACGTAACTCAGTTAACTGAAGCTTATATATAAGACTGGAAGAAGTATATTTTATTCAAATTTTGATTTTTTTTAAAAAATAGAACAAAAAATGATCTTCTAGCAACTACCTTAAAAAGAATAATGTTTTTAAATGTAAAAATATAAAAATATAACCAAATTTAAATTGTGTGAGAAAGATGAGCATGGTTCTCATCTCTGAAGACATATCTTCATTGAAATTCCCATCTTCCTAAATGAATAGTGAATCCGAATTCTTTTAATACTTTCTACACACCACACAGATCTAAAGAAAATGAAATTATTATCGCAGATCCTACAAAGAGTCTGATTTTAGATTGGCATATGCGGCTTGACATAATTCTTGGAGTTGCTCGAGGAATACTATATCTTCACCAAGATTCTAGATTGAGAGTAATTCATAGAGACTTAAAAACAAGTAACATTCTTCTTGATGAGGAGATGAAACCAAAAATTTCAGACTTCGGTATGGCTAAAATATTTGGAAACAAAGAAATTGTGGCCAACACTGAAAGAATAGTTGGAACTTAGTAAGTTAGAGATATCTATTTGATTACTATGAAATTGACCCTTAACTTCATTTATAAAAAAAATAACATTTTTTATCTTCTTATTTCGTAGTGGTTATATGGCTCCAGAGTATGCATTAGATGGATCATTTTCTGTCAAATCAGATGTTTTTAGTTTTGGTGTGGTGGTGCTTGAAATTATCTGCGGAAAAAAGAACACAGGATACTTTCAATCCAAGCAAGCTTTCAGCCTCCTGGGTTATGTAAGTTTCATCTTGTTCCTCTATTAGCTTATTGTTCTTGTACATTATGGTGATCCACTGTTTATGTGGATGAATATGCAGGCATGGAGGCTATGGGCGGAGAATAAGCTGTTGGATTTAATGGATCCATCTTTGAGTGAAAGCTGCGATGCAAATCAATTCATTAGGTGTGCGCAAGTTAGTTTGTTGTGTCTACAAGACGAACCAGAAGACAGGCCCACAATGTCGCAGGTATTGATAATGCTTGAAAGCGACACTGCAAGCCTCCCAAATCCAAAGCAACCTACCTTCTTTATGAAAAAAGACAGAGGCCTTTCTGGCTCTGCTTCTTCTTCCAGTAAACTTGAATCCAGTAAGCTTGAAATAATTCTTCCAACTGATAGTACCTATCAAGAAGGTCGATAGTGCCTGATGAGTTCTGTAAATGATAAATTCTACTGGATAGTGCCTGATATATACTACCGTGAAGGCTTGTCGGAAACAACACTTAATTCTAAGGGAGCCATGGACTATTGGTTGTTTGTTCTTATAAGAAAATGTCTATTTGAATCAGCATAAATACCATATCAGGTGTACATTCTGCGTTTGGCTCTTCTTATCATTTTTTCCTTTTTATATTATATTCTTCAGTGGCTTCTTTGACCATCAAACTCCCTAATTTGATAATCACTTTGCCTGAAAACAAGTAGTTTCACTTGTACCTTCACTCACTCGGTTAATACTGTTTCACTGTCACAAGCATTAAGCTATTAAAAACGAAAGGTTCAATGTTCACCACCTTCAACTGCGCCCCTACGCTTCTAGTTTTTTGACAGTAAATGTGGATATATGAAGGAAAGATTCCATTTTGAAACATTTTCTGATGTATTTTGGTCCTGCCCATACATAGTTGTTGTCAAATGTTGTATCAGGCATGGAGAGGACAGAAAATAAGGCGGTCGATTTAGTGGATGAGACCAGTCTGTGAAAGAAACTTGTACTGATATATAAATCAAGTTATTAGGTGTACGCACGTTTGACTCTTGTGTGGGCAAATTGAGGCCAGTGGCAGACCTACCATGTCAAAAGTTGTAATAATTCTTGACAAGCGACGGTGACGTTGCAGACTTGCCTACTCCTACAGACCCAACCATTTTTGTTTAACTTGTGAGGAGAGGATTCCTGATTCATCCTCTTCAAGTGAACCAGGAACAAACCTGCAATATGAGATTAGCTCTTCAGATGCCCCATTGTGCATGATGAAGAACCTACCCGAGATTTGCCGCATTCCAACTTTGCTATGTGGCAATAACGAACCACATTCGTGTTTTAGTGTCAAGAGGGATTTGTGATAGGGAGATGTGAATAATTGAAGCCTTTTTTTTCTGTAGCATGGCAGGGTCCTCTGGATTTTTTTAATAATCCGCTAAAAAGATTATAAAATAAGCCTAAGACTTTGCATGATAGTATCACTGAAAAAAAAAAAGAAATACAGAGAAAAGTGAAGAATTTAGCCATTTTGTAGGACCATAATATGAGTGCACTTAAATCAACATGAGAAGTCCTACATTATATATAAAATAAATAAAATAAAAAATGTGTAAACTAACCTTAAAATTTGAAACATGATGTAACGTTTTCTAACCCTTATCGCTCCTTTGGTTTCCAGTGCTTCATCAATCACCAAGCATGTTGGCATGCCTTTCCATTGTGTTGAAAAATGCATGCTTTTTCTAGGGATTGTGACAACCAATTTCCATGGTGCGTGGAAGGCATATTCATCAAATGGGCGCTGGCATCGAGTTCATCACAAACCATTAAAAAGTCCAAATTTACAGCAATAAAAAGTCTCAATTCAGCCTTCCGAACAGAAACGTCGGCATTGATTTTATTGCGTTGAAACTTGTTAGAATCCTATTTTGTACGCTTTATTGTTTTCCACAGGATTGGAAAACATAACATAGATGGAGATTGAAAGATCGGTCATATATTGGGAAGAGGTCGACCACTTTGACTATTTACTGTCTAGTTGTTCACCACTAGGCATGGGCTTTTGCTACTATCTGTCACTAACAATGCAGCATATTCTGGTATCGTTCTCTTTTTCCACATTTTATTCTTTGCCCTTTGTTCTTTCCGCCGCTACATAATATTCTTTGCCTCGAATCCCCAAGATGTACAATCTTGACAAGAAACTTGCCTGCCTTTAGGTTGATTTGAAGGTGTTTCTAAAATGCTCGAGTGGCAGTTACAACCATTTCAGTCCTCCTCATGCTGCTCAATGCTCACCAAATATTGTCGTCTGAAAATGGAAACTTTTTCTTTTTTTGTGGATTTTACAATGACTCATGGTTCCTGGGTTGAATTTTTTATCTCATACATTAAAATTGCTATGCGGTTTCAGGTTTCTTTTTACTTGTAGAATTAATATGCTTCTACGGTGCTTGATTCTCAGTTATTTGATATTGTGCCTAGTCCTCCTCGTTGCCTTCAATGCTTTCATCTGAACGCCTTACGTGACAGTGACAGTTGAAAGCGCCATTTTTCTAACGATATGTCATCACTGCATTGGCCTTTATTCCATTTAATAATGTGACTAGTGGAAATGATTCGGACAACTCTTTACCTTCCATTTTGCTAAGCTGTAAAACATATTACATCTTTCTAGTGGAAGTAGAAACCAAGCTTCAGCTAACAGAAATATGAGGATCTAGCAGAAAATCCTTAGGGTGACAGTGTTTGTATGGAATCAATATCCGAAGACTTGTGAATCAGTTGGCCACACATGCATAATTTAAGAGGTTTATGTAATAATATCCACTAGTTGCTGTTATCTCTCGTCTAATCAAAAATTTATGATAGCAAACAGAAGTTTGTCAGGAGACTAACCAGACAAAAAATGTCATGAAATGTCAAAAGTGACCCAGTGTGGTGCCTTTGCTCGAGACTTGAGCTGTGTCGGCTGGCCAAGTTAAATAGGACTGATCTCGTGACAATTGCACTATGATTGAAAAATAACAAGGCTGACTACTAAGTGCTAAACATCTGGGCGAGATTTGGGATCTCTGCTTAAAGTGCTTCTAGATACAAATCCTAGACGTATATCTTCCATCTTGGTGGATATTGTCCTATAGTACTTTATTGATTGGTGCTATGTTATATTTCTATTGGCGGATCATTTCTGCGTTCTTGAGAGAAGATTGCAAGTCAACCCATGTGGGGCGACAAAGGCGGGGTAGTGAACACTGGACCAGGGAAGGCCTGACTTCATTTTTCACTTTGAACAGAACAATATTTACTACAGTTTATCAACTTATGCTTGTATCTTTCAAACATCGTCAAGAAAATGATACCCTTGGAGAAATCATTATTAGGAGGAACTTGGATAAAAACTCTCATTTAATTGGTTTAGAGACCATAGGGTAAGACAAGAGGGTCGAAATAGATCTCACATGATTGCACGAAATAGTAAACGACTTGACAGCAACAATTTAAAATTGGATGCAAAACTAATTGTATAAGATGCTTCATTATTATAAGAGTTAACTATGAATGAACAATATTATTCTTTTTATCAAACAATGTTCCTTGACTGTTGCCCATAATTTTATTCCAAAATCTTGGAAAGAGTTTAAACCAGTTTAAAGTCTTAGCCTGCTATGGCATGCCGTGTCTCGAGCTCCGACAGCTCTCTATTTTAAGAACCTGGAGGGCCATTGATCCTAAAATAACTCAACCATGTCACAGTAAATGTTCAGTGTTCCCCGCAAGATGAGCAAACTTAATACTCGAGTAGGTAGCATATGACAAGTCTCTCACGCACACTTCACACGCTTGAATTTAAGAAAATTCATGATTTTTTTTTCAAGCTTGGCCCTAGCATTTTTTGGACTTTTGGGGTTGGCCTCAATTGTCTGCTTTAGGTTAAGTTTATTTGAAAAGTTTTTGCAACTTTATTCATTAGGATTGGATGACTATTTTCTTTCCTTTCTTGACTTCTTTTCAACGGAAGGGTAATTGGGCGGCCTGGGCTTGGCCTGTTTGCATCATGAAGAGGCATGCACATTAACCACAGCTTTGACGGCTATTCATGGAATATTATTTAATTATTGCGTCATATAAGCGGTAAGCCAAGAGTCATATAATGCTTGATTAAAAGATAACCCCGCTCAATATCTTTAAAATCTCAAACAGGATGAAGAATAAAGCAACCCTAAGGGGACCCATATAAAGAAAGATACAATTGACAAAATATAATGGAGTGATGTTGACATCACTACTCAGCTTGCCTTTTCCATCAATTATTTCATTTTGGTCTCTGGCCACGATACACCAATCACACCACGAATTACTATAGCGTGGCACTAGCAGATAGAACGGCGGCGGACTTTCTGCTTCCCTGTGACCGGTTATGCTCACGAGGAACCCACCGATATTTGGCCTAAAATGGTTTTGTGCGAACTGATAATGGATGGATAAGACCATGTAATACTGGTTCAACTTCAAGCAATTAATTACATATGACGTGGTTTGGGACGCTTATTATTTCATATGGCCCTAAATATGACAGTTAGTTGAACTAGCTATAGATATTTATGCATATCATGCATATTTGATTAGAATGCATCATTTCACCTAGCGTGTGGTTTGGACATTTTTTTTTTTTTTAATGTCGCATTGAGTGAATTTTAAGAACATCCGACCCAAATATGCGTCAACTGCTCAACCAGTGAAGTCCTAAAGCATACTATTGTCCGCTAACAAAACTTTACTAAAGTGAGATTCTTCTATTATGACATGCATAAAGAGGGTTTCCAGAGACAGGAAGGTTCCTTATTTCAATTAAGAGCGTAGCCCTGTGAAAATTGGATGATCAGTCATCACTGCACGTAGTACTTGAGAAAGGAAAGTTAGAGTTTTGCTGTCTGTCCTATGAGAAACACAAGGAGAAAGATCAGAAGGAAGATAATGCTCAACCGGTCTGCAAATCACATGCTGCCAGTATTCTTTTTGCATGCATTGTTTTTCACCTGTATGCATTGCTCTGCTACGGATGTCATAAGCACTGACAATTTCTTAAGTGATAGGGAGGGGGACTCTCTTATTTCTGCCGGGGAAAGATTTGAACTAGGATTCTTCACCCCTAATGGAAGCTTTGGTGGTGGAAGATATGTGGGAATATGGTACCACAAGTCAAATCCACCCACAGTTGTGTGGGTTGCTAACCGAGAGAATCCACTTTCTGAAGCTGGGGGTGTTCTGGCCATAGCTGAGGATGGCAATCTCAGAGTTTTGGATGGAAGTGGGAGACATTACTGGGGTACAAATCTTGAAATGTCATCTTCAGCGCACAGGACAGCTAAGCTAATGGATAGTGGAAATCTTATTATAAGCGATGAAGAAAAAGGAAGTCACTCGGTGAAGATTGTATGGCAGAGTTTTGCAGCTCCAACAGATACATTTCTCCCCGGCATGAAAATGGATGAAAATTTGGTTCTACCTTCATGGAGAAGTTATGATGATCCGGCGCCCGGGAACTTCTCATTTCGCCAAGATCAAGGAGAGAACCAATATATCATATGGAAAAGATCTATCAGGTATTGGAAAAGCAGTACGACAGGTACATTTTTTGGGTCAGGTGAAATGTCTTCCGTAATATCTTACTTATTGTCGAATTTCACCCAGAGAATATCTCCAAATAACTCTGTTCCCTTTCTTACTTCATCTCTGTATGGCGACACAAGGCTGGTTATGACTTACTCTGGTCAGCTTCAGTATTTGAAGATGGATTCACAGAAAGTTTGGTCCTTGGTGTGGGCAGAACCACGAGATAGATGCAGCGTGTATAATGCTTGTGGTAACTTCGGCAGCTGCAATAGTAAGTATGATTTTATGTGCAAGTGTTTACCTGGGTTCACGCCTAACTCTCCCGAAGGCTGGGATTCCGGTGACTTCTCAGGTGGGTGCAGAAGGAAAACAAATGTGTGCAGAGAGAACGCTGAGAGTGACAGGTTTTTGAGTTTAAAAATGATGAAAGTAGGGAGCCCGGATGCTCAATTTAATGCCAAGAATGAAATGGAATGCAAGTTAGAATGCCTTAACAATTGCCAATGCTATGCATATTCATATCAAGATCCTAAAATCACAAGGGGGGCCGCTAGTGGTGACGCAGTGTGCTGGATTTGGACTGAAGACTTGAACAATCTTCAAGAGGAGTATGAGAATGGATGTGATCTCAATGTACGCGTAGCATATTTTGACATAGGTATAATTTTTCTTTACCCCCCTCTTAAATTCTTTGCTGTGTAACTGACTCTTAATTTGAAGGCACGCGTTAGGGAAGGTTAGCTGATGATTGGAAATAATTGTTTCTATTTTCTAAAGCGCCGGAGTTCTCTTTCTGCAGCATCCAATTGCAGGACCTGTAGGACTTGTGGTACAAACTTCATTCCATATCCACTTAGCACAGGACCACGTTGTGGCGATCCCATGTACTTAAGTTTTCACTGTAACTTCACTACAGGAGAACTTACCTTTGAAAGTCCTGGGGGCACTTATCAAGTGATAAGCATAACCCCTGAAACGCAAAAATTCATGATCCACAGCAGAGACATAAGTGATTGTGAGGGTCAAAGTTTGAGGGACAAGCTTCTGCGTCTAAACCAGTCATCTCCATTTCATCTAACTGGCAGGTGCAATGCTGACCCAAGCACCCTTAATCCAATTGCTCCTGCGAAACTTGGTGGGGAAATAGAAATGAGCTGGGATCCACCATTGGAGCCACTTTGTCGTTCTTTTTCAGACTGTAAGGACTGGCCAAATTCAATTTGCAATGCTTCCACAGATGGGCAAAAGAGATGTCTTTGCAAAACAAACTTTCTTTGGGATGGCTTGAGTTTAAATTGTACCATTGGTAAGGACTTGGTGAATTAAAGAATGCTTTTACTTTGTAATTTAGCTGCTTAATATTACCTGTGAGGAAGATCAGTTCTACAGGAATACGTACCCTGTCTCACTGACTTTAACAGTTAGTGAGTGAGTTTCAGCTCTGTTCCCATTCCAAAATGCTGTCAGTATTGTCACAGCATGATTCCAAATCTGGATTCAATTCAGCACCAGAACCCAAATTAAATTTGAACAAGTTTGTGTTATAAATTCATCGTTAGGAAATAAAAATAATTTTCTACGTTTCTGTATGTAATTAGTGCATTTCAACTTTTGCAGAAGGCAGCCGTCGCGGTAAAACAGGCAGGCGTTTGTCTGTTCCTTTGATTATTGCAGTCATTTTCACTATTGTGATTGTGCTAATTCTTCTATCAAGTACCGTCACCTGTGTTTACATTTGGAGGAGAAGGATGATCAAGACAAAAGGTAAATTCAATTCCTCTTAATCTCTAGGGGAAGTTGTTATGCGGTAATAATAATAAGTACTAGTGTTATGATGGTTAGAAGTTCCTAGTGTAAGTTGAAGGCCAGGGGACCTATATATACCCTCATCTGTACTCTGATATACTTATGCAATGAAAAGTGTCATTCCTTTACTATTACGATTCTCCATATTTAAAAGTTGATTCAAAACATTTCTATGTGACTAAAATATACAGTTCATCTGTTTAACTTCAGAAATCAGGAGATATGTCAAGAAAAATTCAACGAGGAGCCTGTATGACAGTGAGAGATATGTCAAAGATTTGATTGAATCGGGTAGGTTCAAAGAAGATGACGGACATGCCATAGATATCCCAAATTTTCATTTGGAAAGCATACTTGATGCTACCAATAACTTTTCAAATGCAAACAAGCTTGGACAGGGAGGATTTGGTCCTGTCTACAAGGTAATGAAAGTTTTTCTCAAATAACCTTTGATTTTCCATATTTAACGCATTGTTGACGGGAAAGGACCATGTTCGATAAAATGTCAGGGAAAGTTTCCAGGAGGACAAGAGATGGCAGTAAAGAGACTTTCGAGTTGCTCTGGGCAAGGTTTAGAAGAGTTCAAAAATGAAGTTGTATTGATTGCCAAGCTTCAACATCGAAACTTGGTTAGGCTTCTCGGTTATTGTGTTGAAGGAGATGAAAAGATGTTAGTGTATGAATATATGCCAAATAGGAGTCTAGATTTTTTCATATTTGGTAAGATTACTTCACACATTATTTTTCCTTTTTTGTAAACTTACCTTTCATATTTGGAAATTCTTGTCGGACAAGCACTAACACGGAGCCATGCTCTCAATTTTACTGTGATATCCAAGATAGGAAGTCATGTGTTTTATTAGATTGGGGCAAGCGTTTCAAGATTATTTTGGGAATTGCCCGAGGGCTTCTTTACCTTCATCAAGACTCAAGGCTAAGAATCATTCATAGAGACTTGAAGACAAGCAATATTCTACTCGATAAAGAGATGAACCCTAAAATCTCAGATTTTGGTTTAGCTAGGATCTTCGGAGGAAAAGAAACAGCAACAAACACGAACAGAGTAGTTGGAACTTAGTAAGTTTCATGAAAATGCATAATTTTGTGTCATTTTAGTAGATTGTAGCAGTAGTTCCTTCTACTTCACAAATGGTAGCAGCCATCAGCTGAATTTGGTCCAACTAATATATGTACACACTTCTTCCTTTTTCTTTTTTTTTTTATGCAGTGGCTATATGTCTCCAGAATATGCACTAGATGGATTTTTTTCAGTCAAGTCTGATGTGTTTAGCTTTGGCGTGGTTGTACTCGAGATTCTTAGCGGAAAAAGGAACATGGGATTTTACCAGGCAGATCATGAATTGAGTCTTTTAGGCTATGTGAGTATACCGAGTTTTCATATACTCTCCTTCCCTCCTTAGTTTGTCTGATGGCTCTTTAATGCCACAAGTGGAACTGGTGCTGCAACTAAATATAAAATTAGAATGAGACGCAATGAACAACGTTAGTTGCCACACAAACAATGCTGAAATTCTATAACCTATCACATGATTGGTTAATGATGATATAACCCTCCTGTCAGCTGCTGCATGCAAAATTTTCCTGTGTTCTTAAACCATCGCATTATAACTGCAAGACCAAAGCAAGGCATGCAAACTTAGACAAGAATCATTATGAAGCATGTGTCAGGTCCAACTTTTTATTTTTTTGGGTCGTCTTTACAGCTATCACTGCAATATTAAAGCAAATGGGGTGTTGATGGAGAGAAAACCCAGAGTATTTTGCATATTTTGGCCTCACAGTAGAGGTATTATATAATTGTACTTTTTTTTGGGGGGGGGGGGCTCCTCTGTTCAACTGACAGTATTAGGTTGTTGTTTTTCTGAGTTCTTGTAAGTTGAAACACATAGAGGCTTTTTTCCCCTTTTCCTATCCTTCTTGTTGCAGGGATCTTGTTTCCTTTTTTGGACTTTAAAGTTGAAACACTTCAAAATAGTGGTGCGATTCAGAAGATTCAACTTAGCTGAATTCATTCAAATGTGTCTATCTCAACTTACAGACATGAGCAAAAGCGATTGACTTCTACAAATGAAGTTAGATATAAAGATAACAAGAACTTTTTTGGTTAAAGTTTTCTCAGTTACTTGTTACATTTAATTGAAGGGAATGTTTGGTTTAATACAAAGGTAGCTTCACCAGTAACACCAAAAAAAGCCACAGTTGGTAAAATTTCGGCTACAAGGAGGTCAAATTTTGCTCAATCCATCACTGAGCAAGCTCTCTCACTCTAATTGAATTCTCAGTTGTGTCGCTATAGATGGATTCTTCCCAGATAATAACAAATTTCAATTTATACTTGAATTTCAGGCGTGGCATTTGTGGAAAGTAGAGAGAGCACCGGATTTTATGGATCAGACACTATCTCAGACATACAAGACAGATGAATATTTGAAGTGTGTAAATGTTGGACTGTTGTGCGTACAAGAAGATCCAAGTGACCGTCCCACCATGTCCAGTGTAGTTTTCATGCTTGGAAGTGATTCCAATACCCTTCCAACTCCCAAGCAGCCAGCCTTTGTTGCTAGAAGATGCCCTTCTAGCAGAGCCTCTACTACCAGTAAAGTGGAATCTTGTTCACATAATGAATTGACTGTCACTTTAGAAAACGGTAGGTAGCTTATCTATTCTAGTCGTTGTTTCCAGAATTACTGCAAGGCTCTGTTTGAAGCATCGATTGCTTTTAATTGTTTTCAAGGGAATCCTGTATTGATAGTCTTCCAAATGTAATGTTGATGGTCTTCTATTCCATCCTTCTATGTGGATATCTAATCCAAGGATGAGATTTGATGACTGAAGAAAATGAACATAATTTGAATTTTACCTCTTGATAAAATGTTTGACCGGAGGTCTCATTGTTGAAAATTTCAATATTACCTCGCAGATCATCTCTTCTTCTTTATTCATGCGCAACTTCCATGTTAGTGACGCCCTTGTGTTCCAGCTACATATGATTTTCTAATTTCTACACCAAATGTATCTTTTTTCTGGCCCCTTTCACTGTCATTTGCCTGTATTTAGGATGGTTTTGACCAAGCTGAATCAGGTAATCACTCATGAATTTCCAGTCTGAATTCGATTGGAAGCCATGAAATTGTCATAATGCTCCGGGGCATGTGATGGAAGGTCTCAATCAATTTGTCCCACAAGGTTTTGACCCATTTCATGTCTCTTTCTTCAGAGCTGTAATTACGTTGGCTTCGTCGTCCGCAGTTTTGACCTTGTAAAATGGTGAGACGGTGCTATTTGGTCAACCATTTATGGGATTTTGCAGTGACCGAGACGTGGATGATTGATCTCAAAATAATTACTCAGCTAAAAACCCTATTAATTTAATCGCTTCATGTGCCAACAGTTTAAGAGTGTGAAATAAACATTAAAAGATAAGGTTGCAAAGATAAATGCGATGTCAACTATTAAACTCCTATCTTGATCCCTGATGAATCTCGTGGACATTATCTATTATTCTTCACATAGAGGCAATTACTATTAAGTGGGACTCTCAAGAACATACCACTCTCTTTAAAACCTTATTGTGCAATAAGTTGAACTAATCATTGTCGGTGCCTTGTAGCCTAACTGATATTATTCCAATGCTAAATATAAGATCCATTTTGTAGTGTAAATTACACTGTAAAATGGGTCTTATATTTAAGATCGGAGGAGTACTAAACATTTCCTTCAAGACTTTTTTAAACTTAAAATTATGAATTTGAACTCAATATAGAATATATAATGAAGGTGCGAGCCATGGAAAGGGGGAAAAAAGAAGACATGAAGCTTATTAAGTATACACAACACAGACTTGGTTAAATTCTTGAAAAGCAGAAACAAGCATTTGTTAAAGATTGAAGTAAGATCTGTCGGGCATCAACACTTGATAAAGTGTGAAGTTCATTCGCACATTGTTCTTTTAATCAAGAAGATATGGTATCATAAAATATCATTAGTTCTGTTGGTCTGCTGCTGTTATCCAGATGCCACACAAAATTATTATTTAATAATTGAGGATCCCAGATTTGGATGTGGATGTTTCCTCCATGACCCACATATGGAAGAACAGGGCATCTTCTTGTCTACGCTTCAGAGAAACCCTTCTCAAATGCTTTATTTGCAGCAATTGTAATGCTTAGGATAAAAGGTTTAACAACGTGATGTGAACACTTGTGGGCATCTAGTCTGAAAGTGGCCTATAAATGTAGAAGCCTGAGCTTCCCCGCATTGGGTCACCCTCCTTCGTCTCTTTTATGTGTCGAGTTACGATAGGTGCAGGGGAAGGCGCATGCCTTCACATATGGGAATGTGATGTGGACCATTGGATTCATATTGCACAAGTCACATTGTTTTTAATAATTTTAGAGAATAAATGGGAGGACACAATATTTTAACTCAAAACCTTAAAATTTAAATTTGTTAGTCTTTACTTTAACTCAAAACCTTAAAATGTAAATTTATTAGTCTTTCCGATTTATTATACTGCTATTTATTAAAATCAATTTTATTCATCATGGGATTTCCCACGCCAAATTCGGTCGACTCAGATTTGAACAACCGAACATTATATGTTGGGTTGAACAGGCAGTTGAGAGGAAAGTTGGTGGGTGTTTCCAGTAGAGAAGAAATTTGCCATTTCCCTCCTGACTAAGCATATGACAATTCCTTAACGACATCCTTTGGTTTCCCAATGAATGTTCGCGTACACGCGTACACACGCACCCATCGCCATTCCCCCCCACGCAAACACAATTCTGTCAAGTAATTTTAACATCAGAGCCCTTTTAGTCTTTCTTTCTTCTTCTTTTTTTTCCAATTAAATTCTTATTTCAAATTGATCAGTCTAAAATTATCCTTCTATAAATCAACTGTGTTATTTATTATTTATGAGCAGTGCAAATTATGAATTAGAATTAAAAGTTAGAAAATAAAATTTCAGTAATAAAAGGAAATAAACAATAAGACCCGTAAAACCATTCTTTGACTTGCCAAAAAAATTCTTTGACTACTTTGTTTGTTTCAGTCTTAATAGCTCAAAGTCAACTATCACAGACACGGGGTATACATGGCATGCAACCTCCATGGAACTTTTGAATTTTCCATCCTATCCCCTTTTGTAGACATGTGAATGGATGAGCAATAACACTTCGTCTCAGTTTATTTATAAAATATAAATAAATTAAATCACTGCTCATCAATAAATATTATACCCACTTCATTTCATGAAATCTTTTCTATTCCTGCATTTAGTTATGGTGATTTTAATTTTCTTAACTTAATTATTGTCATAAATTACTGTTATTTTTTGCCAGGGGAAAAAGTAAAACAATTACGTGAGCTTTTGTAGGAAGCCTGAGCCTGACAAACTTCTCGGAAGGAGGGAGGCAATTGCTGTCATGTGTGACGAATACGAATCAAAAAGACTGTCATCAGCTAATAAATAAATTTGCGTTCATCCACACCTGCTTTTCATTCCCTCCTTCCTTGAAATCCTTCCTTAGATCCCTTTTTCCCATACCTTGTTCCCTATATATATACACGACTCACCACCTTCCTGGCCTTCAACAGACGCACACAAGTTTCTGCATATTATTCGTATAACACTTTGCAGAGAGCATCGTCATCAATGGCGGGGAAGATTGGGTTTGAAGACTTGCTGCCTGTTATGGCTAATAAACTTGGAGGAGAAGGTCTGATAAAAGAGCTGTGCAATGGGTTTGAGTTGCTGATGGACAAAGACAAAGGGGTGATCACTTTGGATAGCTTGAGGAGGAACTCTGCTCTTCTGGGTCTGCAGGACTTGAAGGAAGATGAACTTGTGAGCATGATGAAGGAAGGCGATCTCGACGGCGATGGTGCTCTGTCTCAGATGGAGTTCTGCGTTCTCATGTTCAGATTAAGCCCCGATTTGATGGCTCACTCTTGGGCTTTGCTCCAACAGGATCTCCAACATGAACTCGATCACCTCGCTTCCAAATGATTCTTCATTCCTTGATTTTCTTGTTTCCCAGTTTCGTCTACATTGTTACCAGAGTTCTTTCTGATCATTGTGAATTATGATATGAAAATATGATTTATACTCCGATCTTCAGCCTCAATCATTATTCATATTTGAGAAAATTAACATGTCAGTCCTTGTAGTTTTTCCTGATTTTTAATCAGGTGGTGTCTTCTTTTTATTGTTCATCATACTTTCTAATTTATCACAAAAAAGGATTGGTTTCTCACGAAGGGACATGAAATTTGCTGCCAGAAGGCAACTCCATACATACAGGGTATGAACAGAACACAGCTGTAGAACAGTTCATGAATCTTGCGTAGGATGAGAAGCATAATTCTTAGTGAACGGAGTTCAAAGCAAGTGGGCTCGGAACTTTCGCAGAAACACTATTCGTTGGTTTCTTGTAATTGTTTGACCCGTTTGTTGTTATTAGTTTTGAGATCGAAATAGCTCTTGGCCGACCAGTCAAATCACAGACGCTTATAACCTCTTATTTTATATTATTTATCAGGGGAAAAAAATTGAAGTTCAAGTGTTCAACTCATCCAATTGCATACAGATTTTATACTAATATTTCATTCAGCATCGTGGCGGTGAAAAGAAAATCATTTTCAATCATTTTAAAAGTTGATAATTTGAGGGGAAGTCCTATTAATTTATTCTTGAAATACTATTTGCCTGCAAAAAAAAAATTGTTGGAATATTTATGTTGATCACTTTGGAATCAGTAGGTTATAATTCTTGCGCAAACGGGAAACTTTCAAAGCGCTGATGGGCATTTGAAACCGATTTAATAAATTAGGTCAGCCGAATTCTTCTTTGCTGGGTACAATAATCAAATACTTTAAAGTTCTAGTCCAAGTTGTGGTCTAAATATGGGTTGCGGACCAAGTTAGCTCAGTTGCCCTGTTCTTGAGAGCATGAGGCCCAAAATTGTATTTTATAATGTGTGTTTTTGTATTAATGAATTTTTATATTTATATTTTTAAAAAAATTGTAACTTTTAATAGTTATTATTTTATATTTTTATAGGCCCTGATTTACATTTTTTTATAAAAAGAAAAAAATGTACCATATCATATGGTTATCGCATTTCTTTTTTGAAATTTTGGTTTGACTTTGATACGGAAGTGCGTTGCAACCCCATGCCTGCATCAGAACCTTCTGAAACGGGCCTTGGCTCCTATCGCTTTCCATCACCTTTGAAGGTAAGAGTGAAGAGAAAGCACCAGAAAGCAAATACGGGGTTTTCTGAGGTAGCAAGAGAAACATCAAATGGGGGGAATGGATAGGCAAATACAGGTCTTTCTGAGGAAGCTGTCATGGGCTTGCATCACCGTCGCTTCCTTCACCCTTCTCCTTCTCTTCCTCCAAACCCCTGAAACCTGTGTTCCTCCAGACGCACCCCCCAAGCCTCACCTCCGATTCCCCAAATCTTCCTGCGATTTCTCCCCTCGTGTCTACCTTCCTATCGACAAGAAGAACAAACGCCTCTGGTCCTCCAGAGAATGGCTAAAGAAGGTTGATTCCTATGTTAAATTCTTCAAATCCGTTCAAGATCTGGGTCTTCTCCAGAAGAATTCCAGAGCTCTCTGTGTTTCCGCCGGAGCTGGACACGAGGTCATGGCTCTGACCAATATGGGGGTGCTCGATGTTACCGGAGTCGAATTGATCGAATCGCCGCCACTGGTGAGTCGGGCTGATCCGCATAACTTGCCCTTCTTTAACGATTCGTTTGATTTCGCTTTCAGTGCCCATTTTGCCGAGGCATTGTTTCCCTCGCGATTTGCGTCGGAGATGGAAAGGACAGTTGAGGCCGGGGGAGTGTGTGTGCTTGTTGTGGAGGAATGTGGGGATGATGAGGTGAAGGAGATTGCTGGATTGTTTAGGAATTCAAGATTTATTAGCTCTAATAATGTTTCTCTGATTGGATTAAAATGGACAAGCATTATTATGAAAACAAGAAATTCTCAATGACTAGTGGTCAGATTTTTTGCTGTGTAAGTACTCTAGATTTCATTTGTTGGTTCCCTCTGTAAATTCTGTGATGCTTCAAATTGAATATAGCGCTCCTTCATTTGGTAATACTGTTGTTTCCAGCAGTTAACATGCATTAGATTATTTGATCTCACATTTCAAAGCTGTACTAAAAGCGATTGTATATTGTATGTACTCTACGCTTGCCTACAACTAGATCTAGATGGCTTGTTATGTTAGATCGGGTTGTGTGTCGTCGTGGCTGACTGCTGGAGATGTATTTGTGTTCCGGTGATCGTGAGCATGATGTGTTACGCACACACGTCCCTGTCAAAGCAAAAGAACTGAAATGTTTTAGCTTCATTGGTTGAATTTAAAAGAAGTCATTATGAATAAGTGCCATAACTAATTAACTATGCAGATTAGAGCCGCCGAGATGGGGAACTACAACTCGAAGGTGGTTCATAAGTGCCATAACTTATTTTCTCTTGATGAATATTGTAAATTCTTTAAATTGATCCCTGATGTTTGTTATGTTTGACCATGTGAATTTCCAAGGTTGATGTTTTCCATTATTCAAGATGATTTCTTATGTGTTGGTGAGTAGATAATGTTTAATGGCGCTTGTTCTTTCTATCGATTTATTTTCAACACAGCAATAATACCTGTGCCTTGTGGAATTAGAATAAGTTCAAGAAGAAAGCAGATATTGGTATTTGTTTTTCTGAAAAAATAAAGTAACAGTTGTTAAATTCGGACAAAATGGTGGTTAGCAAGTGGTGGAATCATCTTCCTTAAGCAGCCTAACTCCGCAGTTTTCACTTGAATGTGGATATTTCCATTACAGCCAATCTCCATTTCATCCCCGAGTCAAGCTTCCTTCTGGGGGAATAGAATCTCCTGTTTGACTGTTTCTTTAACTGAGGCATTCTTTTACTGTTTTTTTTTTCCTTTTAACAAGGTAATGATTCGATTTATTTGCTCTCACTATTGTTTGTCATATAAACCCATAATGTTGGTCGTAGTTGATAGTCAGCACGTGGTTTGATATTTGATGTGTCAACTCTAAAGCATTGTCAAGTTTCCACTTTTCAACTTTTAGCCGAACGTCGTGCGGTTTTCAGCCCCACGGTTTTGAGAATTGAGATATCAGATTCAGACGGGCCATCCTGTTTTCCTCATGTACTCAGAAATGCTTAGACTTGCTCTTTCAAATTAGTGGTAATTTTAATTACTTTTGGCTGTCTTGGTTCTGGAAGGAAGTATGTTGGGTGAAAATAAAAACTTAGCCCTGAAAATTTTCACTCTCATTCTTAAAATTAGTAACCATGACTAGGGGTGAAAAGTTCTTGTAGAAATATGCTCTGGCAACATCCTTTGTGGGAGACTGGGAGCCAACGAAATTGAAGCTTAATGCTCAATCATGACTAAAATCTTTAGAGTTCGACTCTTATTCTTCAAGTCTCGTGACAGTTTTAAGACAAAAAACGATTAAAAAGTTTAAAACAAAACGAAACAAAAAGATTTTAAGAAAAATACTTGACGGAAAGCACAAGCTTGCCGTGTTGCAGAAAACTATAGACGAGTCTTCAACTAGATTTGGTATATTCGCCATATCCCTCTTTTTATGTTTTTTAAAAAAAGTACAGGAAAAAGGAGTATTGAAGAAAAAAATCAAAGGAACCGGGGAGTAAGAAAAAGTTAAGAGGAACAGAGAGCTCCAATCTGGTTTTCATATTCACAATATACTGATAAAATAATCATCGCAATCGCACTTACAATGTAACTACAATCTTAATCTTTCTGTTTCACTTTTCTAGATGAAATGGAAAAGATTCAGAAATGAACATTCAGTAATTAGGATCCCTTTTCCTAGTGACTCGAATGTAGCAAAAAACAGCAGCAAAAATAGCAGTAACAAGACCGCCTATTATCACACCACCTCCCGCCACAGACTTGTCAGTGGAATGATGCTTCCCAAGCCTTCTATACTCAGGAGCTTCCGCTACTTCATACTCTGACGAAACCCTACTCCCAGAAAGTGGCTGAGCTGCTACTTCGTGATCGTTCTTCTCATGTGGCTGAACTCGTGTCTGGGTTTCAAGCTGCAATGGCTTCAGATCTGCTAAGGATTGAAGTACCAACATCTGAGCCAGCAGAAGAAAAACCAAACCAAGCTTGGCCATTCTGAACAAAAGGCAATATATCTGATGCAGCAAGTGAGGGTGTTCAGGGTTTTAGAGAAAGAGTCAGCGTTAAGAAAACAGAGGCTGATATTCTAATGAGCTTAGGCGGCAGGGGTCCAAGGAATTTATAGGTAGAAGGGGAATGGAGTGGGATCCTTTTTTAATTTTCGGTGGTTGAACGTGTGGCTCGAAACGCAAGTGTAGGTTCATAAGCTATTATTTAATTGTTGTGCGTGCATATGGATGGGTCCCATC
This sequence comes from Neltuma alba, assembly GCF_004799145.2. NCBI lineage: Eukaryota > Viridiplantae > Streptophyta > Magnoliopsida > Fabales > Fabaceae > Neltuma > Neltuma alba. Next base: position 295,382 of record NW_021635966.1, on the reverse strand, counting down.
CATAATAAGAGATGTATCTCACGGCAGAGGAGTGTAAGTTTGGTTTTAGGATTTTATTAAGGTTGCTGTCTGTCCCAGCCTTACAATTCAGTTCAAGCAGGTCTTTACAATTCAGCTTTGGGACAGCTCACTTGATATCGTCTGCATCAAAGAATTAAAGCCGAAACAGTAAACAACCAATGGAAGGTATCAGTTCATGTCAACGAGTTTTAAGTTTAACATTAGCAAAAAAAAATCTTTTTTGACACCTACACGTCTAAAGTGCGAGTTTGAGTATTCCGAGGCTTGATCTTATAGTGGGTATTTTTGGGTTGGAATAAGAGATGCGATTATGAATATGTAATAATAATCTCTCATGGAAGAAGGAGCCAGACTCCAAATAAGAAGGATTGAAAGAGAAAGGGACAGTTGGCAGTGGGAAATTTGGGGATACGGATAGCTGGGAAATAGCAGGTGCATTGATCTCCAATCACTCTCGGCACCGGGATCAACGATTGCGACTTTTGAACCCCACATTGTTGATGTGGACCCGTATACGTATTGGCATTAGTTAATAGTAATCTTAGCGTGCTAAGCTGCTAATAATTAATCATTTTTCTTTTTGATTAGCGGCTAACTAAAGAAGGAAAAAGATTAAGCAAGTTGTCAGAATTTTATATTAACTCGAGGGGGTAAATGGTGGAAGGATGGTAGTTAATAATAATGGGGGGAAGAAAAAGCAACGGCTGTAAAAGGAAAAGCCAGAGCTGGAGATATGCAATCTACTTTTCGTATGGGAGGGAGGAGCCTTACAGCTCATGATGTGGTTTGAGGAGTCTGGGAAATTTCCTGCGCGGCGGGAAATCTGTAACGGGAGCTATGTCAGTCGGATATCTTAACGTTTAAGATGTGCCAACATGTTGCTTTTGTGCTCGAATCTCGATTTCCAGCTAGTTTTTCCGGAACACACGACTTGTCTTTTGTTTCTTTTTAGGGTTGAGACTAAGATTTTAAACTACATGTTTCAATTTGGAGTTGCAAATTATTGATTCAAAGTTCAGGGCCGGACAAAGTAGAGAGGTGCTCTGTTTGTGAATCCTGAAGGGGTTAGGTGTAATCTTTTTAGATATTGCTATCAAATAAAGCGTTGTTCATTCATTTAACCCCAAAAGAAAGGTGGGGAAAGTTAATCATTCAGTTTTCGCCACATTTTCAGCTTATGTTGGGGGGAAAAAAGGTTTTTAAGGAGTGATATTAGGTGATAAAAGTAATTATGGAGAATGAGATGAAAATTAAATTCAATAAATAGATTGAAATAAAACACTGATGGAGAAAAGAGTTTCCAGAATGATCGCCTCACATGAACCTCATAATTGACTCAATTTATGTTTAACAAAAAAAAAATAAAGACCTGGATTCTATATAACAAAAGTACAACCAAGCTAACCGAGTTATCACTTGTCATCAAACTCCTCTCCTGTTACATAAGAGGTGTAGGTTGATCAAGAGTACAAAAATTATATAAGACGATTTGACTAAATAATCATCAATACCGAAGTTCTCCCTAAAAGTATGGCTAATAATCACCTGCCAATCCCTCCAAAAGAGCATCCTACAATTGTTTACAAGGTCTTTAAAAGGGTGATAGTTGTCACAGCCTTTTAAGGACTAAGTTTAAAGCCTCTATACAGCCAGAGAATAAACAAATGTTTTTGAAACCCTTACTCCAGCGAATGTTAAGCCCTGAAACTTGAAAGTTTCACACAACACCCTGATATACTTGAAAGTTTTTTAAAATTATGAATTTTTTCAAAATACGTATTTTCAAAAAGTAAAAAATTGCCCCCCGGAACCTTGCGTTTCGTGAAAAGGGGGGAGGCGAGGGAGCAGGTCGGTAGTCAAACTCAAGGGGTTATGTGGTGTGCCCGGCAGTTCACCGTCCCCAATCATCACATACTTCCACACATCCATTAGTGTCGCCGCCCCATTGTTGCGTTTTATCATTCTTTATTTATATCTATGCATTTTCACATATCCATTATAAGATATAGTTACCAATACTAATGCAAAGTATATTATAAACTAAGTTTTATATTCAACATCGAATTGCTATAATATTTGAATAACACTCATCCGGTTAACGTAAAATTTAATTTAAGAGTCGATGTCAGTCCTATTTATAAGATTTATTTCACATGTTTGTTATTTTTTCTTTAAATTAATTCTATTGATATTCTCTCAAAAGTAATAAAGTAAGAGAGGCCGGGAGAGAATTAAAGAAGATTATTAGAGTATTTTAGCACAAACATATCATATTAACTAATTTAACTAGTATTCTTAATCTACTCAATTTAGTTAATTAAATCTTATAATAAATATAAGAGGAGTAATAATAAAAGTAAGAATAACTTAAGTAGGGGGGCGGACCATACGAGCAGATTTGTGGATTTCAGGTGCTGAATAAATGTAGAGCAAGCTCTCATCTCACTCAAAACACAACATCCACGCATTGCATTCACCTCGTCCCCACTTTGTCATGTTCGTCTGTCTTCTCCCCAGCTATTACCTCCTTACTGCTCTCCAACTTTTCACATTCATCTCCTCATTATTCTTTCATTTGATTCCTACCACCGGCTCACAACCTCCACAGACTTATACCCCAAAACAATTAAAAATAAGAAAGAACAGAAGTGAGGATTAATGGCAGTGATGGCTCCTTGCCATTAGATACGACATGTCCATCAGAAGCACACGCCCACCAATTTGACTCCATTCATTGCTCTGTCTTTCTCTCCCATCGTTTGTTCATCTCAATTATTCATTCTCCTTTCAATCACGGTCATCAAGTCATGAAAGATGAAGCCTCGAGATGGCCTTCGTTCACCTTCTTCTTCCCAGTTTTCCTGTTGAACCTATCAGTATCCTCTGCTCCAGCAAATGTACGCCTGGTTTCCGCGCATCACTGGTGGGCAATTATACTATACTCTTAATTGGACTTGTTTAAATTTAACCCCAAGCCAATGAAAGTTCCAAATTGCAGTGCTTCACATCACTGCTTTCCTGTCTCCACTGAAACAAAAAATTCACCAAGATCCATTTGACAAGAACCATGGGTTAGGCCATTCACGTGAGCCTCACGAGCTGTTTCAATGCCCCTCTTCAGTTTTTGGGCCTGACCAGGCCGCTCTCAGTTTCGAACATGGCGTGTCCATCATACGGAGAACGAGGCCCGATCGATATATGAGAATTCATCTACCTTGTCCTTTTTCCCTTCATCAATCAATCATTTGCCTCGTCGAATCAGGAAGAGAGATTGACGACGGGTTTTAGGACCCAGCGGGCATCGCTCTCGGCCCATATCACCTGGAGCAGAGCCGATCCTATCTTACCTTGCCAGGCTAATTACCCTGACCGACCATATGACTTTCTCAATTAAATTACCCCACGACAAAACAAGACGTAAAACTTTGATGGGCACACAGTTTGCCCACGTTTTGTTTCGTAAAGTGAGCCTAATAATTGGGTTCAGCATTAAACACTCCAAATACTGTTCATCAAATATCATACTCTGTCCTATGCTCACAATAATAATGACCGAGCGTGGGTCCATTAGCGCCTCACAACTTTATGCAGTCCAAGTCACACTGGCATTTTTCAGGAGGATGCTGATATATGACCAAAATTTGGACACACATATCTTAAGCGGATCCCATGACCTATAGATTTTTTTTTTTTTGACCAGATGACCTGTAGATGTCGGGGGGTTATGCTCAGACCCTTTTCAATTTTATTAGTGACACATTGTAATGTTTTACATTAAGTTGATGATCCTGGGATTTGTGGAGAAGCTTTGTTCTGTTACAAAGCTCCGAAAAAGAACACCATAAAATTAACAGAGGGGCTGCCGACATTTTTGAAGTTTCAGTGTGGCAGACACGAAAGAAATGACAAGGATGGCTTCTCTGAAAATCAGGAAATAGACCACATAGACGTCACTGCTCCTGAAATGATGCACCTCAGAAGAGGGAAAATAATTATGTGATTCCGGGGACGCTCGGGGCCACAATTAAATTATCGTACTGTATAATATAGAAATTGAATCAGATGTGAGTTCTCTTAAATATGTTTTAAGTTGCTTGCCTCCACAAGGAACAAAATTACAATGGAGGACTAAATTCACAAGCCAATTATTAATGAGGTTCTCAACTTCATCAATCAGATCAGATCGCTCAACAACATTATCAGTTAAACTATAAGTACTTATTATTCATATGAGGTAGATTAATTAAAAAGGAGTTTATATAATTTAACACTCGAACAATATAAATTTACTACTAAAGCTCTTATCTGAAAAATAAGCCCAAGATATGATGCTGATTGGGAATCTTTTTTCAAACCTTCGCATGGTAATTGGCAAATTACAGGAACCCGACAAGGTTATTTCATTTATTTTTTATTTATTTATTTTCAGAGGAAACTGACAAGTTTCGATTTCAATCATTTATGCCATGGCCCTTAGTGCCCACATATAAAGAATCGGCTATTATATTTGTAATGTTTTTTTCCTTTATAAGAAATTAGACCCTCGTCCTTATCCACGCCATTGGTCATTATCAGATGAAGTTGTGGTGTGGGCGCCTAAAAGGTTAAATGTTTCATCCATAGATTTACCTTCCAGTGATCATTTTAACGTAATTTTTTAATATGATACATTTTTAAAAAATAGATAAAACGACGCCGACGGGCAGTGTGTGTGTGTGTGTGTTGGCAAATACACACAATGAAATTATACTAGTATAATGTGAATGATACGTTACGTTCAGCATCTTTTCAACACAATTGAAAAATTTAATACGACATTTTTGCCCAGTTCATGGTAACCCTTTTCTTGAGGGGAAAAAATTAAGGTTTTTCATTAGTGAGAGATGCATGGGCGTTGCAATGGACGAAGCCATCACCATTTATGGACGATGAAATATGGGGCCCGCACACACCAAAGGGTCCATCCTTTGTAAGCAGCATTCATTAATCAAGTGAATTATTCGCATTAAAGTCAACCCCACTCATTGTTCCACAGCCTTCACATGTCATATTGAAGCAACTAGTCAACATAAGTAATAGCAATACCCCTCCCATTACGCTTATCAAGGGAAGGGGAAAAAAAAAAAAAAACCCCCTTCCCATTACTTTTTATATTACAAGATTTTATTTTATCTTTTACCTCATTACTAGTACTTCTCTTTCTCTCATTTTTTTTTGCTTATTAAATAATGACATACATGAAAAACAATGCTCAATTTTTATATATTTATTTAAAAAACCTTATAAAAATCATCGAAGTGAATATTCAGGACCCTTCATCCGTATTCCTACCCCCTCGTAATTATTTCAATCCTATCAGTTATCACTCATGAACAAAATTTTAATTACGGCTTCTTGTATCAGCTCAACACCCCCGTGTTTGCTTTTTTCCTGGCCATCTTCCATCATGAAATTCATCTCTGATTAATGACAGTGGATCCCACTCAAAGAAAGCAAGCAATCAGCTTTGGACAGTCTTATCTTGATCAACAAGATTTATCACTTGATATGTACAAACAACAAAACAAGAAACTTAACATCATAACATCATAGCTACGACGATATGTTACAGAGTGAAACATGAAGCTCATGTTTCTCGATTTCTTACTCAGTTCATTTTCATCACCCCATTCACAAAAGCCCCGCTTTGATTTTCTTCCTCGCCAGTCCTAGTGATGGTGATGGACACACTCGGCGGGAACCACAGGAAACCTAGCCGTGTCGGAGCAATAATCATAAAACATATGGTTAGCCCTCACCCACATCAGCTGGTGGCTCTGATGCAGACTCAGCTCCGACACTGTGGGTTCGTCCCACCAATACTTTTTATCGTCGCTGCTACTACATCTCTTTGCATTATCCACGTCCGCCACTGTCGCCGGGCACTCGCAGGCATTAATCTCGAAGCCTTTGTACGTTGCAATGAACGGAGCGTGGCTCCAATCCGTCTTCACTCTTCCTCCCTGCGTCGCCCAATCGTCTGCGTTCCAGATTGAGCTATACACGCCCATGGCTTGGCCTTTTGGGAACGGGATTCCCCTGTGTTCCATGTTTGTGTGCACCCTTATCGGCGTCTCATCAACTGAGAATCTGAAAACATGTGGGCAAAACAAATGCCATTCAAATTTCAAAACATTGTCCAATGAGGAGAGTGAAAAAAATATCTTTTCAATGACGGGCACGGTGGATGATGATGTGTCCCCCGCAGTGCCAGAAACCGAGGGAGATGAATAGAGAGAGACTCGCGTCTTTATGCGACGGACCCACCAAGAGTGTGTGTTCGGGATAAATTATCGAAGATTCCTTCTTTACCATCGGTTTGTTTTTATGTGATTTAGCGGGAATATGATGCCACACACCAGGCCTATGATAGCTCAACAACCATTATTTTACTGTCTTTTTTGCTTTAACCGAGCACTGAAACAGAGCTCTGCTTAGCTCTGGCTTTGTAATTATTAACTGACCACTTTTAAGTCGCATAATTATTAAATGTAAGTTAATTATTATGATTCAGATTAAAAAAAGTTTAGGCTCCACAGTGGGATGGGTGCATACACAACTTGGCGCTGATTCCAGAAGATTGAGTAGGCGTGGAAGTCCTTGGTGGGGTCGAACCAGAGGTTAAGTCTCTGCTCTCTGTTGCCAACGCCATTGATATAGAGATTGGTCTGGACGGAGTAGGGTTCGCCTGTGGTGTTGCCCAAGAACTCAAAATCGAACTCGTTGTGATAGGGACCGTCCGATGACATCTGCATCAAAGGAAATGAATTGATCACCCCTGTCATTGTCACTCCGATACCTCAGCCTTATTTTCAACTCCAGATTTAATTATAAGCAATTATAGGTTTGTCGATTGTCGTTGGGGACCAAAGTATAAATGCAGGATTAATTGTGTGTAAAGTAGGTCACGGGAGGTAAAAAGGAGTAGGTAGGTGCAGGCTGCAGCTAGTGGACAGTGTACCATCCACTCATTGAAGATTGGAATCTAATAATTTGCCTTGGTAAATTATGTTCACTATGGAAATCTTGAGCTATTAGGTAGGAAAATACCCATCATAGTTCAGGTTGATGAAAACAATTCGTAATCACTTACATAGAAAGCGGCGACAGTCCCGGCAGAGTCACCCTCCACAAGCTTAAGCAAAATGGTCACCTTCCCAAACATATACTTGCCTTTGGATCCGAAACCGGCACCTGAAACCGACGGATCAATGATGAAGGATGGTAATGATCGGTAGAAACCGAGTCACAAGAACAGGCAGGCAGACATTATAACATAAAACAAATGGAAGGAAAGAAAAAAGCGTTCAGCAGAAGACTCAACAGTAGAATGTAAAGCTCACGGCGAAGTGAAAGTATTAAATAGTTAAACCCAGGGATTGTGAACGTGATTTACCAGAAGATTTGTCGAGTTTAAGTTTGACGAGGTCTCCTTCATAGATGAAATGGTCTAAAGCCCAGGCTGGGTGGAAAAGTTCGTCAAATTTGGCAGAGTTAGCCAACCCCGCCATCACAAGACACAAAAGAAGACCCAGAAGGCCAGACATTTTTGGTTTTTTTGGGGGGGGGGGGGGGGTGTTAGGACTCAGAGTGGGAGGGGACAGAATGAAGAGGGAGAGTGAAGCTTCTACTACTCTGGAATGCTTCTCTGTGAACACTCAAATGAGGGCGGGTGGGTTTTATAGTGAATTTCAATCGGCTTGTGACACAAGCCCGATCCTCCTACCTTCCATTCCCATGCCATTGGCCACATCATTTGACACGATGGATTGCAAACTCCGAGAAATTGAAGGGAAAAAAAATGAATGAAATAATAATATTAATATAACTTTTGCTTCTTCAAATTCATTCTTATTTTAATTTTGGACTCTCAGGTTTTAAATTATAAGTTTTGGTTTTTTAAATTCTTTTCATTTGAAATATTAGTTTTTATAATTCAATAGAACTTTTTAGATCATTTTACCTTTTAAGAGATAAAATATAGTTTGAAAAATTAAAGAACTAAGACCAAAATGATTATGAAATTGAGAGATAAAAAGATTGTATTCCTCCGATCCTAAATATAAGATCTATTTAACTAATTTAATTATATTAAAAAAGTTACGTAAGTTCGTTAATTATAAAAAATATGATATATTTTTTTTAAAATATCATAATCATCTTCCTTCTTTTCTACTTGACTATTGTTGAGAAAGTATCTATAAGGATAATTTAGAAAAAATTGATAATTATGAAAAATAAGTCTTATATTTAAGATTAAAATTAACTCAATAATTAAATCCTATATTAAAGATAGAAAGAGTATTAATACTATTAGTAATAGTAATTATAACTATTATTAATTTATTATCTCAACTCCAAGTGGATGTAGTAAAATATAGCCGTTACGGTGTGCGGGCAAAGCCTCTTCGCAAAATCAGAATGCCTGGGCGGGGCAAGAGAGCAGAGAGAAAGACATCTTTGGTCTGTCAACCAATAAAATGGAGCCACGGGAAGCAGTACAGCTGGCTATTTGGGTTGTCCAGTTGTCGCTTCTTTGTCATGAGTTTTTAATGTGAGAAATTTACAGTATCATGAATTCAATTCAAATTCAAAATCAATACGAAAAAAGACACAAATTACATTCTGTTTTTAAAATAGTTTTAATTAAACCTTCAAACATAACTATGAATAGGAGTATAATTTCATACGTTGCTCTCACCCAAAATTTAATTTTTCACGATGGCAAAAAGATTAAAGAAATAATTTTTCACCCATTAGTTATAAATAATTTGTTTTAAAAACAGAGGAATTTTCACCCATAGAAAAGATAGAAGGAAAGAAAGGAGAGTAGTGGACCCGTGAAGAAGACGCGCGTTGGTCTCCACGTACGAATGAATAGAGTGTGTCAGTGCGAGTGAGAGCGGCCTCCCTCTCCTATCTGCTTTGCTTTGCTTTTATTAACTCCTTTTCCAGCTGCACAGTGTACAACACTACTGGCGTAGTATACGGCCAAGGACCTCGTCAGTTATACTACTATTTATAAAAAAAAAACTTTTCAGATGCCTTATATGGGTGACGTGTAATTTTTTCCCGGAAAAAATAATTAACTATACTATACACAGTACTCTTTTCTCGAGCTAAAGAGGCGATAAGATTTTGAATAATGTGGATGTTTTGAGAGGGAATGGCCCAGTGAGTGGGAGAAAGATGTGTAATTCTCTATACAAATAAAGCATCCTAATTTAGAGTGAATTTTAATCTGGGGAAAATGGCAAGTGGGGCTGACGAATACTGCCCCACGAGTATTTAAAAAGGAAAAAGAAAAAAGAGATACATGATATGAGGATAGAAAAGCAACCACCTTTTCATGGATTTATTATAAGAAAAAACTTGTCTCCGGCGACTCAAACACCCCATCTTGATTCCTGATCCCCTAAAAACTACAAATATAGCCACAAGGAGCACATCGAGAGAGGAAACTGCGCCGTACTTCAATTTGTGGCCACCAACAACAACTAAAGTCATCCGATTGAGTTCACGGCTCGCATTTTTTATTAGCATCAAGCCAAATGCTTAACATCACTGGCATTCTAATTACCGCCAGTTTCGATAGTGGCAGAGCGTGAAATTCAAGTGGCTGGGGCAAATAAAAGGGGAGGTGAAAATGGTGAATTGGCGGTGGCCTGGGGGTGTGGGTGGGGCTGTGTGGATATTGATCAATTATTGTACGGAGGGAGTGGAGAAGGATGAAGGAAAAGTAGAGTAAGGACGAGGGGGGTACAGTTGCTATAATTGTGGGGGTAAGAGTTCCTTGCACTTGCAGTTGTCAATATGTGTTGTCCGGTTCAAGATATTTTGCGCATGCGCACCCTCACTTCCCCCCTCGCCATTTTAATATCTGCTTCGCTCCAAATCAATCACCCTCCCGAATTATTACTCGCCTCTCACTTCCCATTAACACCGACACCGAATTAATCAAACCAAAAATCAATTTGAGTTCGGTTTTTTACTCCCAATTTTTCTGATTCTTAAAAAAAAAGCAGCCTCCTTATAGCATACGATGGGGATAAAATTTATCTAGCACAATCTCAAATATTTTTTATATGCACTCAACATTTAACCTTGAAATATTGTTTCAAATATGTCTAACAAATATATTAGGGACGGATATCCTGTAAGAGCGGAAGGAGTATTCCAGGATCGCATTCCCGCTCTCTTCGGCATGCGAGTGGGTCAGCTTCTGCGTGCATGAGTGTATTTGTCAAATAATAAGACAAAATTGCTGTCTAAATTAGATTGTTTAGATAAAAATAAAATATTTTAAAAATATTTTTACAGTATGCGGAATAAATATATAGAGTCTCGATTTCTTATATTACTTGATAAGTAATCCCTAGTTTAACAGGAAAAACAAGGTGAAACAAAAATTTAACATTAACCAGATTTGCAACATTAAACACACCCTTACCACAAAATCCCAGACCCAGTTTACTTAAATCTGTGTTTTAATAAAAAATAATATTGTAGAATGCAAATTGGATGTGTGGGGGAGAAGAGCCCGAGGCAGGAAATGATAGGGGTCGCATTTGCGGACGTGCGGGGGGAGTGGGGCACTTTATTTTTATTTCATTATCTTCGTTTCCTTTGCCTTTGGCGTCATCTAACTCATAGTCCGTTTACCCATTCACTATATATTTTATTCATTTTACTTCTATTTTTCTTTCATTTTTTTTAACATTCTAAACTCTGACGTAACATTAAAATTATATAATTACAACTAACTGTTATTTTGTTTTTTTTCATTTTTTGTATGTAAAAATATGCATGGATATATCTGTCACTAATATTCCACATTATTAATTTTTTTGTTCTTAAAAGCAATAATATGAAGCGATGGAAAAAAAAAATACGAACATTACTTTTAATTTACAATTTATGATTTTTCTTTATTTAAAACTCCATCTAAAATAGAAGGAGCCAATTCTCCCAAAAGTGGGGGGGGCATCAAAGAAGTGACGTACGTCCTACGTAGTACTCGAAAAATGTACAAGCTAGCAATGTGGAGTAGCATCTTGCAATAAACGAAGACTGGCAAAACTTGCCATACGTACTCATTTTAACTAGTTGGTTGGTATGAAAAAATTATTAACACTGTTATGTTAAATATAAAATTTATTTTATAATATTTTAAATATAAAATTTATTTTATAGTACAAATATTATAAAATATGTTTTATATTTAGGATTAGAGGAATACTAGTTATGATAGGACAGAGAGAGAAGGTTTTTTTTATTATATTTATAGGGTATCCAGAGAAATTATTTTGTCTGGATATATAATTTTATCTTTTATTTATTATTGTGTTGATTTTGTTTATATCAAATATAATGTATATTAAAAAAAGATAAAGTTAAAAAGTTATTGAATATTAAATAAGAGTTAATAAAGTTTAAATGCTTTCTTTATTTGTATGAAATATTTTGAAAATGACTTATAAATAAAATCAGAAGAGTAATTAATTAAATATGTTTCAAATTAATTTTTTAAACTTTATTGATGTTAAATGAAATTGTGAAAGAGAGCAAAAAAATATATAAAGAATTACTTTTAAGTATTAATTATTGAGATAAAATTGAAAAATAAATATTAATTACTTTTTAAGTTATTTATATTTTAAATTAACGTATGTTGAGGATTTCCTGTTTTTTTTCTTAATAATATAATATTTTTTATTAAAATATGAGGAAAATTGTGAAGAAAAATACAAATAGATGTGTGACATACAGTATTAATCACAAGAAGAAATATAAATGTAATTAGCAATCAGACAGGCGTGTGTCAGGGAAAGGCTGAAGCGCAGAGCAGCGGAGAAGGGGTAAGAAAATTGGAAAGAGCGCAAGAAACGAGGAGGAATAAATAGGATGAGGTGGAGTGCACGCATGTTGACGTGACATGTCACCATTCACCTCCGTCTCCGAGCCTTTTCCCCAACCCCCATCCCATTGTTCGTAGCCTGCCCTTGTGATTTCCTCAAACTCTCTGAATTTTGGTCTAGATCAACTGCTCTCTCACATGACGTTCCCTCTACATCGTTGCCCATTCCACATTCGCCACGTATTCTCCTCGCCTTCTACTGGTGAGCGTGGGCTTTACGTGTCAACTCCTGGTTGGGCATAGTGTTTACTACAGTAACAACGTGAATCCACTAGAGCGACCGTCCTGTGGGCGTAACATGGCACGTGAATTCGGTGTTTGAAAAACCATACCGGAGTAGGCAGTGACGGCATTTTTTTTATTCTGGTGTTTTTTATTTTTGTTGCCGGCGTGGATAATTCCCAAGAAAGAATTCACAGAAAAAATAACATGTTTTTATAGAAATTTTTCATTTGAGAATTTGTGGGTTGTTCCAATTTTTAATCCTCCTTCCTTTTTTCCTTAGGGTGTGTTTGGTTGGAGGGAAGGGGAGGGGAAATGAGCCCCTCTCCTCATTTAGTTAAAAATTTTGGAGGGGAGGGGAGCTAAAATGTCCCCTCCCCTCCCTCTCCCATTTTGGCTCCCCTCCAAATTGGGAGTTTTTGGAGGGGAGCCAAAATTTTGGACCATTATACCCTTATAGTTTTTTTAATATTCCACTTCTACCCATAAAATATATTATTATAATATTTATTTCAAATAAAAAATATATTATCCTAAGTGAAAAAAATAAAAAATATATACATTATTATAATTAAAAATATATTATAAAATTATTTAAAAATAAAAAAATTATTGAAATAAAAAATTATAATATTATAAAATTAATTGTTTTTTATAAATATATTATTTATTAAATATATTTTAAAGCTGGAAAAAAAGATAGCCTAAAGAAAATAAAATTTCATTTTTCTTAGAGCATATAAGATTTGTTAATTTGATTATTTTAAATATATTATTATATTAATTAGAATAAAAAATTACTGTACCAATTTTTTAATACACATATTAACATGATAAGATTGAATTTTTATTAAATTATATTATTTAAATTAAGATGTAGATTAATTTATATACTATATCAATAAAAAACATAAACTAATATGTAAGGGTAAAATGGTAAATTGATTATTACTGTCCCTTCCCTCTCCTCTTGAACCAAACAAAGAATCATTAAATACCCTCCCCTCCTCTCCTTTTTAATCAAACCAAACAAGATGAAGATGAAACCTCCCCTCCCCTACCCCACCCCTCCCTCCCCTCAAACCAAACATGCCCTTAGCCATTTGATCCCAGGAAAGAGAAACAACGGCGATTCCCGTCCAACATCATCAATGTCTTCCACCTCCGGATAACGCATCTCTGCATTATGGCAGCTAATGTAAGACGATTGTTTCATAGAAGTTGGGAGCAAGCATGTTATGAGGCAGTACTAATAATAATCACTTCGGCTGATATTATTAGATGTAAGTTAGGCTTAGTTACAAACCAATAAATATTGATTAAGTCATCAAATATGTTTTAAATTGATAAAAGTTACGTATTTTACCCTTATCAGAAAATGTGATTGGAAGATTATCTCCTCTCTCTTTTTCTTGCAACAAAAAGTGAAAATGAAGAATTATCAATTGATTACTTTGTCAATTTCATATATTTTGAACCAGTGTTTTTTTTTTTCTAAAAAGCTTTTTATATTTTGTACTAGAGCCAAACGTATTCCGAGTCATGATTAAATATAAGAGCTAGTTCATTATTTTAAATATAAGACTCAAATTCACTTTATCTTTCAAATTTATAATGTGTTTTCAAAAATATCTCTATTAATTATAAAGTATTTCCATCTAAGTATAGTTTCATTCTACATAATTAAACAAGTGTAATTTAGGAAAGTAAACACAAATTTGTTACGTATAACTAACTTAATTAATTTTTTTAATCTTCTTAAATTAGTTATCTAGCTCTTATATAAAAGACTGGAAGTAGTACTTTATACCATTAATTCACTATAAAAAATATACCACGGGAAAAACTCCGATATCGGTTCAATTGATCAGTAGCTGGGTCGTTAGTATGCAATCTCTAGTGTTATTGTGCGTGTAATAAAGGCTTTGCTAAAGGAGTAAAAGCATTTTAATATTCTTCACCCCTCAAATGAAATCAGTAATCGGTTGTGAAGCGGGCATAATAATTGAACGGGGAGCTCATTTTTGGTTCCAAAAAATGTCTGTGTCAATAGTGACGGATACAAAACAAAGGGCAAGACAAAGATGGGCCAACGTTGAAGACCAACTTTGGTGCTGGGCAAACAAGACGATGGGGACTTAAATGTCCATATCTACCTCCACGCCTTTATTTTCAAAGGCTTAGATTCACAATAAATTTCAGGGCTTAAACCGATATTCAAATTCCTGCTAAAAGAAATATTTATATTTAGTACTTAATAGCATCTCAAATAAAATTGTTTTTAATAAAAAAATACTAATGCATGGAAAAAAAAAAACTTCTGGGTTTGACCTCTTGGCTGGTCATCCTCGCCTATCATATTTTCTGAATTTTGCCTCATACCATTCTTTATTCAAGTAAATTCTCCAAATATTTATATTTTATTTCATTACTGACTAAATGTTTTCTAATCATACTTCAAAAATTCGTATTGAATTAATCGGTCTCAGTAGTCATGAATTGTTGAAGGGATCAAGAGACTGTGTTATTAGATCGACTAAGCTTGACAATTAACGTGATGTCAGAATTGCTGAAAATAAATATTATTTTTGTCCATTATTAGTTCACAACAGTATTACCAATGGGGTTAGGTGTTACAAGAGGAATTAGTCCCTCACATCATAATGAACCAATGTTCAAATCTCTATTGTAAGAACCTAATAATGTTTCGAATAAGACTGTTTCTAATAGAAGCGATGCTGAGAAAAAAAAGTTCACAATCTTGTTCAAATATTTATTGAACTCTTATTAATTCTAAACTAAAGATTCATTATATCAAACATTTTAATATTTTTGAAATATTCAAATTAAATTATTTTGAATACTACTATTAAATATGAATCGTTATATTTTTAGTAAATAATACAAATCTGTCCTTGTGGCAATAGTATCGGATGATCGCTTGTGGGCCGGAATACTTTCGCCCTCTCTGGGCCGGAGTTTATTAACAGGCCTAAAGCGACGAATGATCCGTACAAAGCTATGGCGGCGTGTGAAGAGATTGTTACGGAAGTCACTTCAGTTATTAGCGACGTCATGATGATGACGCAATATGGTTGGCAAAAGGGCAAAAAAAAAACAGATGACGTAACATGGCACTAGCGTCCACGTTGGATGGTCGTTAGGACTCAGAAATTTCACACATCCATAATACCACACGATATATCACGAAGCTTCGCAGGATGATTCCGAATTAGATTAGACTGGGGAGCCGGAATTGACCCAAGGTGGTCATTTATATGCAAATTTATGGCTTACGAGCATGTGAAGAGCGGAACTATATATTTAATACTCGTAACATGATAATGCTCGACGACACACCTTCCCGCCAGCTTGGTCCTTTTCAGTTTGTGACTTATGGCGTCTCTGCTTAATTAATTAATTCAAATTCGCACGTGAATCGATTAGCCTCGATATCATTAACAAATCTTTACGCTGGCATGGCCTCACCGATTCAGATACGTATGAATCCGAATTATATTATTATAATGAATGAAATTGACATCTGACCTCGTACGTGTCCCAAACCTAAAACCCTTCCCACCCATATTGTTAGCTACTCTGATTGCAAACAATAGTTTTTCTAGTAAAAAATGCTTGCAACTTCAACTTGACTCGCGATTATCCTATGACCTATGATATTTTATCCCGCATGTGTACGTGTAAGTTCCTCCGGTGTTCGAGTTTGGGACCATCCAATGAAATAATACGCGCTTTTCATTCTGGGATACAAATGCATATGTACAAACTCAGACCTATGAACCTAATTAATTAAAAGCTCCGTGCATATAAAACGTGACTCATTAACTACTGTTATTTTATTTGAATTAAAAAAAAAAAAAAGGAATCACGTTACATATGATCAGAATTACAGAGACTGCAAGTTGGGGACCGTGCTATATATATATACAGCACTGCATAGCGAAGGAAGGTAAGCACTCAACATTCGCAATTGAAAGTAACGTTGTTAGTGATAATTAGCAAACTAGCCTGAACTATGGCCCTAGCGAGTGCCTTCTTGCCCGGTTCCTCCCCCATCTCTTTCAGTTTTAGAGAGAACAACAAACCGGGAGGGTCTCTTTCCTTTCACAGAATTGGTCATAGTCACAATAACCTCCGATGCTTGGCCACCCAGCAGACCCTTTCCCTCCCTCCTTCCTCTCTAAGAAACTCAGCCAACTACCAGCCTACCCTCTGGAATTACGACTTCCTCCAGTCCCTGAACAATGGTTATACGGTAATTTACTTCATTTCTTGCTCAATTAATTCACATCATAAAGAGAACGTTATTCACCGTCTTCTATTATTATGACATACAATTAACAATACTTAGGTTGTTGTTATAGGATGAGAAGTACGAAACCAGAGAAAGGAATCTGCTCGAGGATGTGAGGAGAATGATCTTGAATCAAAATACGGAGCCACTGGCAAAACTTGAGCTCATTGACGACGTCCAACGCCTAGGCCTTGGCTACCGCTTTCAGAGTGAGATCAAACACGCTCTTGATTGTTATGTCTCTTGGAAACAAAAACGCTCTCAAACAAAACAGCACACAAGCCTACATGAAGCTGCTCTAAGCTTCAGACTCCTCAGAGATCATGGCTATCACATCTCACCAGGTACCTTTCCACTTATTATGGACGTTACCATATATGCATATGGCTCTCTTTATGGGGTTTTTTAATTACTCCTCTCAGATAAACTAAATTTAACGATGTGATTGGGACGTAAATAACGCAGATATATTTGAGAGTTTCAAGGACCAAAACGGTAATTTTAAGGCATGCCTCAGCAGAGATGTGAAAGGGATGTTGAGTCTGTACGAGGCAACATTTCTGGGATACCAAGGAGAGGACATTCTGGAGGAAGCCAAGGCCTTCACCACCATCCATCTTAGAGACATAAAGCAACATGTAAGCAACGATCATCTGTTGGAACAAGCAATCAGTCACGCGCTGGATCTTCCAGTGCATCGCAGGACACGAAGGTTAGAGGCGAGATGGTACATAGAAGCCTATGGTCAGAGAAAAGACGCAGACGCGGTCCTTCTCGAAGCTGCTGTACTGGATTTTAACATAGTACAGTCAACACTCCAGAGAGATCTCCAAGAAATGTCAAGGTTAGTCAGTTTATTATATTTGATCCCCTATATACATACATTTATGATACATCAAATAATAGGAAATCAAAAGACAAAGTTGGCTTCAAATTAATATTGATATAATGAATTATAGGTGGTGGAAGGCGATGGGATTGGCCTCAAAGTTGAGTTTCAGCAGGGACAGGCTAACGGAGTGCTTCTTTTGGGCCGTGGGAATGGCGTCCGAACCTCAACAGAGTGAGCTTCGAAAAGCACTAACCAAAGTCACTTGTTTCATTACCACAATCGACGATGTATATGATGTTTATGGCACTTTGAATGAACTTGAGCTTTTTACCACCGCTGTTGAAAGGTTTGTTTTCTTCTATATTCGAATTGATTTATTTCACAGATATTATTACGTACGAACGAATATTATATGGTGAATTCTTTTTTGGATGTTTCAGGTGGGATATCAATGCCATACAAGATCTGCCAGAGTACATGAAAGTGAGTTTCCTAGCTCTGTACAACACTGTCAATGAAATGGCTTATGAGGCACTGAGAGAGCAAGGACGCAATATCCTGCCCTACCTCACCAAAGCTGTGAGTGCTCAAAAAAATCGACTCTTCACTTATACATTGCAAACATATCACATGCTAAATACCATTTGGGTTTGACACTAATCATCTGTTTTCTTAATTATGAAAGTGGGCAGACATGTTGAAAGCATTCCTGCAAGAAGCCAGGTGGTCCCATGACAAACATCTGCCCTCATTTGATGCCTACTTGAGAAACGCATGGGTGTCAGTTTCAGGAGTATTAATCCTCATTCATGCCTATTTCTTTCTTGATCACAACTTCTCAGAGGAGTCACTTCAATCGTTGGAACCCCACCATCACCTTTTGCATTGCCCTTCCGTTATTTTTCGGCTCTGCAACGATTTGGGCACATCAAAGGTAGCCTGTCCTTTCTCTATCTCTCTCCGAAAGCTCTGATTATCGAGAACTTTGTTTTAATTACTGTCTTCATTCTTAACGTTTTTGCAGGCGGAGTTAGAGAGAGGTGAAGCAGCAAGTTCGATAGTATGTCACATGCATCAAAGTGGGGCCACTGAGGAGAATAGCAACAAATACGTACGCGGTTTGGTGGATGAGACTTGGAAGGAGATGAACAAAGGAAGAGAAATGGAGTCCACATTTTCAAAAGCTTTTGTGGAAACTGCGATGAACCTTGCCAGAACTTCCCATTGCACCTACCAGTATGGTGATGGCCATGGAGCCCCGGATTCCACATCCAAAAGCCGGATTCGATCATTAATTGTCGAACCCATTCAGCTTTCTAGGAATTAATAATAATTAATATACACGTGATTATCTTTTCGTTTTTTGCTGATATTATATATATTTTTGCTAACCGTTGATATTGTATAATTGACCGATAATTATCAGATCATTTATCTGTTTGGGGACAAATTTCAGATGTGGCGCTGGGTTTTGTAATTGTATGTTGTTGAAGAGAAATCATATCTTATTACAGAATTTTAAACTCTTATTTTTTGACCAAGTCTCACATACCAATCGAAAGAATCGTGTGACCTATGTTGATCGAAATCATCAATCGTGCTTGATTTCTAGGTCACTTCTTACGTATTTTGACCGAAATCATTAATCCTGCTTAATTTCTAGGTCACTTCTTCTTTTTCTTTCCTGTCTTCTTTTTTTTAACCATGAATTATTAGATCAGATATTATATTATAGAAATAAAACTATAATTTTAAAATATTTTTACAATAAAAAGTAATATGTAAAAAAATTTATCTTGATTTGTGAAAAAATATTTCTGAAAAGTACTTTTAGTTATCCAATTAGTTTAACAAAAACTTAAAGCATATTCATCGTTACATGAGGAAAGAGAAGGAAGCTTCGACGAGGCTATTCAAGGTTCCATACAGCTGCGCCTGTCATTGTCAGCTTTTATCCTTGCATCTTATATCTGTTTGTCATGGGTGAATCATACGGGAAACAAGAGTCTTATCAAAACCAAAAACGCGAATAATTAGTAGGTTAAACACCACACCATATTGAGAGTCTATCGTCTTTTCCATGGTTATGCTTCTTCTTCGATCCAATTCTACTGGTCTATATATACTCTGATCTTCCTGCATTATTATTTGCGCTTCCTTTGGCTTGTGTTATAGAAAACTTCTATAGATCCAACAGGTAAAGGAGCTGTGAATGTTAAAGGAATCTTAAGACAATTTAATGCCGAAAATGTCAACATATCCGCCTGCTTCCCCTTCTCATGCATCTCAATTATATTTATTCTCCTCAAGTTCAGTCACAACCAGGGAGATGAAATTTTGCCTGGAGTACTAGGGTTATTTCGGAAAACAGAAAATTCTTAAATTTACGAGTAACAAAGGAAACTGAAATATTCAATCAAATAGCATATGACAAAACTGAATACAACTTCCAATCCTTAATATTACATCTGGTTTATAGTACAATAGAATTGAAATTCAACTAACTCTATTAATTAATGGCCTCCATTTAAATAATAGAGGTATTATTGGAAGCAATTAATAATCATAATAACTTGAAATTTCGAACTGGACATATATTTAAGAACAAAATACAAATTCAGACTAGGACTAAAGTAGGGATGAAGGAACCATATGTGTCCCAAATAAGGGTTTATATATGTGGGATTCAGTACTAGCTGTTTGAGAATGATTGGAAGAGCAATGCGCGTACATAATCATCCACGCTATACGCGCTTTTGTCATCTCCATGCTCATAAATGACCTGCGCAGTTCTTGCCAGGTTAAGCGAAGCCTTCATAGTTGACCATGGCAAAGACTTTGATGCCATTGCTATGCTATTTAGTTCCCACCACAGCTTCCCTATTCGCTCTCTCACGTATTTTCTCGCTTTGTCTTCACCTAAATGATCATTATCTCTCATGTAACATTGAATACTGCATGCGTTGTCTCCTCTTTCTTGTTCCTCCTAGTTATCACAGCGAAACTTCATCATTCGTTTATTATTACAAATCAATGGAGATCCTATAGGGGAAAATGAAAAAAGAAGGGTACTTAAAGAAAGCCACACGTACAGTTGAAGTTCCCAAGTCATCCCAAAGGCGAAGAATTTGGCCAGACACAGTGAAGAGTCTTGGATATGGATTCATCATGGAAATATTTTGCTTTGATAGATCATCTCCTATTAGGAAAAAAGCGTGAACCAGTGCCATGTAGGATCCTGCAGAAGTCACACCGTTCTCTAAATATTCTTCAAAACTTGGTACGTGTTCTCTGTTGAACCACTTGGCTTCCTCAAAGAATGCTTCAAATATGTCTATCCACTGCACCCAAGTCATTAATAATGAATTGCTTAATTCCATCCTGGTAAGTATTTTTTTTCCCTAATATTTGTCATCATTTCTGATTATTTGCTTAAATACTCTTACAGTTCTTTTCAGGTGTGCAACGACGGTCAGGCCATGGTCTTTCTGAATTCTGTAGGCTATTTCGTTGGTTGTGTTGTACAATGCCATATAGCATATCTTCATATATTCGGGCAGCCCCTCCATTGCGTCCAGATCCCACCTGTAAACAAGTATATATATTAACAACATGATCACTTCAGGATCACATGTATGTGTTGAATTTTTTAAGTGATCACACAAAATTTATTTGACAAGCAGATCAGATCAACCTTCTGATGGCTTCAGTGAAAAGAACAAGTTCATCCAAGGAACCAAACGAGTCAAAGATATCATCCATAACCAGTAGTATGCAGATGGTTTTGGTGAGTTCAATTCGGCAATCAGAATAGCATGGCTCTGGAAATATCCCCACTGTCCACAGGAAGCACTCTGAGGGTCTGTCTCTCGCAAAACCAAGTTTATCAACAAGCCCCAGTTCTTTCCACCACCTAAGAATGTCAAGCAGAAACTTCAGTTGTCCGTATATGCAGCATTCAAAATGATCAAAAACGTTTTAAAGGCTGAGATCTTTCTCACCTGCATATCTCTGTTAACTCTTTTTGGTGCAGAGATTGAACCATGTCAAAGTCCAACTTGGCCAAAGTCAAGAGAGCTGGCGTGTGGTCGCTACAATGTTCATATTCATGGATGTAGTCTCTGGCTTCCAGCCTCGCCATTCTGAGGTGCCTCGGAAGCCTCAAGGCTCTCGCAACATGGCGTCCTTCTTCAGGGCTTAGGTGTGGCAAGGATCGACCAAGATGGAGCTTTGTAAAGTCCATGGCTTCCGTTAATATATCCTCACCCTCTGCTCCTAAGTATGAAGCCTCGTACAAGCTTAACAAACCCCACGTGTCCCTGGTCACTGATTCCTTGAATCTCCCCCTTTCATCCATAAATTTCTTGAAAACATCTACGACGTCAACAAGCAATTAATCAGTTCAAAGTTGCACAGAATAATGTATCACTTGCATAACTAAGTTTCACATATGCTTGAATGTTGCAGCTTCATGCAAGAAACTATATATTTTTACTTTCGGAGAAAACAATTGTCATTATCAAGCGTATTTTTAATGGTTTTTCTGTATCCAGATTTATTATTTATTTTTGGTAAAAAAGCAACAAAAATTATGAGCTGAACCTGTTGATGATGAAGTGGCGAAGATGGCATTATGCCTGAGGAGACGAAAGCGAAGAGCAGTGGCAAAGAGATCGTCACCAGCGTCCCAACCACACAAACCTCTCAGTATTGTATCCAACTCTTGCTCGAAATGGTGCGAAATTCCCAGATGTTGTATTGTGTCTATCATCTTCAAGGTTGCCCTTGGATCTGTCGTGTTTCGCAGGGCCTCTCGGACTCTTCTTTTCAGCCCTTCCAAGACTTGTGTGGAGTCATCAGTTGGAGCAGCTACCCAGTACTACCAAACACCGGCATAAAGAGGGGGGAAAAAATCGATATGATGATTCATGGAAGACAAATAATGGAAAAAAGCACAAATAATGATGATGGATTTCAAGCTGTATACCTCGTCATGAAGAGAAACCGATGTAGTCACGGATCTAGGATGTATTTGTGTTGATTCCTGATTGTGGAAAGATAAGCTGGGTGATTGATACGTGGATGGCCATGAACTAACTCTTAGCGATGGGATTATATGTGACGAAAGAAGTCTGCGATACTTAGCTGAAGACGCAGCCATTGTCGTGGTGGTTAACCTTGTTGTAGACATGGCTGTAGTAGGCGTGGGTATAATGATGAGTTCTGGAAGTAAGATTAGCAAAGCTTGCTTATGGCACAGAAGCCAGATGCAAGATTGCATTCGTTTATATAGAATGTCTAGCTAATATAATGTCTTGGGGGAAATATATTTGTTTATTTTTCTTATAAATTATTGAAAGACTGATTCTCTCCAAGAAAATCTTTAAGTCTATGCTTTATGCATGTGAATGCACAACTTATTTAATGGTGTTCTAAAGCCGCCTATTTCTATATATATATATTCCAAATGTTAAAAAAATATGTCGGGCATTCGATTGCATATATATATATATATATATATATATATATATATTCCAAATATTAAAAAAATATGTCCGGCATTCAAGTGCTTACAGTTTTGAATAAATTATTTATGGCAAAGTGATAAAGCTGCATATAATGAAGTACTTGTACATAAATAGAATATTAACAAAAACATAATCACAAGACGTAAATTAAAAAATTAATCACACTAGAAGAATCTTATTATAAATTTTTAGAGCATAAGAATCAAAACTATAAATCAAGTAAAATTACAGGGATAAGAAACCAAACAAGCCCATAATGTCTCCAGAGCTTTAAATTAATATTCCGTTTTTTAAATAAAAACAATATTATTAAAATTGTTTAAAATCATATTGCTAGTTGGACTGACACATCATTTACTTTTAACCCTTATTTAGTTCGATAGGCCTTGAGAATCAGCTGAATGGATCTATTTGGTATTGAAATATTTTTCCTATCTGCCGGATTTGTTTTTTTTTTCCCGCCTGGATAACATTAAAATAGTTTAAGAAATCACTTTCTTTCTTTATTTCACAAAATTTTTTGCCAACGTTATTTCACAAAATTTTAAATGATTTTTAAACTAGTATTTGCATAATAAGGATGACTTATTCTACATGTAAACATTGATTTTTTTAATTCTTCTTGAAATATTTGAATATAAAATACACATGCAGGTGCATGTTTTATATATATTTTTAATATATTTGAAATCTAATTCAATCATCATCATTAAATAATTGAATGACAAATACTACCTCTGGTCCTTAATATAAGAGCTAGTTTGATTTTTATTTTGGTTCTAAATATAAATACCAATCCTCTTTATATATTATATTTATCTATTTTTACCAAGATAGTCCTTATAGTAATGATAGTTCTAGTTAATACACTTAATTAACAAAAATATTTTTAAAAAATAACAAAAATTTATTACAAATAATTGATTAAACTAACTTCTTTAATCTACTCAAATTAGTCAACTAAGTTTTATGTTAAGGAGGTAGTATAAATTACATGTCGGTCTCATGTATTGTACCAGATGTAAGAAATTGAAATTGAGTAATACTCCATTATTTACATTTATAAAACATGAAATTTGCTAAATTTTTAGATTGAATATATTGATATTAATGATTTATTTATTATAAGTATTATTCTTAACATTAATGGTTGGCGGGTCAAATTATCAATGGCAGGTTGAACTTTGAAAATGTTGACAGAACAGACGGACCAATAAAGGAATTGACTTCTTTGAATAATGAGACGGCCTTTATAGGTTGGCTATCTGGACCAGTCTGACTTCCAACGATCCGTTTTATTTTTTCATGGGCTAACTGATCCATCATCATTCTGCGTCATGCTGATACCTTAAATAATGCTCCAACTCCAAACATTATTTCTTTTTTTTTTTTTGCCTCTTTCTCTGCCTTCCTTTTAAGGTTTTGCATGCATGTAAACTTTTTTTAAATACATATTATTGTTCGTTAGATAAAAAAAAAGAAAATGCTTTTCACCCAAAAAAAAATTCGTGTGGCTAAATTTTTTCATTTCTATATTTCGTCCTCCTTTCAATCTTCGAAAATTTCCGGAAAAGATAATTGAATTTAGCTTTGTTCGAATATGAATAGATTTTAGATGTTTAGCATTTTCTTTTTTAAGAAAGATTTGACTTTGACCATTTCCCCACTTGTTGGATAGAAGTCAATTGGCAAAACTTTTTGGAAACAAGCCGCCTACATATATTACATGAGATAATACGACCCCCATCATAGTTGAAACATTTAGGAAAAAGAAAAAAAAATACGAGTCTCCATAATTTCATCTCATTTTTTCAAGTCTTTATATTTTTTCTTTTTATTAAGTCCTTATAATTTTATCAATTGTAGCTATTGTATTAGTCTATATATTAATAAATTGTTAATTTGTAAGAGAAATAGTTGATTATGTATGGCTTACATCGATTATACACCTAAACTATTTTTACTTGGGTCTAAATTAAATCAAAATCTTACATGTTATATATGAATGCAAGAAGCCAATTATGAGCGTAACAATTTTTATTTTTATATTGATAGTAAATGAATATTATTTAATCAGTATTAGTATTATAAGTACAGAGGCCAACTAATTAATTTTCCTAAATGTTTAGGATAACATTGCGCAAAGTCTAGAATAGCAGCCATAGAATAATGTTGTCGAAAACAAAGCACAAAACAACGCTATATTTTATTTATTTATTTATTTGAGTCGGCAAAGATAAATTAGCTTTATTTATTTATTAGAAAACGCATTATTTTATTGACTCACTCACGTACTCGCCCATGAAACAAGCTGTACTTCTGGCTATCGTTTGGTTTTCCCCCTTAAACAATTGTTCAAGTGTGATGTGTACAATCTTAAATGGTGAGCTCAATATCAAAAGACTAACTTATTAGAAGGGAGGCTTTACATTGCAGTACTTCATTCAGAACCCTCTCTGAAAGTAATCTTTTTTTATTGATCAACTCTTAACAAACTAAGTAACAACCCTAACTCAGAATCCTAAAGTAACTCCCACTACTTGAATTAAATGCTGCGATGACACGAGACAAAAGGAAAAATGCAATATTTGAAAGTAGCAGGAATGAGGAAGTCGTAGGGGAAGTTGACTGCAATATACTACCTCAAGTTTTTAATATAGAACTTAGTACCTTCAATCCTTAATATAAAAACTAGTTGACTAATTTGAATAGATTAAGAAAACTAGTTGAGTTAGTTATTTGTAATAAATAGTTATCGTATTTCTTAAAATATTCTTGCTAATCAAGTGTATTGGTTAGAACTACTATTATTATAAGGATGACATTGAGAAAGAATGGATAAATATGAGAGACAAAATAGATTGAGGTCTTATATTTGTCACTAAAATAAAAGTCAAACGAGCTATTATATTAAGGATCAGAGGTAGTAATTATTACAATTTATAATATAAACTAAACCTTATATTAAAATGGGGTCGTAGTGTTTGTTGCGCTCCCACAAGATAGGTGTGCCAGGAAGGGAGGGACGGAAGCATTAAGGCTTCATGCATGCATCTGACGGTTTTTTGAAGTGGGAAAATTAGGCAGAAGAAATAGAACAGCTGAGTGACACTGAAATTGATGACAGCGAAGTATGAAGCACATGATGCAACTGTTTGGTTTGTATAATTTTGAAATACAACAGGACAAATTTATGTAATTTTGACAAAATTGAAGGGAGTTCGATGTATTTTTATTGTTCCCGACTTGTGTAATTTGGAGAGGTACAGAGGAGATAAGAAGTTGACGGAAGGAAGAGGGTTGAGTAATATTGATGTTGGCCGCGGGTGAGTAACAGCCACACAAGTCCCTTTATAGTTAGTTGTCCGTTGCGACGCTGGCGCTGTCATATAGGGCCCAAAGACCATTCATAACTAGTCAGCTTTTACTTTTGTTCATGAAAAATATATATTACTACCTCCGGTCCTAATTATAAGACCCAGTTGACTAATTTGAGGAGATTAAGGAAGTAAGTTAAGTTAGTTATTTGTAAAAAATAAGTATTGTCATTCCTAAAATATCCTTACTAATTAAGTGTGTTGGCTAGAACTATCATTATTAGAAGGACTATCTTGGGAAAAAATGCATAAATATGAGAGACAAAATGGATTGGGGTCTTATAATTAGGACCAAACTAAAAGTCAAACGGGGTCTTATATTAAGGACCGGAGGTAGTATCTTTGAAATTTTACTTAATATTAATAGGTCTCAAAAAATTTAGTACTTATAACTTTTTTTTTGGACTAGTAAATAAAATAACTTGATTTATAAATATGAAAATTCAACTTGCAAACATTAACTCATAAATTTTGATTTGAAAATGATGCAATACAAATTTTATGCACACAAAATAAGAGACTTTCATCAAAATCCCACGTATAGTAAATGAAAAGAAAAATCCAGTCCCAAACTAAAAGCATGGCTCGCTGCTGGGGCACTTTTCTGCCCATGAAAACCACGGGTTATCCACAGCAGTGTATTTAGTCATTGTATCAAATATAAACGCTAAGAATAATAGAAATTGGATCTATTGAAAGAAACTAGGTTATTACAACGTAAACAATTAAGGTTTGAATATCATTGAGAAAGATGCTCAATAATATCTTGAATATGATTGTCTTTAATAGGATGATATCTATGCATAACCAAGAAAAAAAAAAAGAGCATTAGAAGCATGACTGATGAATGTGAGTATCCCAATATTGCGCCAAGCTTTGGCTCTATTATGAACAGGAAAAACTAGCACTACCTTTGGTTTTTAATATGAGACTAATTTGACTAATTTGAGGAGATTAAAGAAATTACTAAATTTATTTAAAATATTTATACTTATCATTTTTTTAAAACTGATTTGACTCACTAGACTGAAAAGATTATATATAAATTGATATATAAACCAATGATACGTATAAATATTTTAGAGAAATCATGTAACATATTACCTCCAATGCTTAATACAAGAGGTCGGTTAACTTTTATTTTGATCATAAATATAAAACCCTAATTTATTTTATTTCTCATATTTATCTATTTTTCTTTAAGATAGTCCTTGTAATAATAGTAGCTTTAACCAATACATTTAATTAACAATGATATTTTAGGAAAGACAACATCTATTTATTACAAATAACTGATTTAGATAATTTTTTAATCTACTCAAATTAGTCAACTAGCTCTTATATTAAAGAACAGTGTCATAATTAAATAATTTATTAATTTTTTAAATATTTTAAAATTTGTTACCTAAATTTTATATTGAAAATCGGATGAAGAGGCAGGGGTTTGGAACAGAGGAAGAATAGAAGAAATAATTGTGAACACTGGTGGAAGCATGGGATCCCACAAATGACGACAACATGCGTGCCGCCAACCCGATAGAGACGTTTCCTTAATTACGCGTGAATGGTTACCAACCCTTCCTATGTCCTCTAGCTGGATTTTCTCATCTCCCACGCTCAGATATTTTAAATCACATGAAAATATCTGTCATCCACTACTAACAAACACCAGCATAGGGAAAAAAAATTAATCAAAACGATATATGTATGATTCGAGAAAGACAGATCAGGACCTAGGATGTATTTTTGATGACTCCCGGTTTTGTGGAAAGATAAGCTGGGTGATTCATACGTGGATGGCCTTGAAATAACAGATTTTTTTTTCTTTTTGGGGGGGGGGGGGGGAGGAGATAAAAGAAGAGGAAAGATTTTAATATATGCACGTTTTGTACTTTATATATTTCAACTTTAATTCAATCATCATGTGCAATTCGTTAGATTTTTATGCTGAATATATCGATATCAATAATTTTTTAGCCATAACTCGTGAACCATTTAAAAATAAGAAAAATACTTTTCACCAAAAAATTATATTCATATGGATCATAAAATAAAATGTCTCGCTGCTATGTTTCTTTTTTCCAATCCTTGAAATTTTCAGGAAAAAGATAATTAAATTAGTGTCTGTTCTAGTGTGAAGACTGATTTATAGAGATTTTACCCTATATTTGGTACAAGAGAATTGGAGTGAAGGAGAGTGAAGTAAAAATTTTAATAAGTTCAATTTAAAAAACAAAGAAAAATTGGGTTATAAAAATTAGTTAAGTCAATTATTTGTAGTAGTTATTGTCTTTCCTAAAATATTCCTATTAATCATGTGTATTACAATGAAAACTTTTTAACATGTGTAATTATCATGGAGACTACTTTAAAAAAATAAATAAATATGGAAGAAAAAATAGATCGATTGTAATCTTATATCTAAAATTAAATTAAATCTCCAACTAATTTTTATTTTTAGCTCAGAAAGTAATACTTGTTAATTACAAGGAAGGGTCGTGGATGCATCTGACAGTTTTTCAAGTATGAAAATTAAGTAGAAGCAATAGAGCAGATGGGTGACGTAGAAGTTGAATAATTGATGACAGTGATGAAAGCACGTGATATATATGCAATTGTAATTGGTTTGTGTAATTTGAAAAAAGAGGATAAGTGTTTATGCAATTTTGGTGATGAAATTGAAGGGAGATCATCGTTTGTATAATTTTGGGAGGTAGACAGGGGAAATTAAAGGAAGTGGGTTGAGTGAGAGTGGCACTGACGTCTCTTTGCAATGGTTTTAATTAGGGAACAAAAATTAGACTGAACATTATACCAAATAAGATGGTGGTTTAAAGATTTGTGGGTTAAATCGGGATCAAACAGGAATCAAACCAATCACATTAAAATAATAGAATGTAATTGAAAATAACATAATATAACAACATTAATAATTACTAATAATAAAATATAAGAAAATACAACAATAATTTAATTGTAACAATAGCAAAATATAATAAAATTGAGAATTTTGATCTTTATGATTTTTTAATAACTAAAATTAATAATCATTAATACCAAAATTATCATTAAAATTCATTCAAATATATAATAACTGAAATATTAGGAGTTGAATGAGAAAAAATAGGATCAATAACAAAATAATCACCTAAACTAGTTCATTATAGGTTTACACCGATTTACACCAGTTTGACCGGGTTGATGCCAGTTCATTTTCTGCTCAGTTCATTACTTAAATCGAATCGAACCACTAGCCGGTTCATCAATTTTCTTGTTAAACTGACTGGTTTGGTCAAGTTTTTTTTTTCCCTACTGGTTCTATCATGTAAGAATTTGCTAAAACCCTCTCTAGTGGGTTTAATCCCTCTACTGAGTCATATATTTAGAATTATAAAAAGTAATTTGAATTCCACAGTCCACCACTTTCTTTTCTTATTTAAAATCTGCGCACCTTCGCCATTAATCATAGTATTCAGCCTGGGGACGGGGGACTGGCAAATGTAGGGCCCAAGGCAATAAATGAAATTTGAAAATTTTATTCAGAATTTATCTTTTAATGTGAGAATTACAAGTGCTAGTGATTTTTTCATCCCAGGCAATAAATGAAAGAGGAAAAATCCAATCCCAAATGAAAAGCATGAGCCAGTACCGGGGCACGTACTTTTTGCCCCATGAAAACCGCGGGTCACAAGTGTAGTCATTTTACTGCCCCTCTGAATTGATCATCACCAACACTTCCTATGTCCTATAACTCCGACACCTCATTTTCCAAACTCACATATGAAACTAAAATATCTGTCATCCAAGTCCCCAGCACTGCTCTTTCCTCTTCCTTCTCTTCCTCCCCTACCAACAAAAACTACTCTTACAATAAGAACCAATCCCTTAAAGTTCTTTGCGATTATCCTACATAGTTTTCTTATTAAAGTTCTCTTATTTTCTTCAAACTTGTATATGGGCATAACCATGCATTTAGATTCACTCCTGCATATTTTTCTTCTCCTATTATATTCAGCTCCTCTACATTAATATCCTACTGGAGTTAGTGTGGCGATGTAACCTGTTAAATATCCTCAAAAGTATGGACCAACAAAACAATTTCCTAAAAAGAAAGATCAATCGCATAATTAAATAGGAAAGGCCATTTTAAGATTTTCTTAAGGTGGCAAATTGAAAAAACAAAATTGCAATTTTTCCCAGTATGTGTGTGTGAGTGAATTAAAGGCTAGTTGTCAGAAATATGGAAGACCGATTGCAGAAATAGGAAACCATTTGGAAAATTTGCAATAGGTCTTTGCTTATTTTACGAGTGTTTTGGTTCATTTTACAGCCTCTCTCTTGCACAGGTTCTTATTCTTAATTAGGACCTGTGTTTCTAAAAAATTATAGGTCTTGGTTATGTTGCAAATGTTCTTGCTCATACCATAACCTTTCTTGAATTTCTATAATATTCAAAAATTAGATTTTTAAATTTCGAATTGTAGTTTTTCAACATTTTTAACAAATTAAATGCTGTATAAGTTAAATTCGAAATCATAATTTCCATTTAATTCATTACTATATTTTCCAAAATTTCATGTCAAATTTTAATGCACGAAAATTCACTAAATTAGATTAATCTTTTTTATTTATGGCATGTTTCTTCATCGTATTTATCAGAAAATGGATTAATGAGGATGACAAAAAATAATAATTAAATGCTTCAAAATTCAGAGCGAATTAAAGATATGCCTAGCAGAGTCCCCCCTTCTTCAATTCGTTGTTTAAAGCTCTATATTTACTACGTAGAAAAATATATTTAGTTATCAATTCAATTATGATTCATATAGCTAGTGACCAAAATCAAACATATTAATGCATTATAATAAACCCAGAAAAAAAAAACTAAAGAAAAATCGTAGATGAAATGAAATAAAGAGAAACTTCCATCTATATTATATTAATTCTGTTTAATTTGTTGGCGAAAACATATTCCGTGTAATTTGTACGACTATGGACTATGTAAAGGATAACCACTTGATGATACTCTACACATGCTGATTAGTACTTTTATGTTTAATATAAAATTCAGTTAATTAATTTGAGAAAATTCAGAAAGTTAATAAATTATTTTTAAGTATTTATATTTATTTTTTAAACTAATTTTCTTTACTTATAAATGTAATATATGCTATAATTAAGTAATTTGCTAATTTTTTTTAGTTTCATCAAATCAGTCAACAATGTCTTATATTAGGAACTGAACCTCCGATCCTAAAACGTAAGACTCATTTTATAGTATAAATTAAATTTTTTAACATTTTAAAAAGTGGACCAGTATTATTTTTCTCGCACGTGGATAATCTTGAATGAATTTATAGTGCCCTCCAGAGACCAGAGCGCTATATATAATGAGACCCGGCGCAAGCAATTCACATTCGCAAACTAAACTACCAACGAGTATGGCCCTAGCCAGTACCTTGTTGCCCAATTCCTCCATCTCACTTAGTTTTAGAAAGCACAAAAAACCAGGAGGCCCTCTTTCCTTCCACAGGATTGGTTACTATCACACTAACCTCCGATGCTTGGCCACCCAACAGGCGCTTCCCCTTCACCCCTCCTCTCTCAGAAACTCCGCCAATTACCAGCCTACCCTCTGGACTTATGACTTCCTCCAATCCTTGAACAATGGTTATACGGTAATTCTACTTCCTTAATTTCCTGGTCAATTAATTCACGATATACATGGGAGAACGTTATGACATACAATTAACAATACTTAGCTTGTTGTTATAGGATGAGAAGTACGAGGCCAGAGAAAGGAAGTTGCTGGAGGATGTGGGGAGGATGATCGTGAATCCCAATACTGAGCCATTGCCAAAACTTGAGCTCATTGACGATGTCCAGCGCTTAGGCCTCGGCTACCGCTTTCACAATGAGATCAAACACGCTCTTGATTGTTATGTCTCCTGGGAACAGAGCCGTCCTCAAACAAAACAGCACACAAGCCTTCATGCAGCTGCCTTAAGCTTCAGACTCCTCAGAGACCATGGCTATGACGTCTCACCAGGTCCTATGCATACGGCTATCTCCTTTTTTCATAATTACCTCTCTCGCAAACACCGAATTAAATGATGTGGTTGGGACATAAATAACGCAGATATATTTGAGAGTTTCAAGGACCAAAACTGTAATTTCAAGGCATGCCTCAGCAGAGATGTGCAAGGGATGTTGAGTCTGTACGAGGCAACATTTCTGGGATACCAAGGAGAGGACATTCTGGAGGAGGCCAAGGCCTTCACCACCATCCATCTCAGGGACATGAGGCAACAGATAAGCAACGATCATCTGTTGCAACAAGCAATCAGCCACGCGCTGGACCTTCCATTACATCGCAGAACACGAAGGTTAGAGGCGAGATGGTACATAGAAGCATATGGTAAGAGGAAAAACGCAGACACGGTCCTTCTCGAAGCTGCTGTACTGGATTTTAACATAGCACAGTCAACACTTCAAAGGGATCTCCAAGAAATGTCAAGGTTTGTCAATTTATTACTAGTAAATTTGCTTCCCTATATGCATACGTATAGCAGCAACCAAGTAGTAGGAAGTCAAAAAGAGAAAATTGGCTTCAAATATTGATATAACTAATTATAGGTGGTGGAAGGCGATGGGACTGGCATCAAAGTTGAGCTTCAGCAGGGACAGGCTAATGGAGTGCTTCTTCTGGGCCGTGGGAATGGCCTCCGAACCTCAACACAGTGAGCTCCGAAAAGCACTAACCAAAGTCGCTTGCTTCGTCACCACAATCGACGACGTCTATGATGTTTATGGCACTCTGGACG
The DNA here is from genome assembly GCF_004799145.2 of Neltuma alba. NCBI lineage: Eukaryota > Viridiplantae > Streptophyta > Magnoliopsida > Fabales > Fabaceae > Neltuma > Neltuma alba. The sequence continues at coordinate 262,307 of NW_021635966.1, read as the reverse complement.
AACTCGAGCTGTTTACCGCCGCTGTTGAAAGGTTTGCTTTCTCCTACATTCGAATTAATTTATTTGACAAATATTATTTCTATTGAAAGCCAGCCACACATACTTCCTCCGTTCCTTATTATAAGAGACAAATAATCAAATTATGTTGATAAAAAAAACAGTTAAAATTAGTTGAGGACAATTAATATATAAAAAGTATAATGTTTTTTCCAACAATGTCCCCATTAATAAGGAGAGAGAGTATGAGAGAGAACAATTAAATTATTAAAAGAAAGAGAAATAGGAGGGAGAGAGAATATGAATTGGAGAAAAATAAATAGTGGTAAAATAGAAATTAATACAAAAAAAATAGAGACAACTTTTAAGTGTCTCTTATATATGGAAACATGCCATAAATATTAAATGTCTCTTATAATAAGGAACAGAGGGAGTAATACGTAGGAATATTATGTGGTGAATGCTTTTTTTCTTTTAATTTCAGGTGGGATATCAATGCGATACAAGATCTGCCAGGGTACATGAAAGTGTGTTTCCTGGCTCTCTACAACACTGTCAATGAAATGGCTTATGAGGCACTGAAAGAGCAAGGCCACAATATCCTACCCTACCTCACCAAAGCAGTGAGTGCCCACGAAAACGACTTCCCTATAGAACATACCACATGTTAAATACTATTTCATGGGGAAACTAACTCTTACCTTAATAATTATAGTGGGCGGACATGTTGAAATCATGGCTTCAAGAAGCCAGGTGGTCTCATGACAAACACATACCCTCATTCGACAGCTACTTTAGGAACGCCTGGGTATCAGTTTCAGGAGTATTAATCCTCTTCCATGCTTATTTCTTTCTCAATCACAGTTTCTCAAAGGAGTCACTTCAATCCTTGGACCCTCACCATCCCCTCTTGCGTTGTCCTTCCGTTATTTTCCGTCTCTGCAACGATTTGGGCACATCGAAGGTGGCCTCTTCTTTATCAATCACTCAAATCTTATGTTGTCATTTGGTTCTACGTACTCTCTCTTCGCACGCTCTGACGAGGACCTCATTTTAATTACTGTCTTCATTCATTGTTAATGTTTTCTTCAGGCGGAATTAGAGAGAGGTGAATCAACAAGTTCGATATTATGTCACATGCACCAGAGTGGGGCTACTGAGGAGAATAGCCAAAAATACGTGCGCAGATTGGTGGATGAGACGTGGAAGGAGATGAACAAAGGAAGAGGAATAGAGACCACATTTTCAAAAGCTTTTGTAGAAACTGCAATGAGCCTTGCAAGAATTTCCCATTGCACCTACCAGTATGGTGATGGCCATGGAGCTCCAGATGCTACGTCCAGGAACCGGATTCGATCATTAATTGTGGAGCCCATTCAGCTAAGAGGCTGATAAATGCCTCGGCATTAATAGACTTGCAATTACTTAGTCATCTTTATGTTTGGGGAATTACATTGGCCGTATATGTTTTTGTTCACGGGCAACGGATGTAAAATTTGAAGGAAAAAAACAAACTATTATATAGGTAACAAAATCACTTTCTTTTTTAAAAAAGAGCTTTTCATATTTACAACAAGAGTTTTCCTTTTCCTATTTCTTCCTTTGTAAGTCGGATAGAAAATACTCAACTGACAATACAAAACACAGAACAAAATTCTATTACCTTCAATCCTTAATAAAAAAAAAAGGACAACACTCATTTATTAAATAACTAACTTAACTTTTTTTTTAATCTACTCAAATTAGTCAACTAACTCTTATATTTAGGATTGGAAGTAGTATTTTACAACTTCGTAATGCTGCTCTCGTCAAGGAGAGATCTGGTTGTCTCCCTTAACCTGGCTCTAATAAGGAGTCTAGCGAAAAAGAGAGGCAAGAGAATACGGCTTTCATTAACTGAGCTTTAAAGATCTATTTTACAACTAAACCCAGACTTCATACAAGTGCTCAGCTATAACAAACAAACAAAATTCTGTTACGTGGAAAAGGGCTTGGGCCTGGCCCAATAACTCAGCTGCCACTCCAGACATTTCCGTCTTTCTCTACCTTCCTTTCAAGTTTTTGTATGCATGTCAACTTTTTTTAAAAACATATTATTGTTCCCTAAATAAAAAAATAGGAAAATGTTTTCCGCCAAAAAAGAAATATTCGTATGGCTAAAATTTCTTCATTTCTATATTTCTTCTTTCTTTCAACCTCCGAAATTTTCAGGAAAACATAATTAAATTTAGCTTCGTTCGAATATGAATAGATTTTAGATGTTTAGAATTTCCTTTTATAAGAAAGATTTGATTTCATCTCATTTTTTCAAGTCTTTACATTTTTTTTTATTAAGTCCTTATAATTTTCTCAATTGGAGCTATTGTATTAGTCTATATATTGACAAATTGTTAATTTGTAAAAGAAATAGTTGATAACGTATGGCTTACATCCAGTATACACCTAAACTATTTTTGCTAGCTACTTGGGTCTAAATTAAATTAAAATCTTACATGTTATATATGAATGCAAGAAGCCAATTATGAGCGTAATAATTTTTATTTTTATATTAATAGTAAATGAATACTATTCCGTCATTTAAGTTTTTTGAAAAACCTTTTTATTTTGTATTTTATCATAACTTGCATATTATTTAATCAGTATGAGTATTATAAGTACAGAGGCTAACTAATTAATTTTTCTAAATGTTTTAGGATAACACTGCGCAGACTCTAGCATAGCAGCCATAGAATAATGTTGTCGAAAACAAAGCATAAAACCATGCTATATTTTACTTATTTATTTATTTTAGTCGGGAAAGATAAATTAGCTTTATTTATTTATTAGAATACGCATTATTTTATTGACTCACTCACTCGCCCACGAAACAAGCTGTACTTCTGGCTATCGTTTGGTTTTTCCCCTTAAACAATTGCTCAAGTGTGATTTGTACAATCTTAAATGGTGAGTTCAATATCAAAAGACTAACTTATTAGAATGGAGGTTTTACTCTGCGGTGCTTCATTCAAAACCCTCTCTAAAAGTAATCTTTTTTTATTGGTCAACTCTCAACACACTTAAGTAACAACCCAAACTCGGAATCCCCAAGTAATCCCCACTACTTGAATTAAATGCTGCGATAACACGAGACAAAAGGAAAAATGCAATATTTGAAAGTAGCAGGATTGAGGAAGTCATAGGGCAAGTTGACTGCGATATATACTCCCTCGAGTTTTTAATATAGGATTTACTACCTCCATCTCTTAATATAAAAATTAGTTGACTAATTAGAGTAAATTAAAAAACTAGTTAAGTTAATTACTTGTAATAAATAGGTATTATATTTCTTAAAATATCCTTACTAATCAAATGTATTGATCAGAATTGCTATTATTATAAAAAAAAATAGATAAATATGCGAGACAAAATATATTGGAATCTTATATTTAAGAGCAAAATAAAAGTAAAAAAAGCTTTTATATTAAGGATTGAAGGTAGTAATTATAACAATTTATAATATAAACTAAGCCTCGTATTAAAATGGAATCATAGTATTTGTTGCGCTGCCACAAGATAGGTGTGCCACAAAGGGAGGGATGGAAGCATTACAGATTCATGCATGCATCTGACGGTTTTTTAAAGTGGGAAAATTAAGCAGAAGATATAGAGCAGCTGGGTGACACTGAAATTGATGACAACGAAGCATGAAGCACATGATGCAATTGTTTGGTTTGTATAATTTGAGAATATAATGGAGGATGAGTTTATGTAATTTTGACAAAATTGAAGGGAGTTCGATGTATTTTTATTGTTTCCGATTTGTGTAATTTGGAGAGGTACAAGGGGATAAGAAGTTAATGGAAGGAAGAGGGTTGAGTAATATATTATTGATGTCGGCCGTGGGTGAATGACAGCTACACAGGTCCCTTCATAGTTAGTTGTCAATTGTAACCCTGGCACTGTCATAAATACGTACAAGTTCTTTTTTTCTTGGACTAGTAATAACATAACTTGATTTATAAATATGAAAATTCAACTTGCAGACGTTAACTCATAAATTTTGATTTGAAAAGGATGCAATGTGTAACACCTCACATAATTATATCAATATACGCCATAAAATATTTAATTTAAAAGTCCATACATACTTTTAATACTGCAATTAAGTCAAAATTTCAAAACATTTCTAACATAACTTAACAACATAAACTATTAGTCTTATAGTCATGGCAAATAAAAATATAACATAGCATGTGTTTGAGGAGCACAAAAGCCTTCATGGCTCACTCCATTGGTGCCTTCCCTTGATTCCTACTAGATCCTTCGCCTGAAAATTGTTAATATAGGGGATGAGCTCAAACGTCTCAGTAACTACTGAAATTCTAACCTATACAAGCAAATCACATATGATAAACCAAAGATCTGTTTATATGTGTGTATATAAATATATTAAAAATCACGGATTTGAGACATTCAATTCAATTTCATTTTTTTCAACAATATACCAATATCCTTTTTCTAATATATCCAAAAATAATGCAATATGTTGCCTCCCTTATATCACCGTCCACCCTTATACCGCTGACTGGAGCCATAGGCTAACACATAGTCCGATAGGAACTAATCCATTTTACTGAATTATTCCAAGCTCACCGATACTAGAGATATATCCGGCCAAAGATATAGAGCTCAAGCTCGGACTATGGCTCCCCTCCTTTGTGAATAGGGAGGTGTCACATGTCCCACAGCTCCAATGAATTCCCGGTCAAAGGAAAACATGGAAGAAGGGGCCCTGACAAGTGCCATCCACTGTGCACCGAGTGATGGCATACCACGTGGTAATTTTATATCCATTCAATCTCCTTCTATCCTTAGCCCAACAATGCATGTCAGATGCCAATAATATTACATCATAAATATGTCCACAAATATATTAAAAATAAGATAGCAATAAACTTATATACCATTTAATAACAACTCATACAATTCCATATCCATCAATATATTTAATTATTCATCATAATTAATAGCAATAAATCTTAACAAAATCAAATAACATACCAAAACATTCATTTGAAAAATCACAATATTGTATTTCAATATATAAAAATATAGTAAATTCATAATACAATCATACACAATTCACATGTACAAAAAAGAATTTTCAGAGTTACCTGGTACTCTTTAGCTTACAAATATTCACACAAAGATTACTCCAAAATTCTCAAGTCTACAAAATTGCACATAAATATTTATTAATATAAACTCAGAATTACTCCAGAGCTACTCTAAAATTCTAAGACTACCCTCTAAACCAAAATTTCATAAATATATTAACTCTCCCAAATCTAGGCATTTATAATAGAATTATTTTGAAAAATAATTTACATATAAGGCTATTTAAATTTAACAAAAGTATATATATATATATTTAATTATAACCAAACTGTAGCTTTATTTAATTTTACAAAATTCTCAATTTATAAATTTTCAAGCCTTCAAAAATTATTTCAACAATATATCTTTAACTTATTCAATATTTAAACCGATTAAAACCTCAATAATATATTAAATAACTCAAATAAATTATTTAACTCAAATTTAATCGGTAAAAACATATTACAAGTCTAAATAACAAATCTTTCAACTAAAATCTTAGTTTAAAATTCTCAAAGTAATCATTCAACAAAAATAAACCAATTAAAATTCCTTAATAATGGATCTTTAAATTTCTACGGTCATATATTGTCAAAACTCCATATTTACTCTATACTCAAACGGTAAAATTTTCTCTAAACATGATAATAATACTAATAATATAAAGCTATAAATATATAGGAAATATTCATAAAGAAAATATGATAACAAGAAGTAGTTTTGTGTACCTAAATGATCTCCAAAACCGTCAGGTACTCCGCAACTCGACTCTCTCTCTCTTTTTTCTCTATGCTTCTCTCTCTCTTCTCTCTTCTTTTGCTCTCTTCCTCTTCCGTCTGCCCCCTCCACTTGAGAATCATCTGGGGTGAATGTATTTAATAGCCCCAGGTTCAATTTTTTCCACTGCCTACGCCTTATCCTATTTATCTTGCAGTCGTCCCTCCCCCTTCTTTTTCCTTCTTCATTAATTAACCCCCCCCAAATTTCAACTCACCGTGGAAGGGGGGTTGTTTTTTTTTTTTTTACTCATAAAGTATTATTTTAATAAGATATTATAATAAAATATTATATCTTTTTTTTTTTTGCACGTTACACAATGCAACGTCTAAATATGAAAGTTGGCAGTAAAAGTATTATTATTAAATGAAGGGTTAAAGAACAACTTTAACTTCAATCTCATTTTTTAGGTGCAGTTTTGCCCCTGATTTTTTTTAGTGGTACAATTTTGACCATGATCTTCTTCCTTTAATGTAATTTTGCCCCTCAGGGTCAAAATTACACCCAAAGATAAAAAATAAAACTGTAACCGAGAAAAAAAGATCAAGAGTAAAATTATACCTGAAAAATAAGATCATGGGCAAAATTATACTACTAAAAGATTATGGGCAAAATTAGAGTTGAGAAATAAGATCAGGGTCAAAATTACACTTTAACTTTTAAATGAAATTTGAAATTTTTATTTAGCATTAATTTTTGGAAATCCATTATTGAGGAAAACATGATAAATTTTTATGCATAACAATATTAATATTCTACAAATTTTATTCACACAAAATGCCGATACTTTAAGCTAAGGATGTTTGGAGAGGCTTTCATCCAAATCCCACGTAGTAAATGAAAAGGAGAATCCATTCCCAAACTAAACGCGTGGCTCCCACCAACCCAATAGGGACGTTACCTTAATTCCATGGAAATGATTACCGACCGTTCCTCTGTCCTCTAGCTCCCGATATATATGAGATTCATGAAAGATAAACAATTTTTGATGACTCCCGATTTTGCGGAAAGACAAGCTGGGGTGATTGATACGTGAATGGCCGTGAACTCACTCTTTAGTCTTTAGTACGAGAGAAATATGTTTGGGGCCACAAGAAGACGAAAGATTTTAATATATACATGTTCGAGGTCTTATAATTAAGATTAGATGTAGTATATTTCAATTTAATTCAATCATCACGTGCAATTTGTTAAACCTTTATGCTGAATATATCAATGTCAAGCCATAACTCATGCACCATTGAAAAAAAAAATAAGAAAAACACTTTTTACCAAAAAATTATATTCATGTGGATCATAAAATAAAATGTCGGATTGCTATGTTTCCTTTTTCCAATCCTCAAAATTTTCAGGAAAAAAATAATTAAATTAGTGTCTGTTCTAGTATGAAGATTGATTTATACAAGTTTTATCCTATATTTGGTACGAGAGAATTGAAATGGAGGGAAGAGGAGTAAAAATTATAATGAGCTAAATTTAAAAAAATAGAAAAATGAGGTAATAAAATTCTAAGAAAAAGAAAATGCAAGATTAAAAAAAAAAGCAAAATTGGTTAAAAGTTTTTAACCCAACTCTTCTAATTTTTTTAAATTAAAACTCATTAAAATTTTTTCCTTCTTCCGTCCATTTTCTTTTATAACAGATTTGATCTTGACCATTTCCCCACTGTGTTGGATGAAAGTCAATTGGCAAAACTTTTGGAAATAACCCTGTTAAATATACCACATGATATAATACGAACATCATTATGGTTGAAATATTTTGAAAAAGAAAATTTAAAAATACAAATCTCTCTAATTAATCTCATCTCATTTAATTTTTAGTCAAATCTTTATATATTTTTTATTTTTATTAAATCTTTATAGTTTTTCACTTGCGAGTTTTAGTTTGTATACTTATAATTGGTTAATTTCCAAGAAAAGTCACATTAGTAGTTGATTAAGTGAATCTCATTCAACAGTACTTCTGCTTGAATTAGTTATGTCATGTGCATCTAAATTAAATCAAAACTTTACATGTTATATATGAATACAAGGATACCGTTATGAACATCCCCCGAAAAACTGTGTAAGAAGCTAAACCCACATGTGAACGGAACAATCTCGAGATCCACTTAGGGCTAGTTCGAATTGGCAGTAAAAAAAGTAGTTTATTTTCAATCTGATTTTAAAAAAAATAAAATTGAGTAAAATTTAAATTGGATAAGGTGAATTGTGTTTGGATTGGAGTTTTAAAAAGTTAGTTTATAAAAGTGAAATTAATAAAATGATGTTTGGATTATGATTGAGTAAAAATAAATTTGTTTGAGTAAAAGAAATGGGACATACATTTTCTCTTTTTCTCTCTACTTTTCCAACACTATAAGCTATAATTTTTAGCTTTTCACTTAATTAAGTGATTTTGGGGCGTGGTTTCTCTCCACTGAGCTTCTCGTCCACTGCACCTCCACTTCGGCTCTATGACAATCGTTTGGAGCAAATAGTAAAACGCAGTTCAAATAGATTGTTACAGGTGGCTATAAACTTGAATTCCAAAATTAAAGAAAACCAAGAGTATAAATGTATTTTCATCCAAAACAAAATATATTTATAAATAATCACAATAAAATTATCTTTCTTTGAGAAATAAAATAGGATTAGCGAACAGACAAAAAAATAGGATTAGAGGAGTAGTTTATATAAAATAAAATAATATATTCATATTAAAATTTTAATGATATAATATATAAATAGGACAAAAAATTTTCTCACTCTGCTTTATATTTATATGGTGTTTTAAAAACGATAATTTTATTTCTCAAAAAAGGATAATTTTATTGTGTAAAATAGTGACATTTGATTATTTATAAATAAATTTTATTTTGGATGAAAATATATTTTCACTGGTGATTTTTTGTGGGCCCTACATATGTATCCGTATCATGCTGTAAAAGCATGTGCTCCGCCTCTTGGTTCTTTGTAATTTTGGAATTCAAGTTTATGGCCGACAATCCATTTGAATTGCGTTTTACCATTTGCTCCAAACGATTGTCGTAGAGCTGAAGTGGAGGTGCAGTGGATGGGAAGCTCGGTAGAGAGAAACCGTGCCCGTGATTTTGGTATAAGCTCTTAATTTTTTAAGCTCTTCCAAATACACTCAAACATATTAAAAGTATTTTTAATCCTAAAAGTTACTTAAAAGCCACTTAAACATGGCTCCAAACAGACACTTAAATTTATGAAGCCCCTCAGCTTTGCCGGAGTTAAAATTGTCCACTGAAGCCAAGCATATCTCTTTTGAGCAACAAGTATTACTGAAAATGTATAGCTTGCATGAGGAGAAAACAGTCAGTCTCCTCCATGTCGTTATAATTCTTTCGACTAACAGAATTGAGCTGTTCATTTTCAGGAGAAACATATCTCAAATCATCCTTAATTCTTCTCCCGATAAGTTATAAGGACAAGGGATTTTTGTTTTTGATTTAATTGAATCGTTGGCCTCTCAATGGCATCACCCAAATCCCTCTGTCCCCGAAGTCGAAGCCCAGTGCCCAAATGAGAAAATGTTTTTAATATAAGAGTCAGATAACTAATTTATAAATATTAAAAAAGTAAATAAATTAATTATTTATAATATGTGTTGTCTTTTTTAAAATATTTCTATTAAATGCGGCTTGACATCGATGGCTTGCGAAACACCCAAGGCTTCGCAACATGTGGTGGAGTCATTCATGATGCAGATGCAAATTGGATAGGTGGTCTTCAAGACAAGTTAAGTTATCAAACCTCTACTGCTGCGGAGATAAAAGCCATATCGATGGGCCTATTATTGTGCAAAACAGTTGGGTCTCTCTAAGACAAGAGTTTGTACAGATTCTATAGAAGCTCTGCGATTGTTGTCAGTAGATGTTGGCTCATTCCATCTTTTGGGAGAAGAGAAATCCAGGAAGCTCGGTCCCTCATCTACTCCAACCGGGATCTAGAAATACCTCATTCTTACAGGGAAAATTTAGTGTGCACTCATATTCTTGCCGTGTCTGCACATAACTTAGGACAGGATTTTGTTAGTTATCTACAACCTCCCTCGTGTTGTTTAGAACAACTTAGGATAGATCGTGGTCTTCTGAATCAGATGACAGTCAATAGGGCTTAACTGTTGTCTTTTTGTAGATACTTCAAGCTCCTGCTTGCCCTTGTAAAAAGAAAGAAAGATATTTCTGTTAATCATATGTATTGGAATGAAAATCTTTTAACATATATAATTATCGTGAGGACTACTTTAGAAAAATAAATAAATAAATATGAGAGACAAAATAGATTGTGTTATTATATTTAAAACTAAATTAAATCTATAACTAACTTTTAGTATAGGAGGTGATACTTGTTAATTACAAGGAAGGGGTGGAAGCATAATGGCCTCATGCATGCGTCTGACAGTTTTTCAAATGTGAAAATTGAGTAGAAGAAATAGAGCAGATGGGTGACGCTGAAGTCGGAGAACTGATGACAGTGAAGTATGAAAGCACGTGATATGCAATTGTAATTGGTTTGTATAATTTGAAAAGAGAGGATAAGTGTTTATGCAGTTTTGGTAAAATCGAAGGGAGATCATCGATTGTATAATTTTGGGAGGTAGAAAGGAGAAATTAAAGGAAGTGGCTTGAGTGAGAGTGGCACTTGATGAGAATTAGTTTTAATACTCATCACTTTGATAAGTGCTTTAAATTTATTAGAATTGGACTATTTATATCTGATTTGAACGATTTAAATTTAAAATATTTAATTAATTATTTTTAAATAGAAAAATTTTTTTTTTGGAAAGAATCACAGTATTTTAGATTCTATACATATTAAAATAATTATTTTAAATAAATAAAAATTAAAAAGAAATCAAATCTGAGCTATTCAAATGAAATATGAATGATTCAGATTTCATGAGTTTAAAATACTCATAAAAAAATAATGAACATTAAAACTGGTTCCTACGTTTTATATGGTTTTAACATGTGAAAAAGCGGTGAGTGCATTGCTAAAGCCGCCTCTAGGGGGGGCTAACATCCCTCTCTTGAGTCATATATGTAGACTTAGAAAAAGTAATTTAAATTCCACGATCCACTTTCTTTTCTTGTTTAAAATCTGCGCACCATCCCCTGTTTCCCAGTAATCATTTTTTTTTGGACCAGGTTTCCCATTAATCACAGTATTCAACCTGGTGGCGACGGGGAACTGGCAAATATAGGGCCCAAGGTAATTAATGAAATTTGAAAATTTTATTCAGAATTTATTTTTTAATCTGAGAATTACAAGTGCTAGTAATTTTTTCATCAGAGGCAATAAATGAAAGAGGAAACATCCAATCCCAAATGAAAAGGACGGGCCAGTACTTAATGCCATTGATCACCGGTCACGTATGTAGTCATTTTACTTCCCCTCCGAATTGATCATCACCAAGCCTTCTTTTGTATTGTAGCTCCATCATCTCATTTTCCACACTCACATATGAAATTAAAACACCTGTCATCCAAGTTCCCAGCACTGCTCTTTCCTCTTCCTCCCCTACCAAGAAAAACTACTTTTACTATAAGAATCAATCAGTTAAGCTCCATTTGTTACGAAACATTAAAAATGAAGGAGGTGATTTGAGCCTTTTTAGTCACTTTAGGTGAAATAAAAAATAAAACTAAATTACGCAATAAAGCACAACTCAGATTGTTTCTTTTGAAAAGTTTTTTATTAATTTCCAAATTAACTTAGTGACAAAAGAATTAAAAAGGAGAGGTTGGAAAGAGGATTTTTTTCAATAAAACCAATTATGAAAATAAAGAAATAAATCTAAACTATTTTTTTTAATATTTTTAATAAAAAGAGAATAAAAAAATGCAAATTTGGGTTTAAAAAATTAGTGATGAGAATGCTTCTTGAAAAGAAAATGTAGCTATCCTTGCTTAACAAAAATATGGGAGCAAAATAATACATCAAGTTAAAAAGCAACTTCAAATACGATTTGGGTCAAGTAAACTTAACATTTGACTACTCTAAATACTAGATAGTAATCAAATTATTAAAATATCTTTAAAAATTACTTGATGTACATTTTAAATTGAGTTAATAAAATTGGCTTTTCCTCTCAAAAAATGCTACATTCAATTGCGATACATCTCAATCATAAAATCTAACAATATGCTAGATAAAATAAAATAATATTAATGAATACAACGAAAGCATATATAAATTCAAATCTCAAGTAATACAATTCAAATTAAATTGCAAAAATCTAATTAATAGAAACTATAACATATAATTTCAGTCCCTAAATCAAATGAAAATATTCCTAACACAAGAAAAGTCTAATGAAATTCAAGAGAAAATTAATTGGAAAACTAAATACTCTCTTAGTTAAAGTTCCAAACTCAAGCAACTCCTCCAATTCCAAGAAGCACAATGGGTTTAGCCTCTCATAGCTCTAGAAGAATCTACAATATTTTTGAAGCAATGAAAATCCACAGAGGCTATGGTAAAAGAGTAGGTGTGGACATTATTTGTAGGAAAAAAACAAGAAATAATGGAAATCGAAGGTGATGATGATGGTTGGTTGAAGGGAGATAATGACAAAGGTTATGGAAGAAGCGGACGACACGCCACTGCGTGCAATTGAGGAATGAATTTGAAGAGTATTGGCGGCGTGTGTTTTCCTGGTGGTGTGCGTCTTGTGTGTATATATGCGTGTTCTCTCCCTAGCCCTCAATCAATAATCAATAAATCTATAAGTAAAATCTGGGGCCTTGATGCTCAAATTGATTCCCTTTCTAATTCCTTTTTTTTTTTTTTCCTTTCAGCTTTCTTTTTATCTTTATTTTCTTTTCTGGGCTTGTAAAAGATAAATTAAAATACTATCATAAAGTCCAAAATCAATTATTTAAAAAGAGATAAAAATATCATAAGATTTTCTTTTAAATCATGCAAGCAATATTTGATTCAAGATATCCATAATCAATACAGTTTATCCCACTTTAATTGATAAATATTCCTAAAAAGAAATCAAATAACATATTAAAATAGGGATTTATCAATAGGGATTGAGATTATAATTGAAAAAATCTATTAAAGGATAGTTTAGCATGAAAGATTGCTTATCACATTGTCTTTAATGAAAAATCAAATAATATGATTGTCTTTAATAGGATGATATCTATGCATAACCAGGAAAAAAAAAGAAAGAAGAGCATTAGAAGCATGAATGATGAATGTGAGTATCCCAATATTGCGCCAAGCTTTGGCTTTATTATGAACAGGAAAAACTAGCACTACCTTTGGTTTTTAATATGAGACTAATTTGAGAAAATTAAAGAAATTACTAAATTTATTTAAAATATTTATAGTTATGATTTTTTCGAAACTGATTTGACTCACGAGATTGAAAAGATTATATATAAATTAATATATAAACCAACGATACGTATAAATATTTTAGAGAAATCATATAACATATTACTTCCGGTGCATAATACAAGAGGTCAGTTAATTTTTATTTGGTAATAAATATAAAATCCCAATTTAATTTATCTATCATATTTATATATTTTTTAAAGATAGTCCTTGTAATAATAGTAACTTTAGCCAATACATTTAATTAACAATGATATTTTAGGAAAGATAATATCTATTTATGACAAATAACTGACTTAACTAATTTTCTTAATCTACTCAAATTAATCAACTAGCTCTTATATTAAAGATCAGTGTCATAATTAAATAATTTATTAATTTTTTAAATATTTTAAAATTTGTTACCTAAATTTTATATTAAAAATCGGATGAAGAGGCAGGGGTTTGGAACAGGGGAAGAATAGAAGAAATAATTGTGGACACTGGTGGAAGCATGGGATCCCACAAATGACGACAACATGCGTGCCGCCAACCCGATAGAGACGTTTCCTTAATTACGCGTGAATGGTTACCAACCCTTCCTATGTCCTCTAGCTGGATTTTCTCATCTCCCACGCTCAGATATTTTAAATCACATGAAAATATCTGTCATCCACTACTAACAAACACCAGCATAGGGAAAAAAAATTAATCAAAACGATATATGTATGATTCGAGAAAGACAGATCAGGACCTAGGATGTATTTTTGATGACTCCCGGTTTTGTGGAAAGATAAGCTGGGTGATTCATACGTGGATGGCCTTGAAATAACAGATTTTTTTTTCTTTTTGGGGGGGGGGGGAGGGGAGGAGATAAAAGAAGAGGAAAGATTTTAATATATGCACGTTTTGTACTTTATATATTTCAACTTTAATTCAATCATCATGTGCAATTCGTTAGATTTTTATGCTGAATATATCGATATCAATAATTTTTTAGCCATAACTCATGAACCATTTAAAAAATAAGAAAAATACTTTTCACCAAAAAATTATATTCATATGGATCATAAAATAAAATGTCTCGCTGCTATGTTTCTTTTTTCCAATCCTTGAAATTTTCAGGAAAAAGATAATTAAATTAGTGTCTGTTCTAGTGTGAAGACTGATTTATAGAGATTTTACCCTATATTTGGTACAAGAGAATTGGAGTGAAGGAGAGTGAAGTAAAAATTTTAATGAGCTCAATTTAAAAAACATAGAAAAATTGGGTTATAAAAATTAGTTAAATCAATTATTTGTAGTAGGTATTGTCTTTCCTAAAATATTCCTGTTCATCATGTGTATTACAATGAGAACTTTTTAACATGTGTAATTATCATGGAGACTACTTTAAATAAATAAATATGGAAAAAAAATAGATCGATTGTAATCTTATATCTAAAATTAAATTAAATCTCCAACTAATTTTTATTTTTAGCTCAGAAAGTAATACTTGTTAATTACAAGGAAGGGTCGTGCATGCATCTGACAGTTTTTCAAGTGTGAAAATTATGTAGAAGCAATAGAGCAGATGGGTGACGTAGAAGTTGAATAATTGATGACAGTGAAGTATGAAAGCACGTGATATATATGCAATTGTAATTGGTTTGTGTAATTTGAAAATAGAGGATAAGTGTTTATGCAATTTTGGTAAAATCGAAGGGAGATCACCGATTGCATAATTTTGGGTGGTAGAAAGGGGAAATTAAAGGAAGTGGCTTGAGTGAGAGTGGCACTGACGTCTCTTTGTAATGGTTTTAACTAAGGAAAAAAAATCAGACTAAACATTAAACCAAATAAGATAGTAGTTTAAAGATTAGTAGGTTAAATCGGGATCAAACAAAAATCAAACCGGTCACATTAAAATAATAGAATGTAATTGAAAATAACATAATCTAACAACATTAATAATCACTAATAATAAAATATAAGAAAATACAACAGTAATTTAATTGTGACAATAACAAAATACAATAATATTGAGAATTTTGATCTTTATGATTTTTTAATAACTAAAATTAATAATCATTAACACCAAAATCATCAATAAAATTCATTCAAATATATAGCGACTGAAATATTAGGAGTTGAATGAGAAAAAATAGGATTAATAGTAAAATAATCATCAAATCAGTTCATTACAGGCTTACACTGATTTATACCAATTTGACCGGGTTGATTCTGGTTCAGTTTCTGCCTGGTTCATTACTTAAATCCAATTAAACTGTCGGCCGGTTCACCGGTTTTTCTGTTAAACTGGCCGGTTTGGTCTTTTTCTTTTTTTTTTACTGGTGTTATCATGTTTTGTCTATATTTGCTAAACCCCTCTCTAGTGGGACTAATTCCTCTATTGATTCATATATTTAGAATTGGAAAAAGTAATTTGAATTCCACAGTCCACTTTCTTTTCTTGTTTAAAATCTGCTCACCTTCGTCATTAATCATAGTAGTCAGCCTGGGGGACGGGGCACTGGCAAATATAGGGCCCAAGGCAATAAATGAAATTTGAAAATTTTATTCAGAATTTATCTTTTAATGTGAGAATTACAAGTGCTAGTGATTTTTTCATGCCAGGCAATAAATGAAAGAGGAAAAATCCAATCCCAAATGAAAAGCATGAGCCAGTACTGGGGCACGTACCTTTTGCCCCATGAAAACCGCGGGTCACATGTGTAGTCATTTTACTTCCCCTCCGAATTGATCATCACCAACACTTCCTATGTCCTATAACTCCGACACCTCATTTTCCACACTCACATATGAAACTAAAATATCTGTCATCCAAGTCCCCAGCACTGCTCTTTCCTCTTCCTTCTCTTCCTCCCCTACCAACAAAAACTACTCTTACAATAAGAATCAATCCCTTAAAGTTCTTTGCGATTATCCTACATAGTTTTCTTGAATTTCTATAACATTCAAAAATTAGATTTTTAAATTTCGAATTGTAGTTTTTCAACATTTTTAACAAATTAAATGCTGTATAAGTTAAATTCGAAATCATAATTTCCATTTAATTCATTACTATATTTTCCAAAATTTTATATCAAATTTTAATGCACGAAAATTCACTAAATTAAATTAATCTTTTTTTATTTATGACATGTTTCTTCATCGTATTTATCAGAAAATGGATTAATGAGGATGACAAAAAATAATAATTAAATGCTTCAAAATTCAGAGCGAATTAAAGATATGCCTAGCAGAGTCCCCCTTTCTTCAATTCGTTGTTTAAAGCTCTTTATTTACTACGTAGAAAAATATATTTAGTTATCAATTCAATTATGATTCATATAGCTAGTGAACAAAATCAAACATATTAATGCATTATAATAAACCCAGAGAAAAAAACTAGAGAAAAATCAGAGATGAAATGAAATAAAGAGAAACTTCCATCTATATTATATTAATTCTGTTTAATTTGTTGGCGAAAACATATTCCGTGTAATTTGTACGACTATGGACTATTAAAGGATAACCACTTGATGATGCTCTACACATCCTGATTAGTACTTTTATGTTTAATATAAAATTCAGTTAATTTGAGAAAATTCAGAAAGTTACTAAATTATTTTTAAGTATTTATATGTATTTTTTAAACTAATTTTCTTCACTTATAAATGTAATATATGCTATAATTAAGTAATTGGCTAATTTTTTTAGTTTCATCAAATCAGTCAACAATGTCTTATATTAAAAACTGAACCTTCGATTCTAAAATATAAGACTTATTTTATAGTGTAAATTAAACTTTTTACATTTTTAAAAGTGGAGGAGTATTATTTTTCTCGCACGTGGATAATCTTGAATGAATTTATAGTGCCCTCCAGAGACCAGAGCGCTATATATAATGAGACCCGACGCAAGCAATTCACATTCGCAAACTAAACTACCAACGAGTATGGCCCTACCCAGTACCTTGTTGCCCAATTCCTCCATCTCACTTAGTTTTAGAAAGCGCAACAAACCAGAAGGGCCTCTTTCCTTCCACAGGATTGGTTACTATCACACTAACCTCCGATGCTTGGCCACCCAACAGGCGCTTTCCCTTCACCCCTCCTCTCTCAGAAACTCCGCCAATTACCAGCCTACCCTCTGGACTTATGACTTCCTCCAATCCTTGAACAATGGTTATACGGTGATTCTACTTCCTTAATTTCCTGGTCAATTAATTCACGATATACATGGAGAACGTTATGACATACAATTAACAATACTTAGCTTGTTGTTATAGGATGAGAAGTACGAGGCCAGAGAAAGGAAGCTGCTGGAGGATGTGGGGAGGATGATCGTGAATCCCAATACTGAGCCATTGCCAAAACTTGAGCTCATTGACGATGTCCAGCGCTTAGGCCTCGGCTACCGCTTTCACAATGAGATCAAACACGCTCTTGATTGTTATGTCTCCTGGGAACAAAGCCGTCCTCAAACAAAACAGTACACAAGCCTTCATGAAGCTGCTTTAAGCTTCAGACTCCTCAGAGACCATGGCTATGACGTCTCACCAGGTCCTATGCATATGGCTATCTCCTTTTTTCATAATTACCTCTCTCGCATACACCAAATTAAATGATGTGATTGGGACAAAAATAACGCAGATATATTTGAGAGTTTCAAGGACCAAAACGGTAATTTCAAGGCATGCCTCAGCAGAGATGTGCAAGGGATATTGAGTCTGTACGAGGCAACATTTCTGGGATACCAAGGAGAGGACATTCTGGAGGAGGCCAAGGCCTTCACCACCATCCATCTCAGGGACATGAAGCAACAGATAAGCAACGATCATCTGTTGCAACAAGCAATCAGTCACGCGCTGGACCTTCCATTACATCGCAGAACACGAAGGTTAGAGGTCAGATGGTACACAGAAGCATATGGTAAGAGGAAAAACGCAGACACGGTCCTTCTCGAGGCTGCTGTACTGGATTTTAACATAGTACAATCAACACTTCAAAGGGATCTCCAAGAAATGTCAAGGTTTGTCAATTTATTACTAGTAAATTTGCTTCCCTATATGCATACGTATAGCAGCAACCAAATAGTAGGAAGTCAAAAAGAGAAAATTGGCTTCAAATATTGATATAGCTAATTATAGGTGGTGGAAGGCGATGGGACTGGCATCAAAGTTGAGCTTCAGCAGGGACAGGCTAATGGAGTGCTTCTTCTGGGCCGTGGGAATGGAGTCCGAACCTCAACACAGTGAGCTCCGAAAAGCACTAACCAAAGTCACTTGTTTCATTACCATAATCGACGACGTCTATGATGTTTATGGCACTCTGGATGAACTCGAGCTTTTTACCGCCGCTGTTGAAAGGTTTGTTTTCTCCTACATTCGCATTAATTTATTTGACAAATATTATTTCTATTGAAAGCCAGCCACACGTACTCTCTTCGTTCCTTATTATAAGAGACAAATAATCCAATTACGTTAATAAAAAAACAGTTAAAATTAGTTGAGGACAATTAATATATAAAAAGTATAATGTTTTTTCCAACAATACCCCCATTAATAAGGAGAGAGAGTATGAGAGAGAAGAATTAAATTATTAAAAGAAAGAGAAATGGGAGGGAGAGAGAGTAGGAGTTGGAGACAAAATAAATAGGGGTAAAATAGAAAATTAATACAAAAAAAATAGAGACAACTTTTAAGTGTCTCTTATATATGGGAACATGCCACAAGTATCAAATGTCTCTTATAATAAGGAACAAAGGGAGTAATACGTAGGAATATTATGTGGTGAATGCTTTTTTCTTTTAATTTCAGGTGGGATATCAATGCGATACAAGATCTGCCAGGGTACATGAAAGTGTGTTTCCTGGCTCTCTACAACACTGTCAATGAAATGGCTTATGAGGCACTGAAAGAGCAAGGCCACAATATCCTACCCTACCTCACCAAAGCAGTGAGTGCCCACGAAAACGACTTCCCCATAGAACATACCACATGTTAAATACTACTCGTATTTCATTGGGAAACTAACTCTTACCTTGATAATTATAGTGGGCGGACATGTTGAAATCCTGGCTTCAAGAAGCCAGGTGGTCTCATGACAAACACATACCCTCATTCGACAGCTACTTTAGGAACGCGTGGGTATCAGTTTCGGGAGTATTAATCCTCTTCCATGCTTATTTCTTTCTCAATCACAATTTCTCAAAGGAGTCACTTCAATCCTTGGACCCTCACCATCCCCTCTTGCGTTGTCCTTCCGTTATTTTCCGTCTCTGCAACGATTTGGGCACATCGAAGGTGGCCTCTTCTTTATCAATCACTCAAATCTTATGTTGTACGTCATTTGGTTCTACGTACTCTCTCTTCGCACGCTCTGACGAGGACCTCATTTTAATTACTGTCTTCATTCATTGTTAATGTTTTCTTCAGGCGGAGTTAGAGAGAGGTGAATCAACAAGTTCGATATTATGTCACATGCACCAGAGTGGGGCCACTGAGGAGAATAGCCAAAAATACGTGCGCAGATTGGTGGATGAGACGTGGAAGGAGATGAACAAAGGAAGAGGAATAGAGACCACATTTTCAAAAGCTTTTGTAGAAACTGCAATGAGCCTTGCAAGAATTTCCCACTGCACCTACCAGTATGGTGATGGCCATGGAGCTCCAGATGCTACGTCCAGGAACCGGATTCGATCATTAATTGTGGAGCCCATTCAGCTAAGAGGCTGATAAATGCCTCGGCATCAATAGACTTGCAATTACTTAGTCATCTTTATGTTTGGGGAATTACATTGGCCGTATATGTTTTTGTTCACGGGCAACGGATGTAAAATTTGAAGGAAAAAAACAAAGTATTATATAGGTAACAAAATCACTTTCTTTTTTAAAAAAGAGCTTTTCCTATTTACAACAAGAGTTTTCCTTTTCCTATTTCTTCCTTTGTAAGTCGGATAGAAAATACTCAACTGACAATACAAAACACAGAACAAAATTCTATTACTTTCAATCCTTAATAAAAAAAAAAAGACAACACTCATTTATTATAAATAATTAACTTAACTTTTTTTTTATCTACTCAAATTAGTCAACTAGCTTTTATATTTAGGATTGAAAGTAGTATTTTACAACTTCGTAATGCTGCTCTCGTCAAGGAGAGATCTGGTTGTCTCCCTTAACCTGGCTCTAATAAGGAGTCTAGCGAAAAAGAGAGGCAAGAGAATACGGCTTTCATTAACTGAGCTTTAAAGATCTATTTTACAACTAAACTCAGACTTCATACAAGTGCTCAGCTATAACAAACAAACTAAATTCTGTTACGTGGAAAAGGGCTTGGGCCTGGCCCAATAACTCAGACTATCCTTATCATCAACAGATAGCTCGTCGGCATGGGATATGCTATTGCATTACTCTGACAATTAATGAATATAATCTGAGCTTTTATTTTTTTTCTTCTCAACTTGATACACCTGATTCTTCCCAAAAAAAAAACACTTGATACACCTGAGGGCCAACATTTATTAATTTTATGTCTTTCTAATGTTTTGGTAGCTCTTTTTTAACCATTGAAATTTATGTTTATATGGCCGAGACGTTATTGCATACAGAGCATTGACAAAAGATTGCGGGGACCAATTCATTATGCATCGCATCCTTCCTATCCCCCCGGTTCTATTAAAACAGGATATAATAAAGATATAAAGTATGACAAGTACATAGAGATGAAGGAAGTATATCTAATTTGTCCGAAATAAGGGTTTAGGTGGGATTAGTAGTTTGAAAGTGATCGGAAGAGTAGTGCTTGTACAATATCATCTACGCTATACGCTTTTCTGTCGTCTCCATGCTCCTAAATGACCTGCGGAGATCTTGCTACGTTAAGTGAAGCCTTCACAGTTGACCATGGCAACGACTTCGATGCCATCGCTATGCTATTTAGTTCCCACCACAGCTTCCCTATTCGCTCTCTTACGTATTTTCTCGCTTCGTCTTCCTCTAAGTGATGATTATCTCTCGTGTAGCATTGGATACTGCATGCATTGTCTCCTCTTTCTTGTTCCTCCTAGTTAATTATCACAGTGAAACTTCATCATTCATTTATTAACTCACAATCAATGGATATCCGCTTTGGCGTGTGGATAGT
Organism: Neltuma alba; assembly: GCF_004799145.2. Lineage (NCBI taxonomy): Eukaryota > Viridiplantae > Streptophyta > Magnoliopsida > Fabales > Fabaceae > Neltuma > Neltuma alba. The sequence goes on along the minus strand of NW_021635966.1, from coordinate 240,922 downwards.
ACAAAATGAAAAGAAGGATAACTAAAGAAAGGCACACGTACCGTTGAAGTTCCCAAGTCATCCCATGCAAAGGCGAAGAATTTGGCCGGACACGGTGAAGAGCCTTGGATACGCGTTCATCATCATGGAAAAATGTTTTGCTTTGAGAGATCATCTCCTATTAGGAAGAATGCGTGAACCATTGCCACGCATGATCCTGCAGAAGTGACACCATTCTCCAAATATTCTTCAAAACTTGGTATGTATCCTCTGCTGATCCACTTGGCTTCCTCTAAGAATGCTTCAGTTAGGTCTACCCGCCGCACCCAAGTCATTCATAATGAATTGCTTAATGCCATCCTGGATAGTACTTTTTTCTAGTATTTGTGATTGTTTATTTGGATACTCTTGTAGTTCTTTTCAGGTGTGCAACGACGGTCAGGCCATGGTCTCTCTGAACTCTGTAGGCTATTTCGTCGGTTGTGTTATATAATGCCATATAGCATACTTCATGGACTCGGGCAGCCCCTCCGTCACGTCCAGATCCCAACTGTAAGCAAGTGATCACAATAAATTATTTGACGAGCAGATCAACCTTCTGATGGCTTCAGTGAAAAGAACAAGTTCATCCAAGGAGCCATAAGAGTCAAAGATATCATCCATAACCAGTAATATGCAGATAGTTTTGCTGAGTTCAATTCGGCAATCAGAATAGCATGGCTCTGGAAGTATCCCCACTGTCCACAGGAAGCACTCTGAGGGTCTGTCTCTCGCAAAACCAAGTTTATCAACAAGCCCCAGTTCTTTCCACCACCTTAGAATGTCGAGCAGAAACTTCAATTGTCCGTATATGCAGCATTCAAAATGATAAAAAACGCTTCAAACGGTGAGATCTTTCTCACATGCATATCTCTGTTAGCTCCTTTTGGTGCAGAGATTGAACCATGTCAAAGTCTAACTTGGCCAAAGTCAACAGAGCTGGCGTGTGGTCGCTGCATTGTTCATATTCATGGATGTAGTCTCTGGCTTCCAGCCTGGCCATTCTGAGGTGCCTCGGAAGCCTCAGGGCTCTCGCAAAATGGCGCCCTTCTTCAGGGCTTAGGAGTGGTAAGGATCGACCAAGATGGAGCTTTGTAAATTCCATGGCTTCCGTTAATATATCCCCACCCTCTGCTCCTAAGTATGAAGCCTCGTACAGGGTTAACAAACCCGACGTGTTCCTGCCCATTGATTCCTTGAATCTCCCCCTTTCATCCATAAATTTCTTGAAAACATCTACGAGGTCAACACTCAATTAATCAGTTCAAAGTTGCACAGAATAATGTATCACTTGCATCATTAAGTTTCACACTCAAGAAACTACATATTTTTACTTTCGGAGTAAACAATTGTCATCATCAAGCCTATTTTCAATATTTTTTCTGTATGCAGATTTATTATTTGTTTTTGGAAAAAAAGCAACAGAAATTATGAGCTGAACCTGTTGATGATGAAGTAGCGAAGATGGCATTATGCCTGAGGAGACGAAAGCGAAGAGCAGCGGCAAAGAGATCGTCACCAGCGTCCCAACCACACAAACCTCTCGGTATTGTACCCAAGTCTTGCTCGAAATGGTGCGAAATTCCCCGATGTTGTGCTGTGGCTATCATCTTCAAGGGTGCCTTTGGATCTGTCGTGTTTCACAGGGCCTCTCGGACTCTTCTTTTCAGCGCTTCCAAGACTTGTGTTGAGTCATCAGTTGGAGCAGCTACCCAGTACCAACAAACACCGGCATAAAGGGGGAAAAAACGATATGTGATGGATACGTGGATGGCCATGAACTAACTCTTAGCGATGGGATTATATGTTATGAAAGAAGTCTGCGATATTTAGCTGAAGACGCAGCCATTGTCGTGGTCGTTAACCTTGTTGTAGACATGGCTGTCGTAGGCGTGGGTATAATGATGAGCTCTGGAAGTAAGATTAGCAAAGCTTGCTTATGGCACAGAAGCCAGCAAGATTGCATTCGTTTATATCGAATGTCTAGCTAATATAATGTCTTGGGGGAAATATATTTGTTTATTTTTCTTATAAATTATCGAAAGACTGGTTCTCTCCAAGAAGAAAAACTTTAAGTCTGTTTTATGGATGTGAATGCACAACTTATTTAATGGTGTTTTAAAGCCACCTATTTCTATATACTCCTCCGGTCCTAATTATAAGAACCAATTGACTTATTTGAGGAGATTAAGGAAGTAAGTTAAATTAGTTATTTATAATAAATAAGTGTTGTCATTCCTAAAATATCCTTGCTAATTAAGTATATTGGCTAAAACTATCATTATTAGAAAGATTATCTTGGAAAAAATGCATAAATATAAGAGACAAAATGGATTGGGTCTTATAATTAGGACCAAATAAAAAGTCAAATTGGGTCTTATAATAAGGACCGGAGGAGTATATACATTTATATATATTCCAAATATTAAAAAATTATGTCTGGCATTCAAGTGCTTCAAGTTTTGAATAAAGTATTGATGGCAAAGTGATAAAGCTACATATAATGAAGTCCTTGTACATAAATTGAATATTAACAAAAACAAAATCGCAAGACGTAAATTAAAAAATTAATCATATTAGAAGAATCTTATTATAAATTTTTAGAGTATAAGAATCAAAATTATAAATCAAGTAAAATTACAGGGATAAGAAACCAAACAAGCCCATATTGTCTCCGGAGCCTTAAATTAATATTCCATTTTTTAAATGAAAACAAAATTATTAAAATTGTTTAAAACCATACTACTAGTTGGACTGACACATCATTTAATTTTAACCCTTATTTAGCTCGATAGACCTTGAGAATCAGCTGAATGGATCTATTTGGTATTGAAATATTTTTCCTTTCTGCCAGATTTTTTTTTTGCCTGGATAACATTAAAATAGTTTAAGAAATCGCTTTGTTTATTTATTTCACAGATTTTTTTGCCAACGTGATTTCACAAAAATTTAAATGATTTTTAAACTAGTTTTTGCATAATAAGGATGACTTATTCTACATGTAAACATTTATTTATTTTTAATTCTTCTTGAAATATTTGAATATAAAATACACATGCACGTGCATGTTTTATATATATTTTTAATATATTTGAAATCTAATTCAATCATTATCATTAAATAATTGAATGACAAACAGTACTTCCGATCCTTAATATAAGAGCTAGTTTGATTTTTATTTTAGTTCTAAATATAAGATACCAATCCGTTTTGTCTCTCATATTTACCTATTTTTTACCAAGATAGTCCTTTTAGTAATAACAGTTCTAGTTAATACACTTAATTAAAAAATATTTTTTAAAAAAATATAAATTTATTACAAATAACTGATTTAACTAACTTTTTAAATCTACTCAAATTAGTCAACTAAATTTTATATTAAGGAGATAGTATAAATTACATGTCGGTCTCACGTATTGTACCAGATGTAAGGAATTGAAATTTAGTAATACTCCATTATTTACATTTATAAAATGTGAAATTTGCTAAATTTTTAGATAACATTAATGGTTGGCGGGTCAAATTATCAGTGGCAGGTTGAACTTTAAAAATGATGACAGAACAGACGGACCGATAAATGAATTGACTTCTTTGAATAACGAGACGGCCTTTATAGGTTGGCTATCTGGACCGATCTGACGTCCAACGACCCGTTTTATTTTTTCATGGGCTACTTGATCCACCATCGTCCCTCGTCCTGCCGATACCTTAAGTAATGCTCCAACTCCAAACATTTCCGTCTTCCTCTGCCTTCCTTTTAAGGTTTTGTATGCATGTCAACTTTTTTTTAAAAACATATTATTGTTCCCCAAATAAAAAATAAGAAAATGTTTCCCCCCAAAAAAAATATTCGTATGGCTAAAATATCTTCATTTCTATATTTCTTCTTTCTTTCAACCTCCGAAATTTTCAGGAAAAAATAATTAAATTTAGCTTTGTTCGAATATGAATAGATTTTAGATGTTTAGAATTTTCTTTTATAAGAAAGATTTGATTTCATCTCATTTTTTCAAGTCTTTACAATTTTTTCTTTTTATTAAGTCCTTATAATTTTCTCAATTGTAGCTATTGTATTAGTCTATATATTGTCAAATTGTTAATTTGTAAAAGAAATAGTTGATTACGTATGGCTTACATCCAGTATACACCTAAACTATTTTTGCTACTTGGGTCTAAATTAAATCAAAATCTTACATGTTATATATGAATGCAAGAAGCCAATTATGAGCGTAATAATTTTTATTTTTATATTAATAGTAAATGAATACTATTCCGTCATTTAAGTTTTTTGAAAAACCTTTTTATTTTGTATTTTATCATAACTTGCATATTATTTAATCAGCATTAGTATTATAAGTACAGAGGCTACTAATTAATTTTTCTAAATGTTTTAGGATAACACTGCGCAGACTCTAGCATAGCAGCCATAGAATAATGTTGTCGAAAACAAAGCATAAAACCATGCTATATTTTACTTATTTATTTATTTTAGTCGGGAAAGATAAATTAGCTTTATTTATTTATTAGAATACGCATTATTTTATTGACTCACTCACTCGCCCACGAAACAAGCTGTACTTCTGGCTATCGTTTGGTTTTTCCCCTTAAACAATTGCTCAAGTGTGATTTGTACAATCTTAAATGGTGAGTTCAATATCAAAAGACTAACTTATTAGAATGGAGGTTTTACTCTGCGGTGCTTCATTCAAAACCCTCTCTAAAAGTAATCTTTTTTATTGGTCAACTCTCAACACACTTAAGTAACAACCCAAACTCGGAATCCCCAAGTAATCCCCACTACTTGAATTAAATGCTGCGATAACACGAGACAAAAGGAAAAATGCAATATTTGAAAGTAGCAGGATTGAGGAAGTCATAGGGCAAGTTGACTGCGATATATACTCCCTCGAGTTTTTAATATAGGATTTACTACCTCCATCTCTTAATATAAAAATTAGTTGACTAATTAGAGTAAATTAAAAAACTAGTTAAGTTAATTACTTGTGATAAATAGGTATTATATTTCTTAAAATATCCTTACTAAACAAATGTATTGATCAGAATTGCTATTATTATAAAAAAATAGATAAATATGCGAGACAAAATATATTGGAATCTTATATTTAAGAACAAAATAAAAGTAAAAAAGCTTTTATATTAAGGATTGAAGGTAGTAATTATAACAATTTATAATATAAACTAAGCCTCGTATTAAAATGGAATCATAGTATTTGTTGCGCTGCCACAAGATAGGTGTGCCACAAAGGGAGGGATGGAAGCATTACAGATTCATGCATGCATCTGACGGTTTTTTAAAGTGGGAAAATTAAGCAGAAGATATAGAGCAGCTGGGTGACACTGAAATTGATGACAACGAAGCATGAAGCACATGATGCAATTGTTTGGTTTGTATAATTTGAGAATATAATGGAGGATGAGTTTATGTAATTTTGACAAAATTGAAGGGAGTTCGATGTATTTTTATTGTTTCCGATTTGTGTAATTTGGGAGGTACAAGGGGATAAGAAGTTAGTGGAAGGAAGAGGGTTGAGTATATTATTGATGTCGGCCGTGGGTGAATGACAGCTACACAGGTCCCTCATAGTTAGTTGTCAATTGTAACCCTGGCACTGTCATAAATACGTACAAGTTCCTTTTTTCTTGGACTAGTAATAACTTGATTTATAAATATGAAAATTCAACTTGCAGACGTTAACTCATAAATTTTGATTTGAAAAGGATGCAATGCAACGTCTAAATATGAAAGTTGGCAGTAAAAGTATTATTATTAAATGAAGGGTTAAAGAACAATTTTAACTTCAATCTCATTTTTTAGGTGCAGTTTTGCCCCTGATTTTTTTTAGTGGTACAATTTTGACCATGATCTTCTTCCTTTAATGTAATTTTGCCCCTCAGGGTCAAAATTACACCCAAAGATCAAAAATAAAACTGTAACCGAGAAAAAAAGATCAAGAGTTAAATTATACCTGAAAAATAAGATCATGGGCAAAATTATACTACTAAAAGATTATGGGCAAAATTAGAGTTGAGAAATAAGATCAGAGTCAAAATTACACTTTAACTCTTAAATGAAATTTGAAATTTTTATTTAGCATTAATTTTTGGAAATCCATTATTGAGGAAAACATGATAAATTTTTATGCATAACAATATTAATATTCTACAAATTTTATTCACACAAAATGCCGATACTTTAAGCTAAGGATGTTTGGAGAGGCTTTCATCCAAATCCCACGTAGTAAATGAAAAGGAGAATCCATTCCCAAACTAAACGCGTGGCTCCCACCAACCCAATAGGGACGTTACCTTAATTCCATGGAAATGATTACCGACCGTTCCTCTGTCCTCTAGCTCCCGATATATATGAGATTCATGAAAGATAAACAATTTTTGATGACTCCCGATTTTGCGGAAAGACAAGCTGGGGTGATTGATACGTGAATGGCCGTGAACTCACTCTTTAGTCTTTAGTACGAGAGAAATATGTTTGGGGCCACAAGAAGACGAAAGATTTTAATATATACATGTTCGAGGTCTTATAATTAAGATTAGATGTAGTATATTTCAATTTAATTCAATCATCACGTGCAATTTGTTAAACCTTTATGCTGAATATATCAATGTCAAGCCATAACTCATGCACCATTGAAAAAAAAAATAAGAAAAACACTTTTTACCAAAAAATTATATTCATGTGGATCATAAAATAAAATGTCGGATTGCTATGTTTCCTTTTTCCAATCCTCAAAATTTTCAGGAAAAAAATAATTAAATTAGTGTCTGTTCTAGTATGAAGATTGATTTATACAAGTTTTATCCTATATTTGGTACGAGAGAATTGAAATGGAGGGAAGAGGAGTAAAAATTATAATGAGCTCAATTTAAAAAAATAGAAAAATGAGGTAATAAAATTCTAAGAAAAAGAAAATGCAAGATTAAAAAAAAAAGCAAAATTGGTTAAAAGTTTTTAACCCAACTCTTCTAATTTTTTTAAATTAAAACTCATTAAAATTTTTTCCTTCTTCCGTCCATTTTCTTTTATAACAGATTTGATCTTGACCATTTCCCCACTGTGTTGGATGAAAGTCAATTGGCAAAACTTTTGGAAATAACCCTGTTAAATATACCACATGATATAATACGAACATCATTATGGTTGAAATATTTTGAAAAAGAAAATTTAAAATACAAATCTCTCTAATCTCATCTCATTTAATTTTTAGTCAAATCTTTATATTTTTTTATTTTTATTAAATCTTTATAGTTTTTTCACTTGCGAGTTTTAGTTTGTATACTTATAATTGGTTAATTTCCAAGAAAAGTCACATTAGTAGTTGATTAAGTGAATCTCATTCAACAGTACTTCTGCTTGAATTAGTTATGTCATGTGCATCTAAATTAAATCAAAACTTTACATGTTATATGAATACAAGGATACCGTTATGAACATCCCCGAAAAATTGTGTAAGAAGCTAAACCCACATGTGAACGGAACAATCTCGAGATCCACTTAGGGCTAGTTCGAATTGGCAGTAGAAAAAGTAGTTTATTTTCAATCTGATTTTAAAAAAAATAAAATTGAGTAAAAGTTAAATTGGATAAGGTGAATTGTATTTGGATTGGAGTTTTAAAAAGTTAGTTTATAAAAGTGAAATTAGTAAAATGATGTTTGGATTATGATTGAGTAAAAATAAATTTGTTTGAGTAAAAAAAATGGGACATACATTTTCTCTTTTTCTCTCTACTTTTCCAACACTATAAGCTGTAATTTTTAGCTTTTCACTTAATTAAGTGATTTTGGGCCTCAGTTTCTCTCCACTGAGCTTCTCGTCCACTGCACCTCCACTTCGGCTCTATGACAATCGTTTGGAGCAAATAGTAAAACGCAGTTCAAATAGATTGTTACAGGTGGCTATAAACTTGAATTCCAAAATTAAAGAAAACCAAGAGTATAAATGTATTTTCATCCAAAACAAAATATATTTATAAATAATCACAATAAAATTATCTTTCTTTGAGAAATAAAATAGGATTAGCGAACAGACAAAAAAATAGGATTAGAGGAGTAGTTTATATAAAATAAAATAAAATATTCATATTAAAATTTTAATGATATAATATATAAATAGGACAAAAAATTTTCTCACTCTGCTTTATATTTATATGGTGTTTTAACGAAACGATAATTTTATTGTGTAAAATAGTGACATTTGATTATTTATAAATAAATTTTATTTTGGATGAAAATATATTTTCACTGGTGATTTTTTGTGAGCCCTACATATGTATCCGTATCATGCTGTAAAAGCATGTGCTCCGCCTCTTGGTTCTCTGTAATTTTGGAATTCAAGTTTATAGCCGACAATCCATTTGAATTGTGTTTTACCATTTGCTCCAAACGATTGTCGTAGAGCCGAAGTGGAGGTGCAGTGGATGGGAAGCTCGGTAGAGAGAAACCGTGCCCGTGATTTTGGTATAAGCTCTTAATTTTTTAAGCTCTTCCAAATACACTCAAACATATTAAAAGTATTTTTAATCCTAAAAGTTACTTAAAAGCCACTTAAACATGGCTCCAAACAGACACTTAAATTTATGAAGCCCCTCAGCTTTGCCGAAGTTAAAATTGTCCACTGAAGCCAAGCATATCTCTTTTGAGCAACAAGTATTACTGAAAATGTATAGCTTGCATGAGGAGAAAACAGTCAGTCTCCTCCATGTCCTTATAATTCTTTCGACTAACAGAATTGAGTTGTTCATTTTCAGGAGAAACATATCTCAAATCATCCTTAATTCTTCTCCCGATAAGTTATAAGGACAAGGGATTTTTGTTTTCGATTTAATTGAATCGTTGGCCTCTCAATGCCATCACCCAAATCCCTCTGTCCCCGAAGTCGAAACCCAGTGCCCAAATGAGAAAATATTTTTAATATAAGAGTCAGATAACTAATTTATAAATATTAAAAAACTAAATAAGTTAATTATTTATAATATGTGTTGTCTTTCTTAAAATATTTCTATTAAATGCGGCTTGACATCGATGGCTTGCGAAACACCCAAGGCTTCGCAACATGTGGTGGAGTCATTCATGATGCAAATGCAAATTGGATAGGTGGTGTTCAAGACAAGTTAAGTTATCAAACCTCTACTGCTGCGGAGATAAAAGCCATATCGATGGGCCTATTATTGTGCAAAACAGTTGGGTCTCTCTAAGACAAGAGTTTGTACAGATTCTATAGAAGCTCTGCGATTGTTGTCAGTAGATGTTGGCTCATTCCATCTTTTGGGAGAAGAGAAATCCAGGAAGCTCGGTCCCTCATCTACTCCAACCGGGATCTAGAAATACCTCATTCTTACAGGGAAAATTTAGTGTGCACTCATATTCCTTGCCGTGTCTGCACATAACTTAGGACAGGATTTTGTTAGTTATCTACAACCTCCCTCGTGTTGTTTAGAACAACTTAGGATAGATCGTGGTCTTCTGAATCAGATGACAGTCAATAGGGCTTAACTGTTGTCTCATACTTCAAGGCTTGCCCTTGTAGATATTTCTGTTAATCAATGAAAATAACTTCATGAGACTACTAGATTGTGAAAAAAGATCTATTCTTTTAGTATAGGAGGTGATACTTGTTAATTACAAGGAAGGGGTGGAAGCATAATGGCCTCATGCATGCGTCTGACAGTTTTTCAAATGTGAAAATTGAGTAGAAGAAATAGAGCAGATGGGTGACGCTGAAGTCGGAGAACTGATGACAGTGAAGTATGAAAGCACGTGATATGCAATTGTAATTGGTTTGTATAATTTGAAAAGAGAGGATAAGTGTTTATGCAGTTTTGGTAAAATCGAAGGGAGATCATCGATTGTATAATTTTGGGAGGTAGAAAGGAGAAATTAAAGGAAGTGGCTTGAGTGAGAGTGGCACTTGATGAGAACTAGTTTTAATACTCATCACTTTGATAAGTCCCTTTAAATTTATTAGAATTGGACTGTTTATATCTGATTTGAACGATTTAAATTTAAAATATTTAATTAATTATTTTTAAATAGAAAAATTTTTTTTTAAAGAATCACAGTTAAGAGATTATTTCTATTTTAAATTCTATACATATTAAAATAATTATTTTAAATAAATAAAAATTAAAAAGAAATCAAATCTGAGCTATTCAAATGAAATATGGATGATTCAGATTTCATGAGTTTAAAATACTCATAAAAAAATAATGAACATTAAAACTGGTTCCTACGTTTTATATGGTTTTAACATGTGAAAAAGCGGTGAGTGCATTGCTAAAGCCGCCTCTAGGGGGGGCTAACATCCCTCTCTTGAGTCATATATGTAGACTTAGAAAAAGTAATTTAAATTCCACGATCCACTTTCTTTTCTTGTTTAAAATCTGCGCACCATCCCCTGTTCCCAGTAATCATTTTTTTTTGGACCAGGTTTCCCATTAATCACAGTATTCAACCTGGTGGCGACGGGGAACTGGCAAATATAGGGCCCAAGGTAATTAATGAAATTTGAAAATTTTATTCAGAATTTATTTTTTAATCTGAGAATTACAAGTGCTAGTAATTTTTTCATCAGAGGCAATAAATGAAAGAGGAAACATCCAATCCCAAATGAAAAGGACGGGCCAGTACTTAATGCCATTGATCACCGGTCACGTATGTAGTCATTTTACTTCCCCTCCGAATTGATCATCACCAAGCCTTCTTTTGTATTGTAGCTCCATCATCTCATTTTCCACACTCACATATGAAATTAAAACACCTGTCATCCAAGTTCCCAGCACTGCTCTTTCCTCTTCCTCCCCTGCCAAGAAAAACTACTCTTACTATAAGAATCAATCCGTTAAGGTCCATTTGTTACTAAACATTAAAAATAAAGGAGGTGATTTGAGCCTTTTTAGTCACTTTAGGTCAAATAAAAAATAAAACTAAATTACGCAATAAAGCACAACTCGATTGTTTCTTTTGAAAAGTTTTTTATTAATTTCCAAATTAACTCAGTGACAAAAGAATTAAAAAGGAGAGGTTGGAAAGAGGATTTTTTTCAATAAAACCAATTATGAAAATAAAGAAATAAATCTAAACTATTTTTTTAATATTTTTAATAAAAAGAGAATAAAAAATGCAAATTTGGGTTTAAAAAATTAGTGATGGAATGCTTCTTGAAAAGAAAATGTAGCTATCCTTGCTTAACAAAAATATGGGAGCAAAATAATACATCAAGTTAAAAAGCAACTTCAAATACGATTTGGGTCAAGTAAACTTAACATTTGACTACTCTAAATACTAGATAGTAATCAAATTATTAAAATATCTTTAAAAATTACTTGATGTACATTTTAAATTGAGTTAATAAAATTGGCTTTTCCTCTCAAAAAATGCTACATTCAATTGCGATACATCTCAATCATAAAATCTAACAATATGCTAGATAAAATAAAATAATATTAATGAATACAACGAAAGCATATATAAATTCAAACTCAAGTAATACAATTCAAATTAAATTGCAAAAATCTAATTAATAGAAACTATAACATATAATTTCAGTCCCTAAATCAAATGAAAATATTCCTAACACAAGAAAAGTCTAATGAAATTCAAGAGAAAATTAATTGGAAAACTAAATACTCTCTTAGTTAAAGTTCCAAACTCAAGCAACTCCTTCAATTCCAAGAAGCACAATGGGTTTAGCCTCTCATAGCTCTAGAAGAATCTACAATATTTTTGAAGCAATGAAAATCCACAGAGGCTATGGTAAAAGAGTAGGTGTGGACATTATTTGTAGGAAAAAAACAAGAAATAATGGAAATCGAAGGTGATGATGATGGTTGGTTGAAGGGAGATAATGACAAAGGTTATGGAAGAAGTGGACGACACGCCACTGCGTGCAATTGAGGAATGAATTTGAAGAGTATTGGCGGCGTGTGTTTTCCTGGTGGTGTGCGTCTTGTGTGTATATATGCGTGTTCTCTCCCTAGCCCTCAATCAACAATCAATAAATCTATAAGTAAAATCTGGGGCGTTGATGCTCAAATTGATTCCCTTTCTAATTCCTTTTTTTTTTTTTCCTTTCAGCTTTCTTTTTATCTTTATTTTCTTTTCTGGGCTTGTAAAAGATAAATTAAAATACTATCATAAAGTCCAAAATCAATTATTTAAAAAGAGATAAAAATATCATAAGATTTTCTTTTAAATCATGCAAGCAATATTTGATTCAAGATATCCATAATCAATACAGTTTATCCCACTTTAATTGATAAATATTCCTAAAAAGAAATCAAATAACATATTAAAATAGGGATTTATCAATAGGGATTGAGATTATAATTGAAAAAATCTATTAAAGGATAGTTTAGCATGAAAGATTGCTTATCACATTGAATTAGAAAAATCCATGTATGTGAAATTGAGGAATATCACAGAAAAAAGTGGTATTTCCAAATCCTACTTTCATGGGTTTGCTTAATTTCATATAATAAATAATTATTAATGCTAAATACTTTTTAGTGATTTTTCTCAATTACAATCTCAATTCCTATTTCTTATTTTCAATATTTTGCGCCAAACAGGAGCTAAAGTTCTTTGAGATTATCCTATATAGTATATAGTTTCTATCCATTAAAGTTCTCTTATTTTCTTTAAACTTGTATATGGGCATAACCATGCATTTGGATTCACTCCTGCATATTTTTCTTCTCCTATTTTATTCAATCAGCTCCTCTACATTAATATCCTACTGGAGTTAGTGTGGCGTTGTAACCTGTCAAATACCCTCAAAAGTATGGACCAACAAAACGATTTCCTGAAAAGAAAAATTAATTGCATAATTAAATTGGAAAGACCACTTTAAGATTTTCTAAGGAGGCAAATTGAAAAAAAATTGCAATTTTTCCCAATATGTGTGTGTGTGTGTGTGTGTGTGTGAATTAAAGGCTAGTTGTCAGAAATATGGAAGACCGGTTGCAGAAATAGGAAACCATTTTCAAAACTTGCAATAGATCTTTGATTATTTTACAAGTGTTTTTGTTAATTTTCTAGCCTCTCTCTTGCTCAGGTTCTTGTGTTTCTAAAAATTTACGGGTCTTGTTTATTTTGCAAATGTTCTTGCTCATATTATGACCTTTCTTGAATTTCTATAATATTCAAAAATTAGTTTTTTAAAATTCGAATTGTACTTTTTCAATATTTTCAACAAATTAAATGCTGTATAAGTTAATTTATTACTATATTTTTCAAAATTGTATATCAAATTTTAATGCATGAAAAATTCACTAAATTAAATTAATCTATTTTTTATTTATGACAAGTCTTCATCTTCAAAACGGATTAATGAGGATGACAAAAAATAGTAATTAAATGCTTGCAAAATTGAGAGCGAATTAAAGATATACCTAGGAGGGTCCCCTTTTCTACAATTCGTTGTTTAAAGCTCTATGTATACTACGTAGGAAAATATATTTAGTTATTTATTCAATTGTGATTCATATAGCTAGTGAATAAAATCAAACATATTAATGGATTATAATAATTAACACAGACAAAAAACTAGAGAAAAATCAAAGATGAAATGAAATAAAGAGAACCTTCCACTATATCATATTAATTCCGTTTAAATTGTTAGCGAAAACAAAATTCCGTTTAATTCGTACGACTATGGACTATATAAAGGATAACGTGTTGATGACTAGTGCTTTTATGTTTAATATAAAATTCAATTAATTAATTCGAGAAAATTTAAAAAATTATTAAATTACTTTTAAGTATTTATATTTATCGTTTTTTAACTAATTTCTTTCACTTATAAATATAACATATGATATAACTAAGTAATTTAGTAATTTTTTTAAATCAGTCAGTTGTGTTTTATACCAAGGACCGAACCTCTGATCCTAAATGAATATCATTTTGTAGTGTAGATTAGACTTACTATGTTTGAAGTTTTATAGAGCGGAGGAGCATTACTTTTCTCCCACGTGGATAGTGTTGAATGAATTTATAGTGCCCCCTAGAGACCGGAGGATGGAGAGAGATCAGAGCGCTATATATAATGAGACCCGACGCAAGCAATTCACATTCGCAAACTAAACGACTATGGCCTTGCCCACTACCTTCTTGCCCAGTTCCTCCATCTCATTTAGTTTTAGAAAGCACTGCGAACCAGGAGGGCCTCTTTCCTTCCACAGGATTGGTTACTATCACACCAACCTCCGATGCTTGGCCACCCAACGGACGCTTTCCCTCCCTCCCTCCTCTCTCAGAAACTCCGCCAATTACCAGCCTACCTTCTGGACTTATGACTTCCTCCAATCCTTGAACAATGGTTACACGGTAATTTTACTTCCTTAATTTCCTGGTCAATTAATTCACGATGTATATGGAGAGCGTTATTCACCATCTTCCATTATTATATATGACATACAATTAACAATACTTAGCTTGTTGTTATAGGATGAGAAGTACGAGACCAGAGCAAGGAAGCTGCTGGAGGATGTGAGGAGGATGATCGTGAATCCCAATACTGAGCCATTGCCAAAGCTCGAGCTCATTGACGATGTCCAGCGCTTAGGCCTCGGCTACCGCTTTCACAATGAGATCAAACACGCTCTTGATTGTTATGTCTCCTGGGAACAAAGCCGTCCTCAAACAAAACAGCACACAAGCCTTCATGAAGCTGCCTTAAGCTTCAGACTCCTCAGAGACCATGGCTATGACGTCTCACCAGGTCCTACGCATATGGCTATCTCCTTATGGTTTTCTTTTTTCCTTTTTCTCATAATTAACTCTCTCGCATAAACCAAAGTAAATGATGTGACCGGGACATAAATAACGCAGACATATTTGAGAGTTTCAAGGACCAAAACGGTAATTTTAAGGCATGGCTCAGCAGAGATGTGCGAGGGATGTTGAGTCTGCACGAGGCAACATTTCTGGGATACCAAGGAGAGGACATTCTGGAGGAGGCCAAGGCCTTCACCACCATCCATCTCAGGGACATGAAGCAACATATAAGCAACGATCATCTGTTGCAACAAGCGATCAGTCACGCGCTGGACCTTCCATTACATCGCAGAACGGGAAGGTTAGAGGCGAGATGGTACATAGAAGCATATGGTAAGAGGAAAAACGCAGACACGGTCCTTCTCGAAGCTGCTGTACTGGATTTTAACATAGTACAGTCAACATTTCAAAGGGATCTGCAGGAAATGTCAAGGTTCTTCAGTTTATTATATTTGTTTCCCTAGACGCATACGTATAGCAACAACCAAATAGTAGAAGTCAAAAAGAGAAATTGGCTTCAAATATTGATATAACTAATTATAGGTGGTGGAAGGCGATGGGACTGGCATCAAGGTTGAGCTTCAGCAGGGACAGGCTAATGGAGTGCTTCTTCTGGGCCGTGGGAATGGAGTCCGAACCTCAACACAGTGAGCTCCGAAAAGCACTAACCAAAGTCACTTGTTTCATTACCATAATCGACGACGTCTATGATGTTTATGGCACTCTGGATGAACTCGAGCTGTTTACCGCCGCGGTTGAAAGGTTTGCTTTCTCCTACATTCGGATAAATTTATTTGATAAATATTATTTCTATTGAAAGCCAGCCAAACATATTACGTACGAATATTATGTGGTGAATGCTTTTTTTTTTTTTTTTAATGTTTCAGGTGGGATATCAACGCGATACAAGATCTGCCGGAGTACATGAAAGTGTGTTTCCTGGCTCTCTACAACACTGTCAATGAAATGGCTTACGAGGCACTGAAAGGGCAAGGCCACAACATCCTACCCTACCTCACCAAAGCAGTGAGTGCCCACGAAAACGCTTCACTATAGAACATACCACATGTTAAATACTATTTCATTGGGAAACTAACTCTTACCTCAATAATTTTAGTGGGCAGACATGTTGAAATCATGGCTTCAAGAAGCCAGGTGGTCCATGACAAACACATACCCTCATTCGACGGCTACTTCAGAACGCCTGGGTATCAGTTTCAGGAGTAGTAATCCTCTTCCATGCTTATTTCTTTCTCAACCACAATTTCTCAAAGGAGTCACTTCAATCGTTGGGCCCTCACCATCCCCTCTTGCGTTGTCCTTCCGTTATTTTCCGTCTCTGCAACGATTTGGGCACATCGAAGGTGGCCTATTCTTTATCAATCACTCAAATCTTATGTTGTACGTCATTTGGTTCTACGTACTCTCTCTTCGCACGCTCTGACGAGGACCTCATTTTAATTACTGTCTTCATTCATTGTCAATGTTTTCTTCAGGCGGAGTTAGAGAGAGGTGAATCAATAAGTTCGATACTATGTCACATGCACCAGAGTGGGGCCACTGAGGAGAATAGCCAAAAATACGTGCGCAGATTGGTGGATGAGACGTGGAAGGAGATGAACAAAGGAAGAGGAATAGAGACCACATTTTCAAAAGCTTTTGTAGAAACTGCCATGAACCTTGCAAGAATTTCCCACTGCACCTACCAGTATGGTGATGGCCATGGAGCTCCAGATGCTACGTCCAGGAACCGGATTCGATCGCTAATTGTCGAGCCCATTCAACTAAGAGGCTGATAAATGCCTCGGAGTTAATAGACTTGCAAT
This sequence comes from Neltuma alba, assembly GCF_004799145.2. Taxonomy (NCBI): domain Eukaryota; kingdom Viridiplantae; phylum Streptophyta; class Magnoliopsida; order Fabales; family Fabaceae; genus Neltuma; species Neltuma alba. Next base: position 224,266 of record NW_021635966.1, on the reverse strand, counting down.
TACTTAGTCATCTTTATATCTGGGGAATTACATTATTGGCCGTATATGTTTTTGTTCACGGGCAACGAATGTAAAATTTGAAGGAAAAAACAAACTATTATAGAGGTAACAAAATGACTTTCTTTTTTAAAAAGAGCTTTTCATATTTACAACAAGAGTTTTCCTTTTCCTATTTCTTCCTTTATAAGTCGGATAGAAAAAACTGAACTCACAATACAATACACGGAACAAAAATCAAGAGGGGGAAAAAAAAAGAAGAAGCTTCGTGATGCCGCTCTCGTCAAGGAGAGACCTGGTCGTCTTCCTTAACCTGGCTCTTATAAGGAATCTAGCAAAAGAGAGATATGAGAGAATATTACTTGCATACAGAGCATTGACAAAAGCTTCCGGGGTCCAATTCATTATGCACCGCATCCTTCCTATCCCCCGGGTTGTATTAAAACAGGACATATATTTAAAGTCAAAAATATAAATATAAATTAACACAAGTAAATAGAGATGAAGTGTATCTAATTTTTCCCAAATAAGGGTTTAGGTAGGATTAGTGGTTTGAAAAAGATCGGAAGAGTAATGCTTGTACATAATCATCTACGCTATACGCGTTTCTGTCGTCTCCATGCTCATAAATGACCTGCGCAGATCTTGCTACGTTAAGCGAAGCCTTCACAGTTGACCATGGCAGCGACTTTGATGCCATAGCTATGCTGTTTAGTTCCCACCACAGCTTCCCTATTCGCTCTCTTACGTATTTTCTCGCTTTGTCTTCCTCTAAGTGAGGATTATCTCTCATGTAGCATTGGATACTGCATGCATTGTCTCCTCTTTCTTGTTCCTCCTGGTTAATTATCACAGTGAAACTTCATTCATTTATTAATTGGATATCCTATTTGGCGTGTGGAGGACAAATTGAAAAGAAGGATAACTAAAGAAGGGCACACGTACCGTTGAAGTTCCCAAGTCATCCCAAAGGCGAAGAATCTGGCCAGACACAGTGAAGAGCCTTGGATACGGGTTCATCATCGTGGAAATGTTTTGCTTTGAGAGATCATCTCCTATTAGGAAGAATGCGTGAACCATTGCCATGTATGATCCTGCAGAAGTGACACCATTCTCCAAATATTCTTCAAAACTTGGTATGTGTCCCCTGCTGAACCACTTGGCTTCCTCTAAGAATGCTTCAATTATGTCTATCCACTGCACCCAAGTCATTCATAATGAATTGCATAATCCCATCCCGGACAGTACTCTTTTCTAATATTTGTCATCATTTCTGATTATTTATTTAATACTCTTACAGTTCTTTTCAGGTGTGCAACGACGGTCAGGCCATGGTCTCTCTGAACTCTGTAGGCCATTTCGTTGGTTGTGTTGTACAATGCCATATAGCATATCTTCATATACTCGGGCAGCCCTTCCATCGCGTCCAGATCCCACCTGTAAGCACGTATGTTAACAATGTGACCTATTCTGAATCACCTGTGTTGATTTTTTTCTAGTGATCACAAGAAATTATTTGACAAGCAGATCAACCTTCTGATGGCTTCAGTGAAAAGAACAAGTTCATCCAAGGAGCCATAAGAGTCAAAGATATCATCCATAACCAGTAATATGCAGATGGTTTTGCTGAGTTGAATTCGGCATTTAGAATAGCATGGCTCTGGAAATGTCCCCACTGTCCACAGGAAGCACTCTGAGGGTCTGTCTCTCGCAAAACCAAGTTTATCAGCAAGCCCCAGTTCTTTCCACCACCTACGAATGTCAAGCAGAAACTTCAGTTGTCCGTATATGCAGCATTCAAAATGATCAAAAACGTTTTAAAGGGTGAGATCTTTCTCGCCTGCATATCTCTGTTAACTCTTTTTGGTGCAGCGATTGAACCATGTCGAAGTCTAACTTGGCCAATGTCAACAGAGCTGGCGTGTGGTCGCTACATTGTTCGTATTCATGGATGTAGTCTCTGGCTTCCAGCCTGGCCATTCTGAGGTGCCTCGGATGCCTCAAGGCTCTCTCAACGTGGCGTCCTTCTTCAGGGCTTAGGTGTGGTAAGGATCGGCCAAGATGGAGCTTTGTAAAGTCCATGGCTTCCGTTAATATATCCTCACCCTCTGCTCCTAAGTATGAAGCCTCGTACAAGCTTAACAAATCCCACGTCTCCCTGCCAATTGATTCTTTGAATCTCCCCCTCGCATCTGTAAATTTCTTAAAAACATCTACCACACCAAACAACTAATCAGAGTATCAAATTGCAGAAAACAGATTTTGTAATTGAGCATGATGAGTAACATCTATGTCCGGGCGAAATTTCTACCGGAAAATAGACCAACTTGTAAACCAAAAGGGAAAAAAAAGAAGAAAAAAACCTGATGAACAAGGTACGGAGGCATGGTGTCTGAGAAGGCGGAAGTGAAGAGCAGTGGCAAAGAGATTGTCACCAGCGTCCCAACCACACAAACCTCTCAGTATTGCGTCGATGTCTTCTTCGAAATGGTGCGAAATTCCTAAATGTTGGATTGTGTCTATCATCTTCAAGGCTTGCGTTGGATCTGTCGTGTTTCTCAGTGTCTCTTGGATTCTTCTCACCAATTCTCCCGAGCTTTGACTGCACTCATCAGTTTCCACAGCTACAAACTAACATCAACACAAAGACACGTATTATAATATATATATATATATATATTTATACACACTCCCGTATCAGAAAACAGAAGCAGAATAAGGTAATAAAAGCTTGATATCTGAGGGATGTACCTTGTCATAAAATGCGACGGACTTAGTGATGGATGGGTGACGTAAGATTGGACGCTTGTTGCTGGGGAATGAAAGGGAAATTGGTTGATATGTGCATGGCCAACTGAGTGGAGAAAACAGTCTCATATATGATGATGGAAGCGTGCCTGAAATTTTAGCTCCGGCGAACGCATCAGCCATTGTCATTAGAGAAGTCGACGACGTGGCTCTCGCCACTCCGCACTCCGGTAGTCGCTGAAATACAGGGTTTGGAAAGGCTTACTTAGCCTTCTGAACACAGATTTTGGTGCCTCTGTTCATATAGGCTCTCACTCTGCTTATTTCATCACATTGCTTGGGACAATGACTGTTACACACTCTTTTCATTTAAAATAGTATTGTTTTACATTACTTCTTAAATTATACTACTCCTCCTGTCCTAATTATAAAACCCAATTGACTTATTTGAGGAGATTAAGGAAGTAAGTTAAGTTGCTTATTTATAATAAATAAGTGTTGTTATTCCTAAAATATCCTTGCTAATTAAGTATATTGGCTAAAACTATCATTATTAGAAGGATTATCTTGGAAAAAAATGCATAATATAAGAGAGAAAATGGATTGGGTCTTATAATTAGGACCAAATAAAAGTCAAATTGGGTCTTATAATAAGGACGGAGGAGTACCTCCGGTCCTAATTATAAGACCCAGTTGACTTATTTGGGGAGATTAAGGAAGTAAGTTAAGTTAGTTATTTGTAATAAATAAGTGTTGTCATTCCTAAAATATCTCTGTTAATTAAGTGTATTGGCTAGAACTATCATTATGAGAAGGATTATTTTGGAAAAAAATGTATAAATATGAAGACAAAATGGATTGGAGTCTTATAATTAGGACCAAAAAAAGTCAAACAGGGTCTTATAATAGGACCGAGGTAATATATAATGATTTGAATTTTCCCGCACTTAATAAATGATCCCTATCGCTCTCCTGATGCTTTTTTTTTTTTTTCATGCAATGAAAGGTAGCCATTTTCTTTCATCCCATACCATCAGAAATATTAATTAATGTGTTAATGATGGATTCGCAGGCAGAGTTGACGTTAAGCTGGAGATGAATAAAAGATGAAGCCACTATTGGATCTCCTCTGTGAAAAGATCTTCTTATCAAACCTTGGCATGATTGTGCTGTGATGGCCCTGCAACGTGAATTGAGGAATGGGATGGCAAATGAGACAGCTGCAGGCTGCAGCGCATGTGATGTGGGCCGGTGGAGCAGAGTTTGTCATGATTTGCTCTCACCCCTCTGAGGATTTCTTGCTAAACTCTGCTGACCGTTACTTTTTCTGCCCTTTTCCCTTCTCATAATTGCAGAACTTTATTATCATGGATTAATACAATTTTGATCCATCAAATTTATTTTTATTTTAGTTTTAGTCTCTTAAGTTTCAAACATTTTATTTGATTTTTTTTGGGCCTGATATTACTATTTGGTTTACAACACTCATAATTATCCGACTGAGACCTAGATGTGACGTTTCTCTGATGCTCTCTACAAGGGATCGCTTTGATTGGATCATGGGGACCTCATGCGGATTCTTTGGGCCTTGTTACTACCAAAACGCATAAATTCAAGCCCATTTCCTGAAGAAACAAAAACACTGTCAGAAGTGGGATTTGAACCCACGCCCTCTCACGAGGACCAGAACTTGAGTCTGGCGCCTTAGACCACTCGGCCATCCTGACTTGGATGGTGTGTGTTCCGTTAAGATAATATCAAAGTACGCATACCCATACCTCTTCCCCTCCCCTCCGCTTTATCCTTCATTTTGAAGCATCAGCATGCAGCCATCCATCATTCTTTCGTTCATTTTCTAGCAATCTAGCATATCCCAGCTTTTCCTCGGCCCGCTCAATTGGCATATAAATTATGCATTACACCCTTGTTTTTATACGCACATAAATTTTATTAAAATACACTTGTGTGCTTGTAGACACCAACTACATTGGATGTAGATTTTTCATTTGAGTGACGTAAGGTAGTTTTATTTGTCAGAAAAATGTATAAATGTTTTTTCGTTAAACAAGTCAAAATTTGTTTTTAAACAAATTTGGGCCTTCATAATGGGCCTACGGCTGCCATGAGTATTGAGTAACCCAAATACCAGATCCTCCAATTTTAAGATCCAGAAAAAAAATCCATTGGGGATTTGCGTGATAGTCTAAATCCTCAAAACGTTGGCCCAAAAAAGAGCCCCGAAGTATTTTATTTTTGTTACCTCGGGAAAAAAAATTATCAAGCACTTTGTGTTTTCATCATCAATTTTGTGTTATCAAATTGAAGGAAAATATGAGCAAAGTAATGGAAGCAAGACAGAAATATAGATATATATATATCTATTAACGAACTTATTGTAAATATTAAAAGTGTTATGGAAGTATTGAAAAAAAATTCTGATTATAATAAAAGCACTAGAGAAAAAAGTAACTGTTTGTAGTTTTAGATTAATCGAGCACGGTTTCGTATTTTCTTGAGGTTCACCTCTTTTATTTATTGTGATTATTGTCAAAGTATGTTGCTTTTCTCCACGCGTGCTCAGTCCGTTGAAACTGTAAGTGCAAGATAAAAAATGAAGAATTCCTCTACTAATTTTTCTCTCTACTTAATTTTTTATTTTTTACTATCAGATGAACTTTTAATAGTTGAGATTTAAAAGTGAGTAAAAATATTATTATAATATTAAATATAACAAAAATTTATCAGATTAAACTACTTATATAAAATTTTAACAGTATAAATTTATTTATCTACTTCCTATTATTTCATATTTAATATTTTAATAAAATAAATCTTAGCCATTGAAACTTGATCTAAAGATGGAAACATTAAGTGGAGATGAAGTGGAGGGAGAGATTCCTCTCCCATAAATCCACGAGTTAAAGGACATTAAGCATTCTAAAATATTTTTTCGCATCTAACACTTTAAAATATTTTATGATACATCTAGCACCTTCAAGTATTTTTCAGGTGTGTCGAGCACTCTAGAGTTTTTTTTTTTTGTCTTGGTGCTAGATGCACCAAAATATATTTTAAGGTGTTGGACTTACCTAAAAAAATACTCTATAGTGCTGGATGCACCAGAAAATATTTTAAAGGAGAATTCCAAAAAAAATACCTCTAAATTTCAAATTTTCAAATCAGTCATATCTACTATACTTTAATACAATTAACAATATTTACAAAGAAAATGACAAAACAATATTGCAGTCATTCCTGATTTGGGATTTTGAAATTTCAGAAGTTTTTTTTTTTTGGGATTCTCCGTATTTTAAGGTGCTAGACACACATAGAAAAATATTTTAAAGTGTTAGATGCATCACAAAATATTTTAGATTATTAAATATACCTCAAAAAATATTTTAAGATACTATATGCAATTTAATCCTAAATTCAAATGCGATTTCAAAATTTATAGTTGCATTAAAAAGTAGAAGTGTACACGTGAGGCTGCTTGATTCACTGGTCAAAGGCGTTTTCTTCTACTTCAAGTCACCTGCATACCCCCAGTAATAACGGCATTGAGTAGCATATAAATTAAAATTATCCCTCTTTTAGTGCTCATTCATCTCTTCTTCGCACATCTTTTAATTTTCATTTGGAGTCATCGATCAATGTATTCATTCGCTGAGACCTCGTAAACGGCAAGATCATGAGTGGCGTCGAAGGCAAAGATTGATTTCAGTCTCTCACTTTGCTTCGCATCAAATCATAAGCTCAACTTCAGAATTATTTTTAACACACAATAAGAATTCAAAATTGCATTTTAAAAGTCATAGTTTTTATCTAAATACAAAAACTAGTTTATAGTACAATTTATACTATAAACCAAACTTATATTTAGGATATTATAACATTCTAAATTCTCGATGTTTAAAATACTTTGTTTGTTTATAATGTATTCTCCTTTGGATTTTAAACCCTTTTTTTTCTTCTTATAATGAATGAATGAATGAAGTCTTGTTAACTACGGCACATATTAAGGATATAATAACTTTTTAACTAACCAAAATGCTTTGGCCGGCTATGTGCCATTGCTTACGGAATTAGAAATGAAGGCGTAAGAGGAGATGATAAGGATGTTTTGCTCGGAGACACGCAGGAACAATGTATGGGGAAATATTTACGTTATCCAGCCCTTCCACGTCAATGACAGATAAGTCAACTATAATTGTTTGACTCATACAGGAAATAGAAAACTATGCGCAAGTACATGTCTATTTAATTAGTATTATCTCTGGTTCATAATATAAGAGTTTGTTTGAGTTTTATTTTGATTTAATAAGACTTCAATTCACTTTGTCTCTCATGTTTATTTATTTTTTTAAGATAATTCTTGTAATAATAGTAATTCTAACCAATAAACTTAATTAACAAAGATATTTTAAAAAAGACAACACTTATTTATTATAAATAATTTAACTAATTTTTTTAACCATTCAATTAGTCAATTTAAGAGGGAGGTAGTATCTACTGTCAGTCAACTTCAGGTTATTTTCAATGAAACCGTTAGGTGAGTTCGGGAAAGAAAAACATAAGAAAGAGAAAACTCAGATATAATAGTTCTAAGTATTTTTAATTATTAGATTTTCGTTATGAAAATATCTAAAAAAGAGGCAACTGCATAATAATGATGCCGGAATTGTCTATTTTAACAAACTTTGTTACGAGGTATTTGTCTTTTGATTTTAACGTCTAATTAAGAAAGATATTCAACATAAACTCTTTCCAAATAAATATTGTCCGCTTCTGAAAAACTTTGATCTTGTTCATTAATTACCTACTATTATTGTTAGATTAATTTTCATAGGTGGGGGCTAACGAGTTCAATTCCAATTTCAAGTAGTAATTTTTGTACGACTAATGAGCATGTTCATAATAATAAACCCATTGAAACAAATAAAATATTGTTTTGAATTTAGTACTGGTTAATATTTATTTTATAAACCACACGCCAAACTCTCAATATTATTACTCAAAATTATATGTTAGATCAAAAGATAGCAACTTGTGAATGACGGGGACATTTAATTTACGAGTTCAACTCATAATGAAATGGAATTTATTATTGTTTGATTGTCCTCACATTCGAACTATGATGGCTATAAAACTTACAGGAAGATACAACCAAAATAAATCACAGTAACATTCAAATTCAAAAAGAAGAGATATTTAATGACCATGCACGTAGGCTCCGCAAGTAACTCATACTCTTGAAGATGTCCTTTTTCTGTCTGATAAAGACGTTCAGCTCAGGAAAGTGGTTCCTCTCTGGAGCTCACCCAACTGTGAGTGCAGAAAAAAGGCAATATCATCATCCTCTTATCATGGCGGTGGGCTTGACCCACTAACTTGAATGCTCCATTCCCTTTCTGCTCAACAGGATTGCATGTCACATACACAAACACGTTCTATAATACCAGTAAAGTTTTTGGACCCCATAACAACAGCAATAAAGTTTGTCCCTCTGATCAATCCCACCATTGCCATACACTACCAAACTAGAGACGTTGACTTCTGGTCCCACATACATATGTATTAATCATATATGATCCTACTCAATTAATATGTCTTGCCCCACAGAAAACATGTATGTTGTCTTTGCTTATTTCGAATATTTATTAGAGGAAGGGACACGGAAGTAAGTAAAAACTCGGCTCAATATCATCTTTTGCTGTACAGTGAACTTAATTAATCAACTTCAGTCCGCTGTAGGACTGGGGGGAAACTATGAAATTGAACTCACTCCTTTACTATACACTACATGCAAGTTACATAGGAAAAATCTCAATCTATCATTACAATTGTTCTGTCATGAACAGAGTTTGGGCAATGATCTTGAGTAACTATGGCTTGATACTCTTGATTTCGTGATCTTTGCCATCCGGGTTTGCAGTTTCCTACAGACGTTCTCCAATTCTGTGACCCTCCATTGCATTCCCTGCAAGTTTGCTGAGAAATTCTTGTCTTGGGGCGAAACATCAAATTCTGTTGTGTGCAGCATGGCCCGTTCCTTCATTGATCTTTGTCTCGTTCCTCTTCTACCAATGTCACTGGAACTACGCCGTGGCGAAATGGTGATTGAAGCTCCACTGGGAGAGCCAAGAATCAAGTTTTTGAGCTTGGATTGTTGAACAATAAGAGCCTTAACTGCGGATTTTGAAGGGAATTTTCTGTTCTGAGACAGATGCAGGCATGCCTCGGCTGAAAGCTTCTCGTAATTTAAAGCAGCGCATATCTTCAGCCTTTCTTCCTCTGACAAATCCGCATGTACCTAAAGCAAACACGTTTAAGTAGGTTTCAATTTGGAAAAAGATTCAATTGATAAAGAGGTTTAACCTATATAAATCATTCTTTTGAGATCACAATATTATTTCAGGCAGTAACAGAACGGACAACCATGTGACACGGACAGATTGGACACTAGAGACTTCAAAAATTAAATTGACGGAGTCAGAATCTCAAAGATTGCCTTAAATGTAAATGTCACCACAAACTTGAATGAATCCTTCATATAACAATTCAGGAGGAGAATAAATGATACACATTCACCAACTAACCTCAAGATACATGTCCATTGCATGATACAGTTCATCGTAGGATTCTCTTGCGGAATCTGGCAGTGCCAAGGCAAGAGCCAAGAACTTGGGTGGTTTTAAATAAGGATCAGGGGCTATTTCGGCTATATACAAATCTATAAAGCTGGCAACTTTCTTCATCCGACCATGAGCGATCAAACAGGTTCCTTGACGCAGGAATGCTTTCAAGAACCTCAGAACAAGATTCACGTCGTATAAGTAGTTTATTCCATAAGGAGATGGAACAAGCAAATTGTCCAGCGTTGCTTGATCCAACTGTGCGCCAATCATATTCTCCAACTTGTTCTTGCTAAATTTGCTTATGTTCAAGTTGAGAGTGATTCGGAGAATCCCAAATAAAGTCTTGCAAGCAAGAACACTCGGGTCCATAATGTAATGCGAGTCTATGACCATTTCTATGATCTTCCTCTTCTCATCAGTTGTGGCAGAAGAAAACTTTGCCTTCTGGTAAAACATCAGAAACCTACTGATTATAACATGATCCAGTTTCCGCCAAAGCATAGACTTCACCAACATTTGAACCACCAAAGGACTGAGAAACAGGAGGTCTTCAAACCACCATGTTGAACGAGAAAATACGGTCTTTGTACTCTCTGTGCTTTTGGACTCGCTGGAACATCGATCTCCAGAGATGTCAGAGGAACAAGAAGATGGACATGGGCTAGCCTCGCTGGCCAAAACAAGCCTGCCAACTATGGATTCCAAGCATTTCTCGAGCATCATTGTAGAACAACCTGCGACTAGCGTGAAATCTTGGCACTGTTTCAAGGCTGTCAAAAGGTCAGACCATGTCCAATAGCCAATCTCTTGCAGTGATTTTTCTGTTTGCTCCAACAAATTAGGACTATTTCCGGCAACGGACTCTTTCATTTCCATGAATTTTGCAGCAGAATGTGCCAGGAACAAATTGAAAGGAGTTATGTCATACTTTCCATTGTTGTAACAAAATCTCAATACAAGCTCAAAACCTGATGCCCCTCCTGGAAAGTCATGGAATATTACTTTAAGCTTTCTATTGGGGCCGCTATTTTTCCCAAATAATTTAATGAATTTGCCAGAATAATGAGCAACAATATTCTGCAAAAACCCATTTAAAAGGAAAACAGAGTTAGATGACAAAGGAGATTCTTTCATCAGAGAAAAGATCTACAATTTCTTTCTATCTGCACATGAAACGGGAAATTAAGCATCAAATTAACCCAGCAGACGGAGAAAAGAAAAGGGACAAGAAAAAATTAAGGAAAAAAGGAAGGATGCTGCAAAAGAATGGACCACCGGCACAGGGGTTGTTATGAACAATAAATTGTGCATTAGAGGGAGACAGAAGGATCTCCATCTACTAATAATCTAGCATGGAAGCGTATAGAAGAGAAATAAATGTCCTCGAAAGCAACCCTGAGTCACTCGCAAAAGGAGTGAATAAAACAAATGAAGGTGAGAGAACATTAAAATCCAGCACTTAATGCGGTATGCCGCAAACAAGAACAAAACCAGAAAACTAATCAAAACAAAGAAAGAAGAAAGAAAAAGAAGAAGGTGCTTTGAGCTTGTGGTCTGTAAAAACGGAGATGATAATTAAATAATTATTGCCCCGCTTCACTGTCATGTAGGTGCATATTAATGATGGGCGGAATGTTATACTTTTGTCATAGAGTTACTAACGAAATGATAACGGAAAAAAGAAGAGAGAAACTACCGCAGAATGTGTGGATAAATCATTGAATAGTATCAATTTTCTCTTTTAAAAGAAAATCATTGAACAATAATCACTTCTGGCCCTAAAAGCAGCAACATGTAGCACAAACAGAAACCATCAACCAGAAGAATGAAAAGATGAAGTTTCTGGGTTCTGCCTATACCTCAGATCCTAAACATACGCGAAGTCAAAATATGAAATAGAGGCTCTGATAAACAGAGAAAATACTTACTTTGTTCACCAGGAAGGTCTCTTGTCCATTTATATCCACTTCAAGATCACAGCAATATTCCATGACGACTTAAGCAAGAACAGAAACCCAAACGAACCCACCTCAAATCAAGAGGACTGACTCTAGTGAACTTTTTTGGGGAGTTGCGTAAGAAATAGCCAAAAAAGGCAGAGTAAGGGTAGGGAAGAGAGGAGGCAATACAAGCAAGAGAGCAGATTCTAAGAGAAAGAAGAAGACAAAGAGGAAGGAGAGGGCGAAGCTAGAGAGAGACAAAGTGAGGGAGGCAGAAAATGGGGTAGTTGGAGTTGAATCGTGGATTGGTGAGGTGATGCGGTTCGACCATGGGACACAGAGACAAAGCAGAGAGTGTAAGAGAAGCAACAAGAAAGCATATAAAATCAGACAAAGGCATATTATATGTTTGGACGGACTATAAGTCTGAGACACAGACGCTGAGAAAGATCACCGCAGCATATATAACAAGTATTCGTCTTGTCTGGATTTTGAATATATATACCCACATTTATATTCTTTTTTCGTTTTTAATTATTTTTGTAGCAGGCCACCTAAATAACTTATTGGCTCCACTGTACAGCATTTTAGATTCTGGGAAATTAGGAATGAATTATTCTAATTGATTGTTGAATTGGTATACAATTATGGGATTAATATATAACTATATCTGTCGGAGACATCTTGATTTTAAATTGTATAATCTTTGTAAGCGAGTCAATTAGAGCTTGGAGAAACATGATTGTTTAGTCTATTAAAATGTCACAAAAATTTTACATATATAAAAATTAAAAAGACTTCAACGTTGAAAAATCATGTGATTGGTATATTTAATTTTTTTTTTATTGAATGTGCAATGAAATCATATACTCCTCTAGTCCTAAATATAAAATCCATTTTGTAGTGTAATTTACATTATAAAATGGTCTTGTATTTAGGACCGGAGGAATATTTAATATAGCATCACCCTTGATTTTAAGTCAATAATATTCGAATGTATTCCACTTATTTTATCTCAAGGGAACGAATTTTTTGAAGTTGATTTGTCTTTTTAAGGAAAAAATAATAAAATAGTGAAAATATTTACCGAAAAAAAAAAACAAAGGAAAACTTCATAGAAAACCATGGATTTTAACATATATAGAGGGGATTTTCTTCGTAAATTAACACTTACGATCATGCGTGTTTGAAAATGCGAAGTACGTAGGTGGTGGTGGTGGTGTATTTTTTATGGTGCAAGTTGTTTCACATGAATAGGTTAATTAAGGAGCAACTTGATGAAAATATGAAAACGGCGTCCAAGTACACATAATTAATCACTACGAGGATTGTTTATTTATGTGGTGATGATTAACTATTAATCAATTCTATCGCCATCACGTAGTTGTGATCATTAGTTCTGGGAAAAAGAAGACCAGTGCCGTTGTTTTTGGGGAACGTTATGAAGGATAGAAACTTCGATTGGTACAGAGCTCTTCAACATCAACATAGGCTGGTAAACTAGGATATGAAATATCAATATTTTATCACCTGGTTTGCAATAAAAATTCTGTTAATTATAGTTAATAATTAGATTATGCCGCTTCGACCACAACCGACCTTAGCTCAGTTGGTAGAGCGGAGGACTGTAGTGGGTAGCACCTCGGAGATCCTTAGGTCGCTGGTTCGAATCCGGCAGGTCGGATTTTTTTTTTCCTGGTTTCCTTTCCTTTTCTTATGAAATTGTTAGCTCTGTGAGTCCACTCTGGGATTTGTCCCCAATAATGCAAATCGCCAGGGCAATGAATATGACCTGTCATGAAAAAGTAGTATCCAGGATTGGGTGGTCCTTTCTAATTATTTTTCGCATTTCTCATCTGCTTTTGTCTTTTCTTCGTGCCAAAAGTCCTTAAAGTATCACTCTTCTTTAAATTTGATTATTTGAAAAATAAATATATTTATCTGGTCCTTAAAATATTTTTCCTCAATACATGTTTTTAAAGATAATATCTCATTAATGGTGGCATTTTCTTTCAATCAAAATGAATTTGGATTATTAGAGTGATAGAAGGAATCTGGTAGAAGGATAAAAATGAGGGACTTTGAGCAAAAAATACGCTTGAAGTATTAAATTCAAATGCTTAATTTTAGATTACCAAGTTGACATTAGAGTAATCTTTTAAACTGAATTAAATCATTAATTTACTGTCAAACAAGAATTAAAGCTTGCTTCATTCTCTGATACACATACACATTAGCGTATTACATGCGAGGGCCTAGCACTCTTGCCTTATTCTTGCTTATGCAGATTGGAAATCATGCTGTAACTGTTACAGATATTGAATGAAGAAAAGTAGAAAACAGAAGACAGATATTCTTATAAGAACCAAGAGACTCTCTTACGCGATCAGTTCGAACGCAGAAAACAAAAGCTGCATCAAAAGGAGAATACATGCATTGCTGAGAGACACACAGTTTTGACTCTCGTACAAAGACAATCAGCACATTCATCTTTTATGCCTCTCATGTGATCCAGCGGCCTTAGCTTCGTTACGTCCATTAGTTGGCAGACGAGAGAATTACACTCAAAATGAAAGCCTCTTTTTCCTTCTTGTCTTTTAGCTTGCTGGTCATTTTGCAGCCCTTTCACACACAGACTTGAACTTTAGTTGCTTTCGCTTCTCTGCCTCTCCCTGGACCACTGAACCAAAATACTCAGATCCTTCTCATGCTAGGCCCATTGCTCGTGCTGCGCTGTGTCTTATGGTATATAGTATGCTTATACTCAAACCTCATGGTATTGATCAATATTCGGAAGATTTTTGGTATCATTTTAGTACTTTGAGGTAGTCGGTTTTGTTTCAATCCCATGACAAATAATTGAAACAAAATTATGTGTGTAAATACTAGAATGATACAATAAGTGATCAGTGAATTGATAGGGAGGGACCAAATGAGGTTTAAGTCCATGTTATAAAGACAGCTCAGCCCACACCCATATGATCGTTTAGCTCACTGGGGACCCAAGCTGTGGCGAAGACAGAGTTGTGGCCTTTCCATGTGAGGACTAACATATCTTCTTCTATCTTCATACCCCATCCACTTGCATGCTCATCAAGCAAAGCCTTGACTTCTCTCATAGTTTCTTCACAGAATTGAACGTTGAAGAAACCTCCATTTTTCATCCTTTGCGACATGTTCGCGCCGCTCTCTAATCTCTCTATTCTCTGAACCCCTTCGAAGCTAACGACGTTATCAATTTTCTGGCCTATGTCAGATTCATACTCTACCCTCTGGTTGCTATCTTTAGGCAAAAAGGTCTCCAAAGCATCAAAGGGTATCCACAAATAGTTGAAACAAGTGGTGATTCTTGACGCGAGACTTGGTACATTGAGATCACAATCCTCGTCAACCAATAGTACTATTCTAGGGTTAAGATTTTTAATTAGATTTATGAAAGTGTCCCTAGGGGATGCGTCTTGGAAACTCCCCTTTCTTTCATCAGACAAGTAACGTAGCCAATTTTGACAATTTATAACCAAAGCTTCGTCTTCCCTAAGATTTAACGTGGTAGGATTCAAGTGACTTAACATTGACTCAAAAGAAAAGCTGGATGAATCATTAATATTGCTTAACTCAGAAGATGTGCTCCTTCCAATCACATTGAATTCAAAAGGGACATCCCTGAACTTAGCGAAATTCCCCAAACGCAGCCCAACTTCTTCTGTTGAAATGTTGATCAAAGGAGGGACAGGTGGCCGCCAAGAAGGCACTGTGATTTTAACCTCAGGAGGGCCTTCTGGCCTTTTGGCCAAAGCATCTATAAGAGTAGGCCATTGCATACAATGGGTAATGCTAAAATCTAGTATGTGCACTCTTTGGAACCCATGAATTGCTTTAAAAATAGCACTATTGGAAGCACAAAAGCCAAACCGATGCCAAGGGATAAGATCAACGTACCCTGCAAGCTCTGTCACGGACATCAACCTTCTCTGGATGGTGCTGCTTCTTCCGTTGAAGTTCATCGGGCAGACTCGTGAGGCCCTAGAGATTAAGGCTCTAAGGAACCAGGAGGTGAGCCTTTGGTTGGTGTCACCAACTGGAGAAGCAACATTATTAAGCACCCACATGACTTGTTGAGCTAAAGTTACATCGTTACTCTCCAAAGCACTGGCACAATGGAGTAAGAGCTTCTCTATACAAGCTCCATCGAGGCTTCCTAGGCACCCGTTGAGTTCTCCTGAGAGACCAAGGTTACTGTGGGGTGCGTTGAAGAGAGTTGGGTATTGGAGAGAAATGGAAGTAGTGCTTCCTTTTAACTCAGTTTTCATGGCTTTAGCTAGGTTCTAGGTTTATGAACAAGAGGAAAAACTCGATCAAAAATGCCTGCAAGGTTTATGATTTTTCCTGGACGTGCATGGAAGAGATCCGTCCAGTATGCATACGCCAGGAAAAAGAGAAGATGGAGTGAGGAGAGGATATTGTTTCTGTGTGCTTTTTGACACGCGTCTAGAGGAGAAAGGTGCACAGGATTGAAAAGCTAGGGCTTTATCTTCTGAATTTTTAGAGGCTTAAAGCCATATGAATGCTTCCAGCTGCAGAGCAAAACCCTTTGGATGTGGAAATGCAGTAGAGAGGAGGAGGGATGTGAACTCTGACTTGTGAAGCCATATATATAGCAGAGAAAAGGTCCTCAATTATTATTACATGATATATATCTAGAAATAGTATTGGAGACAAAATTTGAGAGAGGGAACAGAGTAAATAAACCTCGAGCTTTATTCACATACACTTCTTTCCGAATGTACAACGGTAATTTGAATTATATAGAGAATATATGTGTCTATACATATTACGACAAAAGTCTTAATTATCTAGGTAAATTCTCAAGTTAAATATCCAATATATATTTTTAATTTACTGTAGTCATCATTAAAATGCTCACACAGTGCAGTGTATTTTAATACCTTATTTTCGTCTCCATTTAACCTGTAGTTCATTGACTTATTATATTGATCGTTACTTGTCAACAATATGGGTTAGATTTGGAAACTAATAATGCTCAACCCAGTATATTATTAGTTCGCATAATTAGATATGGATAAAAATGAGATAGAAAAGATATCATAAACTACACACATTTTTTTGAGTGCATATATGAATAATTCTACTAACACAATTCTATTCAAGACATGATTGAATTAGAGGTGACATATCTTTCAATGGAGTTTAAACTCTTTTTACTAAATATAATGCCTGTTGGTCATAATGAACTACACATATTTCTATAGACTAAATAATCTAAGTGCTTGACATATGTGACTTAGTATTAATAATTTATTAACTAAACTAATGAAGCGATATGTGGAGAATCAAAAAGAGATTTCATTTATTTGTCAAAGGTAATAATATATTTTTCCTTTAAATTATACAAGCGTATATTCTCAAAATGTGGGAAATTTCCAAGTTAATTATTTTAGGAATCAAGCTCTTGTCGAAGAATTTCTATTACGTACGTCTTCTCAAAAGCAGCATAAAAGTTCTTTTTTTGATGCTGCATTAGATATAGAACTCTTTTAGATGCTACATGGCCCGCCTCTAGTCCAATATGTATTAATTAATATATAAATGTCCCTTTGAAATAAGTTGTTGGATTGATCAAAAGATCATAAAGCTAATTTGGCTTCTTCTTAATTGTTTTTTAATTAGCGCTTACTTGTTTTGTAGCGCTAATCATTTTGATTAATATATAATGCGAACTAATTAAAAACACATGGTGGCAAATAAGTTACAGAAGGTGTGCTATAGCCGGCCCACTCTTTTCGAATTCACTTTCACAAAATACCTATTTAAATCCACATCCCATGTATGGTTAGTCTTAAAAAGTCTCGATCTTCCTGTTGCATTCATTCCTCTGCTCTCAAATAATGCGCCTATTTAATATAATTTATACATCTTTATTATAAAATAGCACATATCAAACCGTTTGCTTCTGCGTGTGATGCCACAACTAAAAACAAATCTGACCTCTTCATATATTCACATTATTTGGTCACTATGGCAAGTTTTCCTTCTTAATTATTCTTCTTCTCATTCGTTCGGTTTTTTTAATCCTCTCATTTGATCAAGATACGATCTGGACATGCTCACGTATTCCAAATTTTGTTATCTTATAAATTATAATGAAGTTCTTTGTTTTTCTTAGAGTTTTCATTTCACTACCTTTACGTGAAGGATTTTCTGTTTGTAAGCGTGACTGACAGATGCTATATGATGATAATACTTAAATTATATGTGGTGATTTCACAATCAATATGGTTTTGTTGAAGCGCGCTCGATTGTGTTTTACAAGTTTGATTAAAAAAAGGAGTGCAATATATTTAAAAAGGCACATGAGGAGATAAAGAGTGGGGATAATTAATGAGATGAATTTACTGTGTTTCTGAGGAAGATTAATTGCAGTAATATGGTTGAACACAAATATGCTCTGAGAAAAAGTACAAGAAGATAAGAATGAAGGCAACTTGACGCCCGATTTGAAGCATCGTGCAACGCTTGAGTGAAGCATCATTTCATCCTGCCAAGGCTGCACACATAAGGACATGTCTCTATCGATCAAAACGTTGAATGATTTTGATTGTACATTTCCTTTTTACCGACTAACAGGTAAAAAGAAAAAGCCATACATATTTACATGAAATATCATTTTAGCACTTCCATTGGTTTTCCATCCTTCCTGCGTTTGTCATTCTCATCAATCTGCTCTTTTCTTCATATATCCCCCAGGCCCCCCGCTCTCAAGCTCTGCATGTCTTTATCATTAGCTTCTTCTTTTGCTTCATCGTGGAGTATCCATAAGTGATGAGTAATAAACTTACCTTATGCTGCGTGAAACACAGGACTTATTACCAATGCAGCAATTTACCCTCAAAGAGATGGAAACCAAGACTAAAACAAGAACTGGCGATTAGATAAAACAAGAAGATCCTAACATCTTTGAATTATCTTTTCTTTAATTATGAGTTAATTGCTTTTTTTAACAGGAACACATCTATCACGACGGGCTACTCTTCACTGAGAAAGTGACGGGGCTACATACAACATTCATGTGCAGCTCAGTTGGCATAACGCAGACAATAATCAGACCTTTGTAATCATCAACCTCTTCGTCGTCGATCAGTTTGATGCCAAAACACAAAAATGGCAGATGACCGCCTCTTTTGTGATTAAATATGCTTTTTGGTGTTCATTATGATTTTACAACTAATTTGCTACATATTCCTTCAGTCCCTTTTTATAAGTAACTTAGACTCTATCACGTAGATCAAAAAGTAAGTTAAAGACAATAAATATGTAGAAATTAAAAGTTCTTTTTTTGAAATACCCTCATTTATGGAAGAAAGAGTAAAAAGAGAATAAAAAATAATTACTATAATAGAGAGAATTATAAAAAAGATAGAATGCGGATGGAAAGTGACGATGGTTTGGAAAATGAGATAATAAATATATTGGGTATTAAAATAAGTAATTAATAGGGGTAAAATAAAAAAATTTACTTCAAAAATTTAAGAAAAATTTGCAAATGTTACTTATATTTAAGGATAAGAAATGAACGATAGTTGTTGCTTATAAATAGGGCTGGAGAGAGGATATTGGCTGGATGTTGAGTTTCAATTTATACAATATATATATATATATATATAGAGAGAGAGAGAGAGAGAGAGAGGAACTTAGTTGAAAAGGGTTTAATACTTGGTATGTGCTTGAGATGTGCACCTGCTTTATATATACTTAGAGCAATTACCGTTATCAGTGAAGTATTCTCTCTGCACCTCACCAAAAAGTAATGAAATTTATGATTGAATTCAAAATAATTCGCACCTCCCCTCATGCCACCTTTGAATTTGCAGTAATTCAGTTCGTCTTTGGTAGCTGATGTGAGTATGTTACCCAAGTCTGGGCTTGGCGTTGGCCCAATTTCTAAGCCCAACCATTAGAGCCCATATTCATGGACCTCCCATCAGGTGTTTTTAAATTTTTATTTTCAAAGTTTCATCGAATGTTGTTTGAAAAACAAGTCCAGATTATAGAAAGGAAGAATTACCATAAGCTCCTCAAAAAGAAATATAATTATTAAAAAATCTGTATTATAAGTGAACAACCTAAACTTGTCATTATTTTTTATTTTAAAACTTGTTATCACAAACTGTTTAGTCGTTATGAGTTTTTTTTAATGAATGTGTTCTTTCCATAAAATCTTATTACAATTCTCCCCTATAAAAAGGATTCTGATCTAGAAAAATAAAAATGAAAATGGTCTGATATCATTATTCAATCAACGTAAAAGATATTTTCTGATATTTTGATGTGGACCCCCGGCAAATTGGATTCTGAGTTATTTCTACGATGCTATCACCCGTCAAGCAACTTAATTATCCCAAATCCATTCATTAACGAGTGAATGTGACTGGCCAAAAAAATTGAATGATAATAAATATTATTTTTTAGGTTTTAAATATAAGACACATTTGTTAATTGTTAGTATAATTTACAGTAAAAAATAATTCTTATATTTATAACTGGACGGAGTACTTTTTATGCATTTCATTCCTCCCAATTTTTCTTAGACTGAATTTTGCAATTTCAATATATTTTTATAATTATATAATTTTGTGAACTATTAAATTTGAACTGTACAAATTTGATCTCCTGATTAAAAGATGGAAAGGAATTAAAGGATGTAAGAGAGAAAAGAAGCGGTTCCCCTTACGTACAATAGCTGAGCTCCATGAGGGAACACAGCTTTGTTGAATTTGGATTTGTATAATAATTAGCATTATGCCCTTGCTACTTGCCCGTTCCCTTTGTATTAAAATCACGCCAGTTATTATTACTTAAACGGGTGGACTGATTGAGATCTTTATTGTTTAATTAAATCATTAAACCCTTGATAAGATCCCTTTACATAATTATCCTTTTTATTTGGAATATTCTAAACGTCTTTTTTATTTGCCAACTCCTAAGCATCATTCATATATGCCACTCCGTTTCTTATTATAGGTCATTTATACCCAAAAGTTTGTTTCAAAATATAAGTGACTTGTAGTATAATTAATGATCTTTTTCTAATTTCCTCCCTATTGATTTAATAAAAAGTTAATTAATTTAAGTCTGAATTAATGACTTTTCAAAACACGTCCCTCTCCCTCTTCATCTCTCTCTCAATTTTTCATTTCTTATGCACTCCGTCTCCCCTTCTCTCTCTTTATTTAATAAGAGTAAATGAGAAAAAATCAGTTGATTTAATGTATTTCTTAGTTTAGGAATTTAGGATACAAGTAAATACTATTATGTTTCAACATTATCCGAATATCTGGTCAAAGAAAACAGTTATCCAGATGCGTTACAGCTACTTCCGATTAAATATTCCCTTTTTTGGGCAGGTCAGTGGGCTGTTTTCTCCCGAGGGTTTTTTTTTTTTCAGATCTCCCGAGGGTTTATACATATACATTCCTTTGCGTTTTTACCCATCTTAGGTAGGATAAGGCACAGATTCCTAATATTTCTGTTTTGAATTTCCTCATATTTTGATTTTCACACAGCAAAACACTATCGAATAAAACCGCGTATTTCCCAGTATTTATACTACTTTTAATTAAAATTAACATTTTGTAAAAAAAAAAAAATTCTTGCTGAATTGATGTTTTAGTTAATTTTCAATGTAAATGGAATGCGGATAACTTGTTATCCTTCAAAACGGTAGTGCAAGTGTATGAAATTATCAAATTAACTTAAATTAGAAAGTTATCTTGACAAAACAATCCTTCCTATTTTAAAGGGATAAGGCTAAAAACTCAACTGCTTGCGTACAAATACTCACGAGAGATTTCTAATGGCTAAGGGATGCTTAACTCCGTCGTGAATATAGAAGTTACATTCTCCGATCGGAACGCTTCCACCCCCAAACTCCGATCTCAAGAAACGAAATCAGAGGAACCGAAACAGCACACTGCTTCCTGATTTCAGTGATGACCAATTTCTTCTCCAAATTCGGATCCTGCTACCGTCATCCGCGATGGAGACGGCCGGCGACGGACGACAGGCATCTCTGCCACATTGGTACTTCCGGTGATTGCCGTCGCGTGGGGAGCAACAGAGTCTATTGTCGCCGGAACCGCCCATCGCATTGGCGTCCGGCGCTGTCAGTGATCATGGAGGATAGTCTGGATCAGGATCATGGCAACAAAGTTTACAGGCAATCCGACAAGTCGTCCAGAAAAAACAAATCAGTGGCGGATGTTGCCTGTATATCCAAATATGATGACAAGTGAGTGTTCATATTTAGCCAATCAAGAAATTAATCGGTTGTTCTGAGTTTTGAACAGTCATTGATGTTTTCGTGTTTTGTTTCTCAGGGAAAGTCCGATGAAGCCTAAAATATACATTTCGCCGTTCTCCGCCACACCGTACATGTTTTAAGCTTAACTAGACTCTCATAGTTGATCTCCTGCATA
Source organism: Neltuma alba (assembly GCF_004799145.2). Classification (NCBI taxonomy): domain Eukaryota; kingdom Viridiplantae; phylum Streptophyta; class Magnoliopsida; order Fabales; family Fabaceae; genus Neltuma; species Neltuma alba. The sequence goes on along the minus strand of NW_021635966.1, from coordinate 202,450 downwards.
TGTTCATAGCGTGAATCTCTTAATTGTATATTTCACATCGTTGTTTAATTAGGTTGAACAGCTGTAAATTATCAGGATATAAATTACTCTGCTATATATTTGAAGCTTCGAGCTTTGAAATCGGGAAGCTAATAACATCTGGATATGCTCACTTTCCCCTCTCTATTACGATTAAAATAAACATTATGTTTTATGCAATTCATTGCCCGTTCATTAAGCATTATGTCTTATGCAATTCATTGAAAATTTATGTACATTCATAGATAAGGGGCAATTGCTGGTTGATGAATAGTTTTCCTCTTTACTCGTTCATTACAAATGAAGCCATCAGAGTGCCAATTTTACCTTGGGATCTGTTTGACTTGTGTTTCAAACGAAAATCAAAGGCAATTTATGTGCAACAAAAGTTTACACATGATCTGTCACCCAAAAAAAAAAAAAAGGTCCACACACGACCTCAGACTATTAGATACTCCTCCGTTCCTTATTATAAGAGACATTTGATGCTTATGGCATGTTCCTATATAAAGAGACACTTACAAGTTGTCTCTACTTTTTGTGTTGATTTACTATTTTTCCATATTTATTATCTCCAACTCACACTCTCTCTCCCTCCCACTTCTCTTTCTTTTAATAATTTAATGTTCTCTCTTATGCTCTCTCTCCTTATTAATGAGGCATTTTGAAAAAAAATTATACTTTTTACACATTAATTGTTCTTAACTAATTTTAACTGTTTTTTTGATCAACGTACTTCGGTTATTTGTCTCTTATAATAAGGAACGGAGGGAGTAGAAACGAATCTCACAATTCTAAAACCTCATAGGATTTATTGTGCATTTGTGCATGCATCCAGCCAACTTTGTCAATAAAAACTTTTAAGTTGTTCTGTCTCTTACTTTGCATTTAAGATCTCATATATCTAAAATCAAAGTAAACAAAGCTAATAAAACTTATATATATAATTTTTAAATTAAAAATAATAAATAATGTAAATATAAAGTAAAGAATCAAAATGAATATAAAAGAAAAAGGAAATCTAATAAAAAAATATTCAAAGTGCGTCAATCAATTCCAAATTTGATTTCAAACTTTCTTATGACTTAATCCCATAACAATTTTTGCACTGAATGCACAAATGTCTGTAGCTTTCTTTAACTAGATCTCATGCGTGTTGTTACTTATTATAACGAAATTCCTATTTTTCACGGTAAATGTAACTATAAACGTAAATTTTCGTTGAATTTGTAACTGGACCTTCGCTAATCGCTAGTTATAGCGTGTCTCTATATATATATATATATATATATATATATATATATAAAGATTCAAGTTATAAGACATAACGACAACAACACCGATCGAATATTGTTATTAAGCTGAAGTATATGAAGGAGGCCTCCATACGTGGTTGGTAAATAGAGTAGTATATCCAACGGTAATGGCCTCAAATGGATGTAGAGTACAATAATTTGACGGATTGTGAAGGGCACTTCGTTTTCATATAACCAAGGAAGTGCCCGTTCTAGGCATTGTGATGATCATCTTGGAGTTTGTGATGGATAGCTTAGGTTTCCTGTGGTTTATTGGTGGGCCAACTTACAAGGTAGTTAATACTTGCGCATAGCTTGGTGCAAAGAGGGCCTAAGCCCAAAATAGACAACTAAACAAAAGGGCCCCCGGCCGGGAATAGATCACAGAACATCATTGTCGAACACACTTTTCAAATGAGGAGGACAAAAGCTTAATGTAGCAGTACCCCATAAGCCTTCTTTATAGCAAGAACGTTCGCTAGTTTGTTTTCCTCTCTTGGAACATAGCGCAACTCTAGATCCCAATGATACTTCATTAAGTTCTGAATCTGAATAATCAACAGATTTGGCACCTCCAAATGCTCTATTTTGTGAAACCTATCAATTAGGACAGTTTGGTGAATTCTTGAATAAAATGTTTTGGATTACTGCATAATACTACTTTCGGTTTTTAATATAAGAACTTATTTGATTTTTATTTTAGTTTTAAATATAAGACTCCAATCTACCCTGTCTTTTATATTTATTTATTTTTTCTAAAGATAGTTCTTGTAATAATAATAATTTTAACCAATACATTTTATTAGCAAAAATATTTTATGAAATATAACATCTATTTATTACAAATAACTAACTTAACTAATTTTTTTAATCAGCTCTAATTAGTCAATTAGTTCTTATATTAAGGACAGGAGATAGTATAAGCAGCTGGCCCAGAAATCTTGGCCCCATCTTAGAAAAAGATCTTTTGGCAGCCCGCTGTTAGATGGCGTAACATATGAGACTCCACTGGATAGAGAAATGGTTCAATGGTTGAAAGTGGAAACACGGGGCGAACGAAGTAAAGTTTCTCTGTTTCAGGGACCTTCAGGCCGGCCTGCCTCTTTCAACGCCGAGAGTCTCTAGGTCTTCGTTCCTTTTACTTTCGTTCTCGTTCTCATGCAATGTTTTCATTGACCTTTGGTTGTAGGGCACTCAGTGTCAATTCTTTTACTCTAATTTAGCATAAATTGAAAGGAAGAAAGAAAAACCCCGTAGGGTGGGGGGTTTATATTTGAGGTACAACCGTGTCATCCCGTCTGAAACACTTGGAGCGTTTAATAATCCCTGAGTCGAGCAAGCAAATATGATGGCTGGAAAGTGGGAAATCTGATCCAATGTGCAGCAAGGTCTCGTCGTAACTTTAACATATTCCTTGTGATCAGCTTTCCTTTTTTGTTATGCTCCATGTGGTACAAGCGACATCTTTACTGACAAGTATTGTTGCTATTATATATAAGCAAACGAAGAAAGAGCATCCAAAGTTTTTTAATGAATGGTCATTCGAGAAAATCAAGTTTCATAGCATGGCTTCTGTACACAAGAAGCTGGCAGGGTAGGCTCTGAATTGAGTGAACTGTGAAGATTCTGAATTCTCTATGTTAAGATTTTATTTTTGTTTTTAAAATCAAAGGGGAACATCAGGCTTTAATACAGAGGAGTTGCCTCACTTTAAAGACATCGATGCCGTCGCCTGTGACTGGTGCAATTTTCGAGCATCTCTCCACATGAACGTTGTTGATCCTAGTAAGGGACATGCCATGAGCTTCAACCCTTTTCATATCTTTCTGAATTTAGCTTGCAGTACACACACAACTCCCGACTAATTATTATGCTTGCCTTCCTTGTTCATGTCTTGCTTCACGTGCCCCATTTTCTGCGATGGATTGCATGTAAAGCAGAAATAATTAATTGAATTGTAATTCATATTCTGCTTTCCTGAGGGTATATATTCCTCAGCATTTATTTATTATTACATCCCTAGCATAGAAAACTTAAGACTTCGCTATGCTTCATCAAGTGCAAAACATTCTCATAATTAATAAATAGAAAGAAACAGTACAATTTAATTTTATAGAGGAAGTTGTTGATATAGCATGCTTAAAGAACTAACGATTTACCAGTCCGCCTTGAAAGTCAAGGAATGAATAAATGACTTAATAACATGTTCATACACCATGGTCACGCTATTCTGTGAGCTGGTTTATACCCTCCTTTACTCGCTCCCTATCATAAAATTCCAACACCGCATACAAAAAAAGAGAACACACACACACAAAAGCAAACAAAAGTTCAGACTAATGACGAAAGAAACTTTTTTCCTTTTTTCCATTTAATCCATCTCCTACAGCTTTCATTCTATACTCTTTATATATAGCCCCTCCACCATCTGTTTTCTCACTCTCGCGCATCCTCAACCCACAAACACGTTTCGTTTTCTTTATTCTCACAAATGGCAAGTCCGGGGGGAATGTTTCTGTGTTTCTTGATCGTGGTCTTGGATATCGCGGCTGGAATTCTTGGCATCGAGGCCGAGATTGCACAGGATAAGGTATGCATACGTGGATAAATGGTGGCTAAGGCTAAAGGCTTGCTGTTCTATTGGCTTAATTAGCTTCAGATCAAACAGTTGAATGTTTATTTGGTTTTTTTAACAAACAGGTTAAGCACGTGAGGTTGTGGATATTTGAGTGTAGGAACCCAAGTCACCAAGCTTTCATGTTGGGTTTAGGCGCTGCACTACTTTTCGGGTTAGCTCATGTGATAGTCAATTTGATTAATGGCTGTAGCTGTGTCTGTTCTCAAGAAGAGCTTCAGAAGGCTCCCCCAAATAGGCAACTCTCTGTAGCCTCCCTCATCTTAACCTGGTATTGTCTCTCAAACTTGGATATATCCTTCATAGCAGAATAATAATAGAAGATAAAATATGTTATCTTCAATAAGAATTGAAGGGAGGACTATATGTTGGCTAGTTGGTCCATGGAGTCGCACATCAAACTACTATAGAAAAGTTATTGATTAAAAATACTATTTCTTAAAAAAGAACTATTGCTACTTTGCAATAATTTATTCAATTTTGTCTTGAAAACAAAGAGCTTGTGGTTGATAAAAGCAGTGCGGTGGGGGATGACTAAGATGTGATTTGGTTTTATGAATGGTTCAGGGTGGTGTTGGCCGTTGGATTATCGATGCTGGTGATAGGGACGATGTCAAACAACAAGCGAGACGGCTCGTGTGGGCTGTCGCATCATCATTTTCTGTCCATTGGTGGCATTTTGTGTTTTGTTCATGCCTTCCTCTCTGTTGTTTATTACATTTCTGCCACTGCCTCGCTGTAGGCTGTAGGCTCCTCCTTCATCATAATTTGTCATTCTCCATTGTCATTCTCCATCATGTAATCCCCAACCAAAAAAGGAAGTTCCTTTTTATTCTGAAGATGACCAAGCTGTAGCTGTTTTCACAGTGCCATATTATTGAGTTTTTATTTTTCCTTCCATGTTAAGTTTTGAAGCCCTATAGTGGCCACAACCACAGGCACCTTTTATTAGATACTTTTCCCCCTTTATGTTCATTAGTATTTGATTTCTTAAACATTAAGTTGGCTTGTCAATTTCGCTTTATCTTGACATGATTTTGTTGTAGTATCTCTCTTACATAGTCACTTACTAATGGTTTAAAAGAATCTAAGGGATATATTTTGTCCATCACAAATATACTTTCCCAATCCAATTAGCAAAGGCCGCCATGAACATAATCATCATTTATGACTCCTACTCTTGCTTTCAATTCACGAGGCAAACTTATGCAGATGATTCTCGACACATAAACCTGGATTGTATAATTGTTATTCCCGTTTACGTGCACAGGGAATATAAATATTCCACCAAAAGAGTGACAAATGCCCAATGAGGCAACGATGGAATCATACCCTGCCCATAGGATTAATTCAGAAATTTCATCCTCTCAAGCCAGTGCCAAAAGGCAATGCTTGCCCTCTACCAAATCCATGGGTAGGAAGTGGAATTGCTGGCAATATTGTTTTACTCGTTTGCATATAACATCGAATTCCCTGTAACCCCCCCCCCCCGGGGGGTCATTCGAAGACAAAAGAGCAAGTTTCACACACCTTGAACAAGCACAGCATTATGCAGAGAACTAAAACATAAGCTGTTTGTTACGTTTAGAAAGGGATAAAGGAGGAATCTGTCAATTGAATTGTCCATTATTCACTCAATATCTTTTCTATGATTCTCTCGAACACTCCCTCTAAACAATCCCCATCTTAATCTTCACTTCTCAGTCGTTTGCTCGGGTGTCTAACTTGATGTTCGAATTTTAGCGAGCGAAACGGTGCTCTTCTTTATCTCTCAAGTGAAATCTGAAATGGGGACATAAAGCTTACACAGCTAATATCAAATGGAAATTCCTTGAACTTCTTGTTTTTCATTAACTTCATCTGACGTATATTTTAGAAGTTTAACATCAATATCAATCAATATCAATATTAGTATAACATAAAATCCGAAATACTGTAATATTCGTGAGTCAAACAAGTCATAACCAGTGTGCCTTGCCTCAAGCTTCGTATAACGGAGGGAGAGATGTATCCAGTTTACTTGAAAGTTGGAAAAAGCTCATGACCGTCTAGCCGACGAAAACATCCACAGCCTTCACCATTTAAGATATGAAATTCATTTCAGCCATTTTAAAGATGTTCATGCCATTTCCAAAAATTTAAACGTGACATTCGTTTGATCAACGTACATCAAAAGCAGATTGGAAGGGGAAAAAAATGGGATTGATTGAACTCGCCATATTGTCCCGTAGAAGTCCTATGACGGCAAAAATGTATTTCACATAAACAAACGATGTACCTTATCATGGCTAGAACACTAAGACATGGATGATTTCATCGCTTCTAACATCAGTTTAGCAGAGTCGCGAACCAACTCGACCTTCTTCAAGTACAATTTGAATTCATCTTCCTGCAACTTCCTCCACTTGCTTTCCAATTCCCTGGTCCTCGCCCTCCCTATCAATGGCAGAGCTTCCTTCATAACACTTGCAGCACCCTCTGGTATCGACATCCCATCTGCCAGTAACGCGTCAAAGAATGACGAATTAGGGCTTGCTAGTTCAGCATTAATTTCACCATTCGGTAATGCTGAAGCAGAAGTCTTGGGTTCGCTCTGAGTTGGCTTTCTCTTCTTCTTAGCACTATCATCCACCCCATTTGTCACGGAAGCTCCCCAAATTTTCTTCGATAGATCGAAAAGCCTGGAGTCATGTGGCTTGCCAAGAACAGGGGCTTCACCATTTTTACCCTTTTCTGCAGTGCTCTGGTATTTCTGTTTCAACCTCTTGATTTTGTTCTTTAATTGGTCCTTCGACACATCGGCGTGAAGATTTTCCTTAACGAATCCATAAAAAGCCTCCATATCAGCCCACGGGTCAGCCCCTTTCTCGGATTGGTACTCGATCATGCCCTCCAAAATCGCAACCTCGTCGTCTCCACTCCAAAGGCGTTGAGCACCTGATCCCCTTTTCAAATCTTCATCTTGACCATTAGATACTTTATTCTTCTTTGACTCTTTCTTTTCAACATCATCGCTTTCCCGGGAGCGCTTCACGCCGCCGGTGACAGTCTTAGTTGGCGACATGGTCAACTTCCGGTTAGCGGAATTTTTCTGGGACTGTACGGAATCTTTCATTGGTTTGGACGCAATAGGCTTGATGGTGAAGGCGGAGGCAGATGGCGAGGGCCGCGAATCGTCGGACTCCGTTTCCGACCCAGCTTCGTCGCCGGAATCTGACGCAGATTGGTCTTGTGTACCTTTTAGAGATTTGGTGACAGGGGTATTATTAGACTTGGGCTTCTTATTCTGATGGCTGTTTTCGTCTTCGTCTTCGTCTTCCAGTCCTTCGGAATCACCATTTTCTTCGTCTTCTTCGGCAACGTCGTCCTCTGTTTCTTCCTCATCTTCCGAGGAAGAAGCAGGTGGCGGGTCCTCTAGAAGCCGCTTTGGAGCCATAACGACGGAACTAACAGACGAATAAGAAGCTCTTCAGCAGTAATGGAAGCGAGAGGGAATGAGAAGCTGCAAACGTCGTAGGGTTTTGAAGTTAAGCTGAATCCTAAGTTTTCATTTTCAACTTCCCCCCTCGTCCGGTTTTCAGCTATTGTAAATTAAACCCTAGCCCAAAGATGATCTTCAGCCCAAGTCCGCTTTGCCTTCTTTGTTGGGCCGTAAAGAGCAAATTAAATTTAAACTTATGGTCAGTGATCACAAAAAACTCGGGATATTTTCAAGGGGTCCTTAAGATTTAAATATTTTCATCTCATTGTTTTCTAATTCGTTAATAATTTTAGGATATGAACTTTAATCACAAGTAAATATGATACAATATTTCAATTTCAATTGATATATTTTTTTTTTTTTTTTTTTGCAAAAAAGATCGAGACAAAATTGATACTTACCTCAAAGTTGAAGAATATGTTAAAAACTGAAAATAAATCTGGTAACTGGAATATTTTTGAAAAATTTAAAATTCTAGTAGTAGGAAATAAATAGAATTGGTAGAGGTATAAATTAATAATAGAATAAAGAAGGCACAAAATAAAGATTATGATCTAAAGCTTGACAATAGTTCAGCTTCAGCGTGGGAGTAGTAAAAGGGAAAGATGTTTTGGGGGTGACAGCTGAAGTTGCACTTTCTTTTGCCCTTATTAACGCTATTATATTGATAAAAAAAAATCACCATTCTGGTATTAATTAAAATTATTATTGAATTTGAGCTTATGAGTTGAGAGATTAGCAAGCGAGATATCCTTTGGCTTCATCATCTTAGAGAAGGTAAATTTGGAAGTTCAATGAAACGCTAAGCAACTCCAAATACACGGGCACTCTTAACTCTTTATTCAATAGTTTGACAACACAGTACACGACGTTGAAATACCGAAAGCTTCTTATTCATAATTCACTCAACAGATATCTCCAACTCCAAGTGCCACATTGTGGCATTATTTCTGGGATTGCACACATGGGAATATAGGGGTAAAAGTGGTAATCTATTCCATCTGGCCTTGAAAAGATCTTTTACACCTGGTTGGCAAGTCAAGCATCAACTTTCATGTCTGTTTCTGATTCCCATGGGAATGGCGGAATTGGTTTGGTTGCTTCAAGAAGAACTTCGATAGGAATCTTTGGTTTTGATGGCTTCAACGGAGTTAAGTAGTGACCATACTTTTGAGGGTCTTCTATGTAATCCTGCAATGTTGAGGAAGAGTTAGAAGAAGCCAGAGGCTTTTAAATACTGTAGTAAATGCAGTGTCAAAACCATTGTCATAATAGTGTATGTATGACAAACTGCTCACCAGATCAGCATGCATTTTTCCAACAAATTTCTTGAATATTTCGAAATTTGATTCTCCCAGAAGATCATCTGATAGACGCAGGTATGTTACCCCATACATTTTCAGTTTTGGAGGGCCACTTTTGTTGACACCATTTGGTCTAGCATTCAGGAGGATTTGGTTGTAACCTGTTGCATCATACCTTGAAAGTGCATTTTCTCCAGCAACTTCAACGTCTTCTCTCCAACCTCCACTCAAAACCTGCACAAAGATTTGCCTTTTTGGTAGTTCAGCATTGCCATACAACCATTTGAATGTGACATAATGTCCAAAAAGTAGATTGGGTATTAAACTGAAGAAAACTTCTGATGCATTACCTGTTGAACAAGTTCCTTAGGTCCACTTTTGGCATTAGAGCTTTGTTCTGAATCCCTCATCTCAAGACAAGTGAAATTCAAAATAGCATCATGACGAGACAGCATTCGTGCTATTGGTCGATACCCGTCTCTATCATCTAGGTTGTAGTATCCAGTAGTAAGCTCAGCAGCATGACTTGGAGCTTTGTACCACCAGTGTATTCCTGAGACCTGTTTTGTCATGGTTGAGAGTTAATTGATCTGCGTATACAAATGGAAGCCAGTGTTGTGAAAGTCTGATGCATCATGAATATACTTTTATTGCTAATTTAAGTTTACAGCCAAGAAAAGCTTTGTTGGCTTCATCAAGGATCTGATCAGCATGTTCCAGCAATCTGTTTGAGTACCAAGTCAGGAAGAACTTCCCTCTCTCAGTGAGGTATGTGCCGTCTGGTTTAAAGAAGTCAGTGGATTCTGGGACATCATTGTACTTCCCTGCATCATCTGGCAGTTCCCATTCAGAATGTCCAGCGGATGTTGCTGCCTTCTTGAAATGTGCTTTCAGGTATTTGTCATAGCACTGCATGCATAGTTTTCAAAAGAATGATGTTACAAGTACGACAACCTATTAGCCTAGTCCTAGTGAAAATTTCTAGACTAACGAGCTTACCTGAAATTCTCCAATACCAGGATAAACCCATCCCTGGCTTTGTGGATAAGAGGGATATCTGAGCTCTCCTGCTGGACCAAGCCCGACTTCAATGTCTATGATGAGTCCAGCTTCCAGAAAATCGGACATGTTTTCTCTGAAACTCTTCATGTAGTCACTGTATATCTATAAAGCAACTCAACAAGTGATGCGGCTGATTCAGTAAGCTTCATCAGGAGTGAGGAATGCGAAGCTAAACCTCCCACATTCTTGTTCAATGTTTAACCAAACTTCATAGCCCTCTTACACTACAAGCATACTTTGCGTAAAGCTTAAAATAGGTCGATTACAAATTTTTCTACAGATAAATGATATAATAATGCAGATTGAAGTATATGAACAGTGAGAGTTTAACAATCAGATCTGATTATGTAGTTCTTCTCTTTCAGCAACAATATTCAGAGTTACCACGGAGAAGAAAGAAGAGTTCATTACCTGAATGGCGGTTCGTCCATGGAAGAGAGGCTCGTTGTCAACGCCATTAGTGAGATATTCTTTGTTTCTAGTGCCAGAGCGATTGGTATAGAAGATATCAGGGTTTGATTCTCCGATGTCGAGAACCCACTGAGGAATAGGGATGTTGACGACATCTCCTACGTTACCTCCGCATTGGTGAAAGGACATGATGGCTTGCAGTTTCAAGCCACATTCGTGGACCACTTGAAACAAGCTCCTATATGCGCTCCAGTCATATTGCTTAGGTCCCTTCAGCTCTATGATCCCCCACCACACATCAACCATAACCCCATCAACCCCAGCTTCATGTAGCTTCTGTAGCTGTCTCTTCAGCCCTTCTGGGTCTTGGAGCACATTCTCAACAGTAACAACTCCGAGCTAAAGTAGGGCATAAATTAAAGTTAGGGCGAAAAGAAGAAAAAGAAGAAGAACAGGCTTGGTTAATTCTTATACATTCCACAGAATAGACAGTTTACAAGTGTGACAACTTACTGGGAGCATGACGTAAATTGGAACATAGTTTGTGGCTGGAATGGAAGACTTTGTTGCTGCCATTTTCTTGTTTCCTGAGTGAATTGAAAGCGGAGATGCTTGCTTGCTTGCTTGAAGAAGCAACCAGAGGGAGCCTTTTATAGAAAACCAAGAGCATTGCAAAGACATGTACAATATAAAAAGGAAATTTGGGAATTTCTTATTTTTATATTCATTAATTTCTGGTTTTTCCTATGGTGGTTGTGATATATAATTCGGTTGAATTGAATTTCTACATTTATATTCACATGCATTTAGAGAAAAAATGAGATGGAAAAAAAATGAGAAATATGAGAAGGGTAAAAACTACAGGGGAAAAGATGAGCCGCATTAGTAAAAGTTAGATTGGTTGTGCCCGTCCCTTGGACGGATGAAAAGGTTACATCTTTGGCGATCATCTTGATATGACTACAGGGAAAAGCTGATATGACTACATCTAATCCACCATTGCCAACAAAAAAGCCACCATATTAGAGCAGCGTCCATCTGTGCTGAATGCAGCATGGCTTTATTATGAAGGTGGTGCCCACTGTCCTAGATATCTTTGAATATATCATATCAACTTTAATATCTCATTATGAGTTACTTATGACCCACACGCGAACAAATGAGCTTGCCTTTTATTTCAGCACATCAGAATTGCCTATTTTATCCTGTTCATTGTGGGGACGATGATGGGAGGTAGCAGATTACTGAATTTAGTGATCGACTCATCAATCCAATCACCTGAATGATTTGCATGACGGAAAAGCATTTTCCTATTTTGTTCATATTGCCCCCCCAGGGGGCTTTTTCCCCTCGTTTTTTTTGTTTTTGTTTTTGGGTTTAGATTGAATATTGAGGAGATCTTGGCTGTAATAACAATAAATAGACCAATGCTTGTATCAATAACTGCACGTGGCCAAAAAAAGATCAATAACTACACAGGTTTGTTTGATAATGAAATCTGCTTTTGTCGGGTGGGGGAATTTGTCGTTGCCTGTTTTCTCTATGAATTCCTCCTGATTTATTTATACAGATGCTGTAAAATGTGAGATCTCATCATCTTCTCGTAATGCTTAGACAACATGTCGTTATTCAGAAGCCTTTAAGATCTGTAGCTGAGGTTCTATCATTTCATTGTGTATACTGATCAGTTTCACAATATTCTTTTGCGCATATCTAAAACTAATCTAGCTTTTACTATTTGGCATTGTGCAGATAGATTATTTTGGGCTGAATACCCGTATGCCTTAATGGAATTCACATTTTGATATTCCTGAATATTGAAAACAGAAAATCTAATGCAAATTTGAGTTTGCTGCGCTTGTTACATTCGTATTTATAGAAAATCATGCAAAAGAGAGCACATTTAGAGCTCTTATTTATATACCGAAACTTTTATTTACTTTCCTCCAAAGTTTTTTATTTATCATTGTCACACCAGAGCTAATGTACTTTGCAATCCTTTCTTTGCAGTTTAATTTATTATCCTCCACTACATCATTTATACTAACGTTATGATGCGATTGAACCGATCAAATTTCAATGTTGGTGATCAATAATATCATCACGATTATGCAACAGGCCAATTATTCTTTGCCTTTATCTTTAATTTTCTTTCTAAATTCTCACAACTCTTATAACCCAAAATTAAGTACTTTAGAACTAATTGATAATTTTCTAACAAGCCAAATTATTTATTTACGTCCTCCAACTTATTTACTTTAATAAAAAGAATTTTCTAAAATTTCTAAATATGAAATTAGTATATTCTAAATTCTAAAAATCTCATTTGAAATTTAAACCTCAAAACTGGACCATCAAAAATTTAATAGTATCTCAAATATTTATATATATAAATAATCTAATCAAAATTTTAATGACATATATATATTTTTTTCATAAATAAGAAACTTTAACTACAATAATTATTTTAAAACCTTCAGTCACCCAATAAATAAAACTAAACAGATTAAAATTTTAAAAATATGTCAAACAACCCAAATAAATTATTTAACTTAATTTTAATCGGTATAAATATGATATATTTCATAAATAACATTTTTTTAATTAAAAATTAATTTTTAAATACTAAAATCAACAAATAGACAAATCTAAACCAGTAAAAATGATATACTATAATAGATCTATAATGCTGTGGTTAACACTCATCAAAACTAAATACTTGCTCTGAACTCTATATCAAAAATTTTTTCTAAGCAACAAAATTATTATCATTAGATAGATCTGATTGAGTAGGACAACTTTTATGAATGAAGTTTTGTAATTAGAATAGTTTTACTTACTAAAACTATCTGAAATGATGAAGAAAGAAAGGGGAGAGATGAGCGACGCTGCGAGCGGAATGAACGCGGAGAGAGAGAAAGAGAGGAAGAGAAAGAAGACAGGGAAGGTAAAAAGAAAACACTTGGGATAAACTGAAGTTAAAGACCCTAGTAAAACAGAAAAAATAACAATTTAAACCCCTTTTTTTAAAAATATTTAAATCCTTAGAGTAGAATTTAAGATGTTACAAAGAACATATTGAGAAGATAAATGATTTGTCATCTCCTTGCATGCAAGTCTACTTTGTTTTTGGTAGCCTATTTCTCGTGTTGTTATGTATTCCCCTATATGTATATATTTATCCATGTTACTTCTTTTTTTGTGATTGGATCAGTTGCACAAGTTACTTTAGTTGGTTGCATTTGAATTCTAACAAATATTTTCTTCAACTGCAAATCATAGAAAGTAGGGATAGATTCAACTACAAATAATGGAGACGGTGATGGGAGGCAGGGGAGTGGCTGCATAGCAAATCACTGAAGTAAATGATTAAGCTTATCAATCCAACCAAATAATTGCTGGACTGAAACATCGCTTTCTGATTTTGTTCACATTTCTTCCCCTCCCACTCTTTCCATTCATTTATTTTTTTCAGCTTAGATTGAATATTGACAAGATCTCTGCTACTAGATCAACAAATATAGCGCCCACGCTCATATCTGTTTTCTCATTCCATGCAAATGGTTTCACTGGTTTGGTTGCTTCAAGAAGGACGTTCGTTGGAATTCTTGGCTTTGACCTCTCCATTGGGACAGTGAAATGATTGTATTGTTCAGCGTCTGGAATGTAGTCCTGCATTTTATGATCACCTTAGTTCAGAAACCACGAAAATCATCATCTTCTCCAATTAAATAGGTTCTGTAAAAACCTATTTACCATATCAGCATGCATTTTTCGCACAAAGATTTTGAATACGTAAAAATTTGATCTTTGCAGTAACTCATCTGACAAACGCAAGTATGTCACCCCATACAGTCTTTGTCTTGGAGGGCCCCGTCTGTTAACTCCACTGGGCCTAGCATTTAGAAGAATTTGATCGTAACCTATCCTGTCATACCTTGAAAGTGCATTTTCTCCAGCAACTTCCAGCCCCTCTATCCAGCCTCCACTTAGGACCTGTATGTACACCCAATTTAGCCTGGCATTGAAACGACCTTCAGCAATAGAATGTTCGACATGACTGCAAAATAAGTAGGCAGAAAATTTATATTTATTTTTTCCAAGCTACGAGTAAATTATATAAAAGTATTTATTGTTTATTGGGATAAGAAATATTACTGTTTAGTGTCATATTATAAATGCTTACATTCTGATTTCACCTGCATATTTTCCTTGCTTTATCATACTTTGTGGCAGGTTGCTGCAATTTCTTTACTGACAACATTGTAATTATGTACTAAAGTGAATGGGAAAGTTCATAAGATGATAGATTTCATTAGGGGTTAAGAAACCCTTCAGCAATACAAGGGTGGAGCCTGCGGATATCGGTAAGGGTAGGTAACGTACAAAGCTTTCTTTCATTCACAAAGAATCAATTCCATGGAGGTTTTCAGTCACAGACCGACTTGAACTTGCTGAATGCTGAGTAGGCATGAGATTTAGAATAGAGATTGGAATAAATCACCTGCTGAACAAGTTCCTGGGGACCACTTTTTGCTTCAGAAATTTGTTCGGAGTTCCTCATCTCAAGACATGTAAAATTCAATATAGCATTGTGTCGAGAAAGCATCCTTGCTATAGGACGGTATCCATCTCTATCATTTAAATTGTAATATCCAGTAGTGAGTTCCGCAGCATGATTTTCTGTGTTGTACCACCAGTGGATTCCAGCCACCTGTTTCCATAATATGCTATCAGATGAATGAAGCAGAGAAAAGAAATGGTAATGAGATACAAGTTACAGAATTTACTTTTGCAGCCAACTTCACTTTGCAGCCTATGAACGCTTTATTTGCTTCATCTAAGATCTCATCACCATGGTTCAGCAACTTGCCGGAATACCATGTCAAGAAAAACTTCCCTTTCTCGTGAGGTAAGTCCCATTTGATTTGAAAAATTCCGTAGATTCTGGTTTGTCATTATATTCCCCTGCATTATCTGGTAGCTCCCATTCGGGATGACCAGATTTTGAAGCAGCCTCTTTGAAATCAGCTCTGAGATATTTGTCATAGCACTGCAGTATCAAGATGCATATATTTCCTTCAGTGCCATGATACACTTTGATGGCCTCATCCACAAGTTGTTATTGCAGTAAAACTCATACTCACCTGAAATTCTCCAATACCAGGAAACTTCCATCCCTGACTATCTGCATAAGAGGGGTATCTGAGTTCTCCCGCAGGACCAAGTCCTACTTCAATGTCAATCAGGAGCTCAGATTCTAAAAAATCCGCCATATTCTCTCTGAAGCTCTTCATATAGTCACTATATATCTGCATTAAACGACTAATTTTAGATTTTGCAAGTTAACAATCCAAAACTGAACCCTCGATCATCAATTTTTCCCGCCCTCATTCGTAAGACTCTTGAGAAATTATGTCAGACGAAGCAAAGGCAGACCCAACGTATAAGATATTAAGACTATTGGTAAGACTCCGATTTCGAAAAGACTAACCTCAATGGCTGTTCTTCCATGAAATAAAGGCTTGTTATCTACACCAAGACTAAGATATTCCTTATTCCTGTTTCCTGTGCGACTTGTATAAAAGATGTCAGGGTCTGATTCTCCAATTTCAAGTACCCATTTAGGGAGAGGGATGAAGACAGAATCCCCTACATTCCCTCCACATTGGTGAAATGACATTATGGCTTGTAGCTTCAATCTACATCTTTTAACCAGTTGAAACAAGCTCCTATAAGCAGACCAATCATACTGCTTAGGTCCTTTGGATTCTACGACACCCCACCACACATCAACCATAACCCCATCAACCCCTGCAGCACGTAGCTCTTTGAGCTGTTTCTCGAGCCCATCTCTGTCTTCTAAGGCATTATCAGTGGTAACAACCCCCAGCTGGAAGGAGAAATCAGGGTCCAAATAGAATCCAAGAAACAGATTAATGCCAGCTAATTGAATGTAGTTGCACTGAACTTGATATCCAAAGACAGAGACCAAGTTCATGACTTACTGGGAGCATCACGAATACCGGCACATAGTTTGCAAGCATCGGATTGCTGAGAGTGGAAGTACTTGGAGCCTGCATATTTTCAGCAGAATTACAGAATGATTAAGAGAGGATGAAAATAGGCCTTCAACATCGTGCTTGCGTCATTTTGACGTGAGAAAAAGTTTGGTTTTCCTCTATGGCTCCTGCTCTTCGGAAGCAAAATGATAGTAGCAGGGGAGACTAAGCAAAAGGAAAAATATGCTCCCTCTTGATCTCTTACGCCCCCAGAATATATTAGTGCTAATAATTGGGGGTAAGAACAAGCTAATCGGTAGAAAACGATAAATAAAACACAATGAAATAAAATAAAGATAAAACGGTTGCTTTATTTGGGGAAAAGAAGAAGAAAAGACTCTGCACGGTAAAATATTTTCAATAGAATTATAAAGGCGAACCACTAATAATTTACCACATGTCTGCTTAGTCATTCTACATATTATGACATTATGGAATCGTTATTGTATCCCTATTATGATTTTTATATTGACGAGAAAAGAAAGGAGGTGGACCGTGGATGCATAAAAAAGTATCTCGTGCAAGGGTGATGATTGATGACCCAAGTCTCAGCCAGTCATCCTCGGCCACAGCTTGATGATTTGATGAGTGCCCTATGAGACGTAGAACTGTTGGGTTCTGCTTACCTCTGATTCTGCGATTGCTGCTTTGGCAGCCATCGTTTCAAATCTTGAAACTCGTCGGAAACTCAATGTGAGGCCATGTCTAGAACTCCTGGGACTCGTAATTCTTGTTGCCTCCACGGGTTTCATTGCTCTGAGACCCTTTAACTTGGGGCGAAAATTCCTTGCTTGAACTCCAATTCTGCTGCCCAGTCCACCTTCCACCGGAAGCGGGAATCTTTCCATGGTGACTTGGGCTACGCTCGAACGCTTCTACCACCAATGTTGTCGTCGCAGATCATAGAAGGCGATTTTCTTCTTTTGGGTCGAGATTGTTCTTCATCGCTACTTCTAGTATGAAAATGTCAAGTGAATGCTATAGTATTGTGGCTCTCTGAGTGTGACGGCGGAGGAGAGTTGAAATATCAATCAAGAAGACGACATGGGAAGTACGTCTAAGAATCAACACGCACAAGTGGTGGGTGTTGCTTCTTCGCTCCAGCTTCTTGGACCGTTCTTGAAATCTTTTCCTTTTTTTCTGCACATGCTTCTCAAATAAATCATCGCTGTGTTGGTTTCTTGCGCATTTGTGTGGCTATGGAATTATGTGGCTTTCCAATGGGGCGAAACCATTTGTAAGGCCTCTGAATATGCAATTATATGCGATAGAAGTAACGAACTAGAGCCGTAGAGCCGTTTTGAGACTTTTGGCAGGGTCAAAAGAAATTACTATCTAGAGTGTGGCATTATATATATATATATATATATATAATATATTATATTAATTTTTAAAAAGTAACTCACAAACTAATGCGTATGGTGTGTAGGTTCTAATGGTATATAGGTTTTGTGGTACAAACCTTAGGAGAGCCTTGCAACCATATTACCTGATCTCATTCAATTGAGATTGGCACTAAAGGGTTGGGCCTGCATTCGGCCCAGTGCTCATCAAGTGATGAGAAATCTGGACCGTCCAGATCTAATCTGGACGGTCCAGATTTAATACTTTTAAATAATTATTTTAAATAAAAAAATTATTTTTTAAAAATATGATAGTTAAGAGATTATCTTTTTTTTTTTATTCTATACCTATTAAAATAATTATTTTTAAAAATAAAGAATAAAAATAAAATAAAATCTGGACCGTCCAGATCCTGATGAGCACTGGGTGCTCATCAGCTTAATGAGCACCCAATGCAAATCCTAAGGGTTGGGCTTAATATTTGAACAAGTCATACGACAACCACCCTTTCTCGCCGTTGTCAAGGATCATAGGACACAACTTTGCAGTCTTATCTTTTGGGAGATTTGTGAATTTACTTCCCAGTATCGTGGTTGTGTTAGGAGCTTTGTTTACAGTTTTTAGAATTGAGTTTGATGTTTTTCTTTGGCTGACTACTTTTGTAGATGGTGTTTGTAATAACTTTGTTGTTTGAATGAATGAATACTTCTTCTGGTCAAAAAAAAAATTGGGATTGGTAAATTGATTGGTGTTTTGTTCCTAAGAAAAAGGGGAAAACTTGGGACCTATTAAAATTTTTTATTGATCAGGAAAACTTAAATCAAAGTACCTGTATCCATGTATACAAATTTTTCAGAGTGTCGGATTTTTTTTGGGTATAAAAAGGGGATTTCTTATCAATAAAAATTTTAATAGGGGATTTTTCTTAATTGAAAAAAAATCAGTGCTACATGATGTTTAGACTTGGACAGGAAGTTATGCATGGGCCAAAATATTGTTAATGCCCCAGTATAGGGTCAAGCGGCGTTTGGGCCCATTGACAAACAGCCCAAAATCAAATTTAATTGAAATTGTCTGAAATTTTAACATTTGATATACACCAGAGGTATTCAAATTTAGTACTACCATCAATCCTAATTCTAAAATCTCATTTGTAAACTATAATAAGATTTTATAATTAGTACTAGAGATAGTATCTGCTATTGACTTAAAGAAGATTGCCTCCAATATAAAAATATCTATGCTTATAAACATACAAAAGTGAAATTATTCTCTTTTTTCACAGTTAATTGAAATTGTAAAATTTTTTTAAACAAAAATTAAGTAAAAACATTTAAATTTAAATTTATTTTAAGTATTATTGTCTAAATAAATATAGATTTTTGAATTAAATTAGCTATTAAACCATGTGATATAAATATTAGCTGGGGAAAGCTGGTGTGGGAGAAAAATATTATTGAAATATACTTATTGTTTTGCATAATATTCACAATTTTAAAACATCAATTTATTTTATTTCATTTTAACATGTCAATTACTTGTAGATCACAATCAATTAAATCTTGTTTTTGTCTTTTACTTGTAAAATATATTTTTTTTTGAGTGAAAAAGAATTTATTACTCCAATATTTACAAAGGGATCAGATTACAAACAAAGCTAAGAAAAGAGTAGCTAGCTTTTATCTTGCTAGTAGATATATGCAGAAATTCTTCAATCATGATTTAAAAACACAAATATGCAGAAATTCTCCAATCATGATGCAGACAATGTCAGAGGACAACTTTCGGATGCTGCGGCGGATCATTGCCCGGAAAAACCAAGTCTACTCCTTTTTTTTTTTATGCGAGCAAACCATTATATGATTTTAAAAAAAAGGTTTAATAATAGAATTAGGCCTTGGCCTCTTGCAGATTAAAAAATGAAATTGAATTAAGGATTAAGGATTTAAACTTAAAATTTTGAAATAAAAAAAAAAAAGGATAAGATTCTACCCAAAGCAATGGACAAGATGATAGGAATTGACGCTGATGATGAAGTGGGAGAGAAACTCAAATTAACTTGGTGATTAGGCGTGATTCATCCTGGTTCGTCTTAGATTCCACGGATTCATCATTCTTCACCCTCGATGAATAATGACAGTGCCTTCCTACTTTCTAGCTTGCTTTATCACCATATTGTCGTTTGAACGTTGACATGGGAACAACAAAGAAATGGTTGGTTGAACGTAGCCTGCCGTTGTTGGCAAAACAAAAATTGGGATTTTTAAAATAATTTATTAATAATTTTTTAATCATAATTTATGAAATACTACCTCCGGTTCTAATTATAAGAGCCAGTTGACTAATTTGAAGAGTTTAAGGAAGTAAGTTGAGTTAGTTATTTATCCTAAATAGGTGTTGTTTTTCCTAAAATATCCTTGTTAATCAAGCGTATTAACTAGAACTATCATTGTTAGGAAGGCTACTTTGGAAAACAATATATAAATATAAGAGACAAAATAGATTAGAGTCTTATATTTAATATCAAAATAAAAATTAAATAGGATCTTATATATTAAAATATGAGAAGTTTATATAAAATATGTTCAATAGGCAACAGTTAGACTGGGTGGGCTACGTTTGAGCCACCTCTATACAGCCCAACTCGTTGGTGATTAGTGATTAGCTGATTATACGAAGAGAGCCGGTGAGGGCAGCACAGAACAACCGAGGACTACGACAACCACCTTACTGGGAAAACCCACCACGCTCTGGTACTATCTTGAATTGGCCTTCACGTGCTCCAAATAATTCCAGCCAATCCCTTATTAGCCAGCCTAAACCACCACTCCTTCTCTCTTGACATTTAACTCTGCATGCTAGGCTGCTAGTACCTGATTTCTCCCTCCCTCCCTCCCTCTTCACTTCTCCCTAAAACGCCATGAGAAAAAGACGAAAAAGAACAAGCAAGACCCACCACCACAGCCATATTCTCTCCTGATCCTTAACTGGATATACACAATAACAGTATCGGCTATTCAGACTAGTACTACACCATCTCTCTCCTTCAGAAACCGCCTTCCTACCCCCCACCCTGCTTTTTCGGACAATACAGTTATGTGTTACGTGGGCAAAGCAACAAAGATCTTCATTTTCATTGTCACCGTCCTCGTCGTTCTCGGTCTCGTCCTGGGTTTTGGCCTCCTCCGCCGCTCACACAGTAAAAATGTCAAATGCTCCGGCGATTCCTGCTTCTCTCCTCCTACCACTACCTACCCTGCCCCTAATTTTCCTACTCCCAACTTTGGCTCCGGCTCCGGCTCCGGCTCCACCCCGCCCACCCCTCCCAGTCCGATTCCACCTTATTCGAACCCTAGTCCGCCTCCGCCTTCGGTACCGATAACGAATCCAAGCCCACCTACGCCGCCGGCACCGGTAACGAATCCAAGTCCGCCTCCGCCTGACTCTAACCTCAATCCACCTCCGGCGCCTGTATTGCAGTCGCCGACTCCGCCGCCACCTTCTTCCCCGAGTGGGGCAGCCCCACCTTTGAGCCCACCCAGCTCGACGCAACCAGCCCTAGGTCCTGGGCAGGCTTAGCTGCATTTTGCGGAATTGAGTAAGGGGTCTAGAATTTTCTTGCTGGGAAATTGGTTTTGTTCGATTCAAGAGCTTTGCATAGGAAAATGTGGGTTAATTAATTGGCATTTATTTGTTCTATGCGGTTTTTACTACCAGAGCAAACATTCATATGCTTGGATTATTGATTCACAGTCTGCTTAATGAGCGATCGATGTTCATTTTCTTTATTGTTTTTCTCTGATTAATGACAATATGAATAGCGAGAGTGATGAATCTTTCACAGCTGGCCCCAACTTCCGCTAATTGCTCAGTTTACTGCATCTCTTTTATAAATTTGACAGTTAAGTGGAGTGAATTAAATTCACGAAGTTTTTCCTTTTACAATGTATGGGTGGGCAAAGGAATCCGATCGATTGGATCGGCACTGTGCAGTTTTGTTTTAAATCCGCCATTCTCTCCTTTTCATAAGTTATAGCTGTTCATTGGTCTTTAGATTCCATCAGAGGCTGCAATTTTTTTTTAGGAGCTGTAGCTTCCTTCTCCTCCTTCTCCTTCTTCTTTTAAAAAATAAAAATAAGGTTTAATAATAATAATAATAATAATTTAAATACGAGGATTAAATGTAACAATTACCGAACTTATGAATAAAAAGAGATCGAGGGGTCAGAAACAAGACGAGGAGCTGCATAAACATTTACTCTAAAATGAAATAGGGTAAATTAACTTCTTTTTTTTTTGGCCAACGAGTAAATTAACTTGTACTACTACGGAGGGATGGCATCTTCTGCGAAGGGTAGGACATGCCATTAATTATTAATTAATGATTAATATTCATAATAAGGATAATATTAATAATAGTAGTAAAGTATTGGTGTCTTTGTCGTTATTATTAATAATTATTAGACTCACATCGCAGTGAAATGATTCGGATCCCATCTCTGCACCAATGGCAGTTATGCAGGAAGAATTTCTCCTCGTCATCAATCTAACTTAACCATAGTATATTCTGGTAAAGCATGTGTTCAGACAAATTAATCAAATATTGATCAATAACTATGTTAATATTTTTTCAAACACAAAAACTATACAATAAAATTATAAAAATCCTGTTTTAGACCTTCCTTCTTTTAATGTCTTTACCTGGCAGATTACAAAAACCTCCCTTCCCTAGGCCGACAACGGACAGGCCCAGCCCATATCAGGGCCCTACCAGTTAAAGCAGGGCATCTTCCTTTGCTGATTCATTCGCTACTCTTTTTTGGGTCAATCTGGCATTCTCTTATTTTGATTGTGAAAGATGACAATGACAATTGACAAACAAAACTAAGTTACACCGACACTTTATCCATCATAAATCAAACAAATGAACAAAGTTTATTCGATAACATATACGAGAATGGATGCAGCTGGTGATGAAGGTCGAGGCCCGCTAGCATCTCAACAATATAATGCTGATAACTTAGCTCATCTTCAACCCCGGCCACCCGACATGAAGTTCTACGCTTTGAAAAATGGGTAATTCTCATAGCGGACATTGCAGCTTCCGCGTACAACTCTTGCACTAATTTTACCAGCACAACAATCAGAAAGTTTAGCGATTGCACCGTCCAGGCACTTCTTGCAGTCGTCTTTAGAAAGATCCCTGGTGCACTGAGTCAACCCGTACACCGTCATATTCTTCCAATGATCCCCAAGCTTCAACTCTCCCGCTGCATACATCTTAGGGTTCGCATGAGCTTCCTCGGCAAGTCGGCTCAACGACTCCTTCGTCTTGTTGTTGAAAGCGTCAGGATCACTCACGTTTTGCAAGCTCCACGAGGAGATCGCGTGCGCGTCATCAATGCGGCCAAAGAAATCTTGGTCCCAATACTTGAAAAAGCAATGGTCGTAGAAGATTATGGCACCTTTCCTGTAGGAGCACCGTTTGAGGAGTTCGGTGGTTGCTTCAGAGACACAAGTTTTGCAGTCCGAGGAAGAGACATCGCCACGGCAAAGAGAGAGGCCGTAGGCTTTTTGGTTAGGGTATTGGCCAAAGGAGGCTTGACCGAAACCAGTGATAGGGGTTTCTTTGGTGAGAAATGTGATGAGCGTTTTCAAGTTTGAATCGAAAGGCGTGTTGGAGGTGAAGTTCTGGGGGTTTGAACAGAAAGTGGAAAGAGGATTGGCTCCGAAAGATGTTTGGAAAAGAAGACCCCAGGTTAGGAAGAGGACAGTGGAGGCCGTGAGCTTTGAAGAAGACATATTGGAAGGAGCTGATGATGAGTCTGATGGATGACAATTATGCTGATATTGAGCTTATTTATAGAGGAAAAAGATCTCTTATGTGTTCTCTGGGGAATATAAAGAAAGGGGTTAAATTGCAGGCTGACATATTCTATAAAACCTTGCATGCCAAGTCTACCTAGCTGCTAATGCTATCTACCAAGTTCTTCATGACAGTGTCAAAACTCGAAAGCGAGCTGCGTGTTTAATTTATGTCTTTGATTATTTTATTAGTTGATGTTCCCCACATCTGGATGACTTCATCAAGCTTGGCAGCAGGCAAAAATATGTGAAGTATACCGATTCATCAATTACGGCGTCGATTATCTAATTTCAATGTTTCTACTTTCTACATTATACGCGTGTGGGTATATTTTTTAAATTCATAAATATTTATAAACTATATTTATTTTTATCGGGATCTTACAGACTAGTAAATTCTACATTTGTATGTTCAATATTTTTAATGAAAAAGATGATTAAATCATTAAATAAGCTTAAAATTAATCAATTTTCCTACCATGAAAATTAACCAAATTATTTCACAAGAAAAATATCATTATTTTCTCTAAATATAATTATGTAGATCTGTTCATATGATATAAAAAAAATGTTAAAAAACTTGTGCACTCAAACTGTATTATATTTTTTTCAATTAAGGGGCCAGACACTAATGTTGTGAGATTATAAATAAAATTGAACCTATGACCTCTAATGTACAGAAAGTTTTATAATACTATGAGGTCATTAGTTATTTTTAAATTTTAAATTAATTAACCACAAACTTTTCCACCCTTATGATCAACATAGAGGAGAGATTTTAATGGGGGGAGGGAAGATATAGATTATAGAGGGGAGGGGAAGAAAAGAAAAGTATTTTAATGATGCATTGTTTGGTATAGGAGGGAAAAGAAAGACAGCTATTTAAAAATCACCAATTTTACTCTTATAAAATTGTATACACATTTATAACAGTAAAATAATATACATCTGGATGAGGATTTTTTTGGGCCAAGCCAGATGAGGATTCAATACATTGTAAAGAATTTGAATAATGAGTCACACTATATTGTTCACCGTTCATACTTCATAAATTAGCGCCATTTCTCAAATTTTTATATTTTATATAATAATCATAATATAATATCAAAATTTTGCACGGCACGCGAGACGAAAAGTGAAGTATAAAAATAACAGCTTCACAAATACATCAGAGGTCCAAAGTTCTCTGCTTAAACCCCATTTATCGTGGCCTACTCAGCCAGTGAATTCAATGAGACCCATTCAAATACTTCTGTGAAAAATTAAGCAATTGAAGAAGTTCAGAGGATCTCCGCTGCTTTGGGAAACAATCATATCTAGACAATTCAAACAGATTTAATTTTTTTATTTTTATTTTGGTAAAATGATTATTTTAATGAACATAGAATGTAAAACAAAAATAATCTTTTTACTATCATTTTTCTATTTAAAAAAATTAAATCTAAATCATTCAAATTAGATCTGAATAATCTAGATATGATGAACTTGGAGTGCTTATTGCTCTTATGAGTACTAAAACTAATTCCCTCTGGCATGCCATATCATTTGTCTAATTGTCCATCATTAAATTAAATCTGTTCTCTAGTGGTTTAGCCAAATGATCAGTTTCATAGAGCTTAACATCTCATAATAAGAGAGAAGAGATCATCCCACGTCAGGATCTAATTATCATCATCATCATCATCAGAATGATTTTGATGATAATAACGTGCATTAAGCTGCATTGATTTTTTATTCATCAAATTGAGCACATGAACAAACTTTGTTCGCTCAACAACTTATTCATAAGATATAATACTGAGTGTCGCCACTTCGTCTACAAATTAAAGTATATGAAGATGCAGAAGTATCATTGCCAATCGAGGAAGCTCATCAATCCACGACTGACAACGAAAATAAGTTTTACTCTTTGAAGAATAAACATATCATAAAGAGGGATCGATCGGAATAGATTGTGTACGACAATAAGCAGCACATATATTAAGATACTTTTACATTTTATTCGTCGAATCAAACAAATGAATGATCTGTATTCAACCACATAAACAATAATGATAATGAATAATCGTGAATATCCACGAGACGCACGAAGTTCTGTACCCTATTCTTTGAAGAAAGGGTAAATCTCATATTGCACGTTGCAGCTTCCGCCTAAAACTCTGCCCCCTTGTTTCCCATTACAACAATTAGGAAGCTCACCGATCGAATCATATAGACACTTCTTGCAATCATCGCTAGAAAGGTCTCTGGTACACTGAGTCAACCCATACACTGTCATGTTCTTCCCTTCTTCAAGCTTTAACTCTCCTGCGGCATACATCTTAGGGTTCCCATGAGCTTCCTCAGCAAGACGGCTCAACAATTCCTTCGTCTTGTAGTTGAAAGCATCAGGATTAGTGACATTGTTCACGTTCAACATGTAGAACTTGTTCGCATGATCAATGCGGCCAAGGAAGTCTTTGTCTGAATACTTGAACAAACAGTTGTCGTACCAGATTATGGCACCTTTCTTGTAGGAGCAACGTTTGAGGAGTTCGGTGGTTGCTTCAGAGACACAAGTTTTGCAGTCCGAGGAAGAGACATCGCCACGGCAAAGAGAGAGGCCGTAGGCTTGTTGGTCATGGTATTGGCCAAAGGAGGCTTGACCGAAACCAGTAAGAGAGGTTTTGGAGGTAAGAACTGTGATGAGAGTTTTCAAGCTTGAATCGAAAGGTGTGTTGGAAGTGAAGTTTTGAGGGTTTGAACAGACACAGGAAAGAAAGTTATTGGCTCCAAATGATGTTTGGAGAAGGAGAGTCAAGGTTAGGAGGAGGACGGTGGTGGCTGTGAGCTTTGAAGAAGACATATTGAATGGAGGCGATAATGAGTTTGATGATTTTCGAGTGAGGGATGATAAATATGCTGATAAAGAGCTTATTTATAGAGAAAATCTCTAGTTTGTTTTTGAGGAAGACAATCATTAACTAAGCATGTTGACATATTCTATTGACCACGCTAAGTCTCGTATTGGCCAGTTTCAATGAGACAGTGTCAAAAGTAGGATCCTTGGGATTTTTAATTTCGTTGGCGTTCTCCGTACTTCTTCCCCAAAAAAAAAAAAATGACGAACTCGTTCGGATTTAATTTTCTCGGGTACGAATGCGTCGTTTCGTTTGCTCAAGGAAATTTCCATTTATTTGAATTTGTAAAGCTTTTTTTTTTTTCTCAGTTTGGGAAAAAAAATTCCATATTCAGTGCCAGAGAAAAATCCATTTCATCTTCTGAGTCCTAAAACAAATCTTCAGACTCTGTATATCATAAATTAACGCATTCAATCCTTGCATAACCTCGAGATCCTGGTTTCATTCTTGGGGATTGAACATTTGAGATATAAACGAATCCAACTCTTGCATTCATTAAAATAAACCCTGCACATAATACGCTAGGAGATTTTTTTTTTATTTAAATGATAGTTTAAAGATAAAATATAAGTCTCACCCACAATTTTTCAAATGATAGTTCACAGATTTTTTTTTTTAAATTTTGAACAACAGACCAAAGTAGAATTTGGGTATTATGATTGATTAAAGGGCAAAAGCCAAATTGAGAACACACCCGGGGTAGGTCGACGTTTTACAGATTCACAAACTAATGAAATAATTAACCAAAATAACCAACTAAATAAAAATGCCACTGGACACAGGGGGCACAACTTAGCTGCTTCCATGTGCCATGTAAGGTTGAAATGTCAGAATGGCATTACTTGTGCCCATGGTCTCTGTCTGGGCCTTCCTGGTGTTCTGTTTAAAGTCTCGTTTGATATGGCTCTTTTTAATGGAAAAGAAGTTAAATGAAATTAATTATGTTAGGTGTAATTTAAAATGGAATGGAAATACCCTTCTTTTAACATATGAAGAAATGGGCAACGCTTGAATAATATTGGCAATCTAACTCTAACCATCCTATTTCATCCATGGGCCCCACGACAAAAGAAGACATGTTTTTTGCCTAATCTTTTTAATTTGGAATTTGGGAAGGATTCAATGAAAGAAGCGCACCAAACAGGTTGCCTTATTTTCCGCTTCCACCGCGGTACCATATAAGGACTAATGTTTTGTGGGTTCTGGAACGTTGAGAGCAGACAGAAAATGAGCAATTTTTATTTTTTGCCAACGAAAATGAGCAAATTAGTAGTACCCGTCGTTTAATTCCAGCGATATATAACCTCATTTGGATTTGCTAACGCAAAGATAAATTTGGAACGTTTGAGACAATCAGAAGAAAAATCCAAGACACAACAAACTGGCGTATGTCAATGGCTCAATATGTTTTTCAGAATACGCCATCAAAGCCACATCCTAGTCCTCAAGCTCCCAGAACTGCAATCAACTAGCTACATGTCAATGAGCACTACGATGTCCCATCCAATTAGTTTAATATCACCTTTAATTCCCATTTAATTAGATTTCAAAAATAAGATCAAAATAAGAACTGCATCAAAATTGATTAGATACTTCTCACAGAGATGGTCACCAACGGCTCATCACTCATCCGTACCGTCCAGCATTGACAATCAGTGCTCAACAGTAAGAAGTGAGGATTAAATATGAAGCAAAGGGCTGAACGCCTGTTACGTCCTCAAGACTGCCGACACAAACTTAATAGGGACCCATTATTCAAACTGCCGACATTAGATTATGATTCTGCCCATGATTCAAACTGAGACATAGTATGATACATAATCTGGAATCTTATGAACTATGAGACGAGGTCTAAGGGTGCCTGTTGCTGCTGAGTTATTAAGTTCTTACATGCTTTTAGCTGAAGGAAGCAGACTAGAAATCCATTATTGAATTTATTAGTCAATAACTTGACCAAAAAGAATGTCAATTAACCTTCAAAATACAACTTTTCCCCTTGCGTTTCCATCCTAGCAGCCTCAGTATATTGCCTGGTGTGCTATTAGTTTATCTGAAGTCGACTAGGCTGGTAAATCTCTACAAGCATCTATGGGAATTCTGGACTAATGATGAGACTCTACAAGCATATGTGGGCATTCCCTTGTACATTTCCTTCAACTATTTCTTTTTTCTTGTTTGCCTCAACAACGCTTGATATTGTACTTCTATCGATGCATGTAAATCAATTCGTCCTCTTTGCATTCTCTAATTGCAATTTCCATGGAGTCACGAGCTGTAGAGGGCAACACATCACAGCACTGCCTTCTCGGAGCCTGCAACTGAACACAAAGAAACAGAACAAACCAGAGCTATTATCACCGGTTCAAGTAATGCTCCTAATAACCCCAGGGAGAACAAAATACTAAAGGAGACAACGAGATAGTATGTTTGCAGAAAAACTAGTGTATCATGCTATACCTGTTTTATGTTGAGGTCTAGCTTATTTGTAACCACTTTGATCGTTTTCATTTTCCTCGGCGAAGCAGAATCATATGAACAGTTTTGATAATGTCTAGTGTAATTACTTGTGATCACATCCTGGCCTGAAGACAAACTGTCCAGGTAAAAAATGGTGGGTCTTTTGCATGGGTCGGGGTGAGGGTCTTTTTTGTTAAAAGTGAATGCTCCTGCAAATGCACTTCCCTTCTTCCACTGCCTGAATGTTTGTTGCACGCTCAGAGCATCAGGCAAGAACATATGGTTTGGGAACACCTGAACAGCATAGCCCCATGACACCGAGATTGTCCATGAAAACCACCTGTCATAACAAACTGTTTGTTGCATGATCCTCTGAGAATCCACATTAGCAGCCTCAAATAAACGTCCTAAGGCTTGTGTTTTCGTCATGTTGGGAAAGACAGGATCTGTATAGTCCAGGTGATGGAGGGATAACAAGGGTGTCACAGGGTGTGCAGCCAATAGACCAAACATATTTCCGTGCATATCAACCTGTTTCAATCTCAATCACAAAACAGGGGAATCAGTAATCAGTAAGGACGATGAAGGAGGAAAAAGAAAGGAAGCAAATTTCTCATAATTTGTGAAAACAACGTATACAATCTTAAATGTTACCTGGTGAAAACCGGGTTCGTGGGTTAATCCAACGCCGAGTTCTGTCAAGCAAGAGTACACCCTGCCATCACTTCCATATAGATGAGGATACCTTTCTATGCATGAATCAAAAACTTTAGCTAAAACCTTTGCTAGGGAGGAACTTATGGCGAAACCTGCTCCACCAAAAGCCATTCCAAAGCCAAAGAATCGGTTTTGCTCGTAGCTCTCTGAGTGCGCGCCGATATAGTACCAAAGTTCGTGATCATATTTGGAGAGGATCTTCAACAAATTCTCTGGAAAGAAAACTGTGTCATCATCTCCAAAGACATACCATCTTACATCAGAATGATTCAGAGCAACAGTCTCCGCCACAACACGTGCCACACGGATTGCTGACCGGGATCCACCTCGGTAGGTGTAACGAAATCTTGAAGTATCCTCAGAAACGCAGAGAGGAGGAAGAGAAGAACTGGCATTGTTGGCCTGTTCTTCGGCTGAAAGGCTTTCGACAAACACACATCCCCTCATCTGATTGGGTTTCCACCAGAGTTTCACATACTCCTTTCGCTTAGGCCATGATTTCATGCTTGAAGCAATTCCAAACACAATATGATCAAGTGACGTCTGCGCAGCCACATCTTGTGAAGAAGAATGCACATGTACGACCCTAGAAGTACGAACAGCTAGCAATGATACGAGAAGATAAACGACCCCAAATGAAGAGCAGACCAAGATGAAGCTAATCAAAGACTGGGTTTTGGTGGGGTTTTTCAGATGCTGCATATTCACAAGGAAATTTGATGTAATTCTGCAGAGCGCAATCGGTTTTGCTGTGTGAGAAAGAGTTCAGACGGTTTGAGCTTTATAATTATAGAAAGCGCCACCGTGATCCGCGGCGCAAGAGAGCAGTTAACTTTGACGTTCCAAGTCAGTTACTTCTCCATGTGTACACAGAGGTTAGGTCACTTCCCACACCCTCACGAATCAGAATCGAACGGTTGGTGAGGTTCATTAGTTCATTACGGTCTATCGACCGGAACGAAAATGGGTAGGGGTGAGGAGAAAACAGAAGAGGACGGCCACCTGTCAACCAAAGGTCAATGTTTTTGACAATGACAAAAAAATAGAAATATACAAATATTATTTGATTCGGCTGCTCTGTTGAAAGTTGAAACTTCAAAGTTTCCCATTTGAAAAATAAATATCGTGACAGCCACCACCAAATTCAGAAAGGCTACTTCAATTATCTGCGCGCAAGTGTCTCATCAGATCTTTCGCCCGTCGATGCCGCGCTTGACGAAGGAGGAGGAGAAAAATCTGATCTTTTTAAAGTAATTTCAACTACAGTTTAGAAGAGAGAAAAGGTTGAGATGGGACCCACCTTTTCTTGAGTTAATTGCGAGGACACGCTTTTGCACTAATTCGGGAATGAAAGAAGCAAGGCGCATGTGAAGCTGTGGATGAATTTTGGGAATAGGAGATAGTAAGGCACTGCTTAATCCCGGGCGAGAATGAGTCTCGTGCAAATAACTCGTCAAGAACTTACTTTTTGGTTATGTCCGGCGTCACACGCAAAGTGAAAGAGCTTCCCCTGCTACGGATTTGATCTCCAACAAAGTGCCAGGAGATGCTTCATAGTAAGTCCGAGATATCGTGACACATGAAGATGAGTCAAAATAAACGTGTCATACCAAATAGCGCTAACTTCTATTTAGCTTGAGAGTAACGTAATCTAACTTAATAACTATCAAGATCCACAGATCAAATTGAGTGATCCAACAATCCATCTTTATAAAACAAGTAAACGGCATTTTCACGCCACCGACTGATATATTTCTTTAACGGCTGTCATAATTGAAGGTGTGGAGAAACCATTTCTCGAGTGCCCACGGTGGACAAAAAGCTAACTGCTGAACTGAATAAATGCGTTAAACTGATTCTTTGCTTAATACAAGGTCATGCGTGATGCACCTTCTTTACAGTGTGCATGCTGCCGTTTACAGCCAACTTTCGTACATGATCCTCAATAAGATCAAATTCCCGTTATTAAAAAAAAAAAAAAAAAAAGGGTCCTAAGTTGAGTGGCTTGGCACGTAAAACTCAAAACTACGTGTAGCTTCTTCGCCAGCATCAAAAGAGGAAAGAAAAGTATGCTATAAAGTAAAGAATTGCAGCGGGATAAAGCATTTGGAAAGCATATAGCAATGGGCCAAGCAGCAAAAGGGCCACGTAACTGTGGAGAGTTGAGAGGGTTAGTACTTTTTGGGCAGGAGCACCTCACCATAATCTGTCGCCTTAACTATAATCCGATCTTCGTCTTCAAGTAAATGGTCGTCTTCCACAACCAGCACAAGGAAAATGGACATCAGAAAATATAAGCCTCATAATAACGTTTCGCTTCAAGCAAATTAGAGTTGGATTAGGGCTGAAAAGAGAAAAGGAAAACGAGATAAAAATTGAGTGATTGAACAAATCTGCAGATCTCTTACCCCACAAAATGGTATTTCATGCATGGAAATAGATCGTTAAAATATGTGATTGTAATTGTTTAGGAATACTTGAAAAATGATAGAATAAATTTACTAAGTTCTCCTGAAATTTTACAGAATTACTTGCAACACCTCTATAAACAGCACTAACCCCCCCCCAAAAAAAAGCCGGGCTGGGGGGACAAAAAAGGTAAACTGCCTCGTCTTAGGTTGTAAACTGACTAACCTACCTTACCGGTAACATATTGTCAAAAGGAAAAACAAACTTACAAAAAAAAAAGAAGAAGAAGAGTAAATTGCAGGGTAAGATTCTGTAGGTAATTATGCAATTTCCACAAGCAACAACTCTTTTAAATTTCCAAGGTAACCCTATGAACAAGCATCAACCTGGTACCCGTTTAACTTCGAGATGGTCAGATGCCTCCAGACTCACAGGTCACAAAATATCTGGAGCCTAAGCATAGCAACTCCCAAAAAGAATGCTAGTATTTCATGGAGATCAGTTCCTTAGTTCCACAATGTCCAATATGAATGATCATTGATTCCCCAGAATTTGGCAAGACATTACAGCACTGTCGACGAGGGGCCTTCATCTGTAACAAAACACAATATGGCAAGTAAAAACAGCAACCCAAATAACCAGAATTAGAATGTAGACAAGCAAATAATGTTGTGAATCTCACAGGTACCTTCGAGAATTACGTTAGCATTACCTGCTCAATATCAAGCTCTAACTTCCTTGCAAAAACCTTGATCTGTTTCAGCTGCTTCAAAGGGTTTGATTCAAAACAGTGGCCAACAACATGCCTGGTGTAGTTGGTCCAAATGCCCTTTCTAGTAGTTGTAACACTTCTCAGGAAAAATATAGAAGGTCTCCTGCAGGGATCTTTTGGATAGTCTCTCAGGTTAAACATAAAATGAGCATCAGCAATTCTGCCCCTATTCCATGGTGTAAACGTTCTCTGCACTGAAAGAACATCTGGGAGAAATTCGTTGCCTTGAAAAACCTGGATTGCAAATCCCCATGAAACTGAGAAAGTCAATGAATTTGATCGGTCATAGCAGACAGCTTGTTGCAAGATCCTGTGAGGATCAGCATTAGCAGCTGTAAAAAGGTGCTCCAAAGCTTGTGTGTTGTTCATACTAGGAAAGAGCGGCTCCACCACATCCAAGTGATGAAGTGACAATATAGGAGATAATGGATGTGCTGCCAACAGCCCTAATAAAGTCCCCCTCAAGTCTACCTGGTGTACAAGTGAATGTTTAGATAGTCATTGCCATAAAGTTCATCAGTTAATTAGCATTACTTGTAGTGAATTTAGTGAAGTTAAGCAAAGTAGGCTGGATGACATGTAGAAAAAAGAAGTTAGATCCCAACAGCCACCTCTAGCACATGCTGAAAAAATTTGTCATGGGTGCTAGAGAAGCAAACAGAAAAAACCTTTAAACCAACAAAAATCACTTGCAGACCACAAATATGCTCAAGAGATAACAAGTCTGCGTGTGCATCCCATAGGTAAATGTAAATACTAAAAAACAACGGAGGAATAAGAGGTAGGGTAGATATGCAGAGACTTCAATAAAAATAACAAATAATAATTGAATGGAATCTCATAGTTAACCAAAGAACAACTCTAAGGGAGAGGGAAACAACCCATGTCAATTAGTAGCGGGCCAAAGCCTGATTACTTTCGTTATGTTTTGGTCCTCCAGAGGCAATCCATCAGAAATAGGATCCATCAAATACATTTTATATTGTGTTCCAATTTCATCCCTTCAACAGTAGGAAAAATGGTACTGAACAATCATCTAATCTAAGGAATAAATATTCCATCGACTTTGAAGTAACCGAGTGATTTTTAACAGAGGATAAAATAGAGGCTAGAAATACATTTCTAAGCTTTCTTGTAGAGTTAGACTCTAGATTTATAGTCACTAGCCGGCAGTTCCAGTTTAGCTTAGATGGTTACTTTAGTTAAGATATCTCAACTTGTATATATTGTACTCACACTGGGCAATATGCAAGTTTTGGCATTTTCCCAATGTGATTATTTTAGAGTCATCAGTGGAGTCCCAGCGTGGGCTGTGACGTGGGAAGAAGAGCAGTATCACACAAATAATAGCGAAAGAAAGAAAGCAATCAATTTACACCTGATGGAACCCAGGTTCGTGAGTCAACCCAATGCCAAGCTCTGCTACACATGAATAAATCCTCGCATCGCTTCCGTATAAATGGGCATACCTCCTCAAACACGAGTCCAAAACCCCAGCTAAGACCTTGGCAAGAGAATGGCTAATGGCGAAACCTCCCCCACCAAATGCCATCTCGAAAGAGTTCTTTACATTCTGCTCATAGCTCTCTGAATTGCTCCCTATATAGAACCACCTATCATGATCGTATTTCGACAGAGTTTTCACCAAATTGTCCACGAAAAACACTGTATCGTCATCACCAAAAACATACCACCTCACATCCGGTTCATTCCGATCAACCACCTCCTTAGCCACGCGCGCAACCCGAATCGCCGATCGAAGCCCTCTTTTGAAAGTATACGGGAACTTCGAGGTATCGGCGGAAACCACCACCGGCGGCATATCTGGCAACAAAGAAGACTCATTCGCGACGGGAGCGTCCAGGAAGGCAAATGCTCGAGTGGAATTGGGGGAAAACCAGAGGCGAACATAGGATCTCCTTTTGGGCCAAGACACAGACGACGAAGCAACAGCGAAGACGAGGTGGTGGCGAGTGGTCGGAGAGGCAGTGTCTCGCGAGATTACCAATGGGGTAGGGGCAAATGAGTGCCGGCGGTAGAGGAGGAGGTAGAGGTTGAGAAGGAGGGAGAGGATCAAGAGGAAGGATTTAAAGTTGAGAGGGAGTAGGTTTGAGGTTCTGAAGAAGTTGGAGGACATCGTGGCTAACGGAATCCTCCTCGCAAGGTTGGGGATGGTGCTGGAGAGTGGCGAGGTGGCTTCCTTTTTCTTCCGGTGGAACATCAACTAAGAGACTACGCCAAAATCTGTGTTTTTGTTCTAGTCGACTTACCGATGGAACATCCTCGTACTCGGCGAAGAAGACCCAAGCGGTCGGCTTAACTAACATTTTTGCTTTCGGGTCATGCCGGAATACTGTCCGAGTAAAAATTACTACAAAAGGGTGCGATTGATCTCAAGGATCTATGACTAGGATTTCTTCTTGTTAGTTGTTTTATTTTTTTGTCATATTTGACACCAGAAAATCGTCTTAATTTGTTTCAATAATTGATGCCACATTGGATTTCTAAAATTAATGAAGAAGACAGTATGATTGGAAAACTATCTGGTATTGTGTTGCGGTTTTAAAACAACGAATAAAGGAACACGAAATTTTCTTTTGTTTTTTTTTTTGACCGAAGAACACGAAATTTTCTTGTAGTTTAGTAGTTAACAAGAAAATGAGAGCATAATTACGTAAGTTATCAAAGAGTTTTATATACAACGCGCAATACTCGTCAACTATACATAATGTGATTTAGTTTTAAAGCTTTGTACAGCACAAGGAATACACAATGATGTGAAATACTATCTCGGGTCCTAATTCTTATAATTAGGACCGGAGGTGGTAGTTATGTAATTAAATACCGTGGTTGTCAATTTGAAATAATTTGTATTATTAAGGATACAAAAGTGTCATCTGTTGCTTAAATCACAACAACAATTCTCGAGTGACCAAAACAACGCCCAATAACGAGTTGTGCAACAAATATTATTTGTCAATAATTTTATATTAAATTTTTTTTTTTGATATAGCTAGGAATCCTCATAACAAAGTGCCTTGATTATAAATCATGTGAAATGCAATTATTTTTTAATCATATGCAACATATAAGATTTATCTGAATTAGTACATTTAGAAATTCAAAATAAATCGCATTGTTTTATTAACTGCATTGAGCCACCACTAAGCCCAACGACAAATCGGGCCTGTTTTCCTTCATTTACTCTGTCTTCGTGCCACCTGCGCTGAGAGGCTAAGCAGTAAGCCTGCTAGAGGCGGTGCGGATACAGCCTGTCGTAGTGTGGGCTTAAAATGGTGCGGACTGAAGTAGCCGACACCAGCCTGCCAGCCTTAATTTGTATAAGTTGAACTTAGTTTGAAATGTTAAAATTGGGCTTGTAATTTTGAATTTGAGTAGTGTGTTATAATAAAATAATATGAAGATTAATTTATATTTAAAAAAATATTTTAAAAAAAATAACATATTTTTTTATAAATAATTAATTTAACTAGTTTTTTTATCCAAACTAATTAAGTAGATATTTTATGTGTCTATATATATATATATATATATATATAAGTATCACATGTTTATTTAATCTTATAAAGGTTGTATAGTAACGCAACAAATAAATGAAAAATAAAAGATGGACGATATTCTTTATATAACTACATACACAATCACAAATATATAAAATGTTTAATTACATATGCAATAATATGAATAAGACAATATTCAATTGTTTATGTAGAATTTGAGGGTCAAAATATTTTAATTATGTTGTATAATATATTTGAAATTATATGAAAAATTTAATATAAAAAAAAAGTGGGCCAACCCGCATGATGCGGGTTCAAGACAATACGGACTGAAGTAACCCGTACTTTGACAGGTCGGCAAAAAGCTCGTCTTTATTGACGGGACAACTCCAGTCCTTGACAAATCTACACCCACTTATCCAGTTTGTTAATAGAGAAAGAGGGGTGTTTGGATGCCCTTAAAATCACTTTTCAGAAGCACTTTTCTCCAAATCAAGGCAATCTCCTCCACATATTTGTTTCGTATACCGTAAAAACACTTCTGAAACCATGGTTTTGATCTTATCCAAACACCCCCTTAGTCTCTCAAGTAAACTAAGATCAAAGTTTTTATTAAAAAAATGTTTGATAATATTTCAAACATGATTACTTTTACGCTGTTACTAGCAAAACTAACTCTATATCCAGTTGTCCATTATAAAATTATCAGAATATGAATTTTAAGAATAGTGTCCCTTTCAGGTCGAGACCTAAATCTAATAGATAGAGGTACGTTCTCACTTTTAACACTTCTAATGCTAATACAAGTCACGTCATGATAAACAACTTGCGGAATAATAGAATTTAAAAATTACTTCGCTCATTTCAGTTTTATAAATTATTAGTCAAATCGGTTGGCTAAAAATTAAATCACAGATATCACAATTTTACTACTCGGCATAAATTATACAAAAAAGTCTTTTCATTAAAATATCAATGGATCAAGTGGACCCATCATTACCAATTTTTTTCATATATGTCATCTGGTTGCATCAAGGATTAAGATTTTGATTTTTTTTTTCATTCAATTATTATTATTATTTTAAAGTTGATGACGGAGAGTTTTTTTATCCAGTATTTACTTTTCAAAAATGAAAAATTGAAATTCCCAAAGGATTAAAAATAGAAAAAAATCCCGCTCATTTGTTTTCCCCATAATAAATGAACATTGAATTCTCACATTTTCTTGGCACAATAGTTGCGCACGCTTTCCATTTTTTACGAAAGAAAGCAAAATCCACAAGGAATGGAGTTCGTTTTTCTCTGGTTTATTTTTATTTCGGGCAGGGGCTGTCGCAATAATAATTGAATTTCATCTGATCTCCCCAACGGAAAATTCCCATCTCTCCCAACAAATACCAAATGTAAAGCGCAGATCCAAACATCGCTTTCCCCCTACAGAATCAATCTGATTACTTAATACCCACTCTGATTGGCTCATTAGTGGTTGTGCCGCGGTGTCAAATTTGAACGGTTATAATTTCACAGACACACCCTTGTTCCAGAATCACCAAAAGCACCAAACCCTCCCATAATCTCTGGATTCACCAAACACTCAATTTTCGTGGCAATTCACAGGCTCATCTCAAACCTCCCCATTTGTCTCAAGTCACAACCATACACGTGGACACTCACCGTTCAACCTCAAAGAACAATTTGTGGACAAGGACATCTTCTTCTTCGCTTGCTTTGCAAAGGTACGCTTCATGTGGCCTTTTTTGGGTCCAGCCTTGCAGCACAAGACTGGTCCCAAAAAGCCTCCTAAATTTTTCCACCACTCCCATATTTACCATTTAAACTTTAAAGTCAATTCGATTCCCCCCACATTTCAAGAAAATATATATGGCGTTACGTGCAACAACGAACCATATGGACTTTGGTGGGTCACTAGTTTAAAGCTGATTATTCTGGACCATACATTTACCCTTTCTTCTTTGGCAATCCCGATTGGCTTGCTAGCCGCTCAACATTATCATAAATTATAGCTTCTTCTTCTTCTTCTTTTTAAATAAATTGCAAAGCTTTTCTTGTTTTACTCTCTCATCTACATTCTACAAGTTGTTTTGTTTCCCTTTCTTGGTTTATTTACCAGAATGGCCCTCTTCGATTGATTGGAAAAGGACAAAGGGGCTGAGATAAAACACTCACTGCTTTCGTGACGTAGTGGCATTCACGTCCTTGTCTTTATGCATATGTCCACCGAACCACCGCGATGATTCAATGTTCATCTTCCTGACGATTTCCTATATAAAGACTCTATACAGCTACCCTTTTCTGTTCAAGAAATTACTGTAAGCTTATAAGGACGTCGTCGTCGTCTTCTTCTTCGTCTTCCTCTCCTTCTCCTCCTCCTGAAAATGTGCAAGGGTGCAGAAGAGGAAAAGCACGTTGGTTTCTGCCACCTTCTGCCTCCTGAAGACGCCGCCGCGTCACATGGCGAAACCAGAGATTCAATACCATGTGAGCTGTGTGGGTTGAGGGCTTCGCTGTATTGCCTAGCTGATAAGGCGTATCTATGTAGAAAATGTGACAAATGGGTTCATAAAGCAAATTTCCTGGCCTTTAGACACGTAAGGTGCTTTCTCTGCAACACGTGCCGGAAACTTTCACGACGATATCTTATTGGAGCCTCCCTCGAAGTTACTGTTCCAACCGATATCGCAAGTTTGAAGGGCAACGACAGAAAGTGTTCTAGCTGACAAAACCAGTGTTTCATTTTCGTCTCACACGATCTCGTTCCTTTCTGGTGGCTTTTTAATTTGTTGATACAGTCAAGGACTGATGATTTTCTCAATATCGAGGTTCAAAGAAAGAATTTTTTTTTTTTTAAAGTCCCAACTAGGTTCCGCGGCAAGAAAGAATTTCTTCGTCTTCTACCAATCTTCTTCCATGCAATCAATTAAAATTTAATGTCTGCATTCTGTTTATTTTGCTTCGACGTTTAAACTAATGACAAAACGGAGACGCAATTCTCAGTTAGTTTGTCTTTTCTTCATTTTCTTTTCTTTTCTTTTTACTTTTTTGTCGAATATAGGAGAAAATTCAGAAATAAAGTTGAGAAATTGAAATTCTTATATTTCATTTGTGAAAATTAAAAATTATAAAATACTCTCGAAACGGGAGTTGTCCGCTTTGCATCTCTGTCTCTCGCTCGTGTATGTTCATGGAACACACACATGAAGAACGGCACATTGTAATCACACAAGTACAATACCACTAAGGTCTTGTACGGACGAAAGGGAAAACACGAGTACGGGGAAATGAATGATCCTCTGCTGCTTTTCAATCAATTAGCATATGGACCGTTTGCAGAAGATATGAATTAGCAGATTTTATCTTTATCCTCACTCTTATTTCAATGACGAGTTTCATTGGAAAAAAAGAAGAAGTGAAGTTGCATCTAATATTTTAAAATATTTTTTTTAACTGTATTCAGCATCCTAAAGTATTTTATGGTACGTCTAATATTTTTTAAATGCATCTAGTATTGTTAAGTATATTTTGGTGTATTAGTGCATCAAAATATTTTTTTCAGATACGTCTAACACCTCAAAATATTGGCGCATCCAACACCAAAACAAAGGAATATTTTAGAATACTGAACGTACTTGAAAAAACATTTAAAAGTATTGGATGCACAACAAAATATTTTGAAATGTTGGATATGTTTCAGAAAATATTTCAAAATGTTGAATACACGTTAACTTTAAAAAAAAACAATGCAAACATCTTAAACAAAAATAGACAGTAAAAAGTTCACATTATTAATGATTTGTTGGCGGTGGAGAAACAGCTTCTCGTAATGGAGGTACCCAAAAAGCCACCGCTGTTTCTGGGCCAAAAGAATTTGAGTGTTGAAAACTTTAGTTATTTATCTGTTATAAATAATGATCAAATCAATCTTTCCATGGTCAAAATAGAAACAAATTTCCCTTGATGACGGGGCAGTGTTTACACCATTATTGAAATGCGAGCATAAACTCATGGTTCCAACGGGAAGAAAAATACAAAGCAATGCCAAACATTTTATTGAGGCAGTGCACAGGCTTGCCAACTACCCCTTTTCCTTTTATTCTTGTCTTGGATGGTGTTTCTGTAGGACACGGGTGTCAAAATTTGAGACGAACCGTTTTGTACAATTCCTCTGGAATCAGGAAAGACTAAACAGACTGGTAACTAATGGAGAAGAAAATCAATTGGTTAACGCCACGGAAGTAAAAGTGCTTTCAAGAAACATTACCTTGAAGATAAGCATATGAAAAAGATAATGAAAATGTCAGATGCCAGTTACCTCTTGTGTTTCCTATTTTATGCAAAATCTCGATATAAACACAACCCCTGCTTCTGCACGTAATTTCCAAATGCAGCACCTTTGTGCATCTTTGCTTTCATCAACGAATAATGCAGGATTTTATAACCTGTCAAAAGCTACAAGAGATCTGTAATAATCAGCCCTAAATGAAGTATGCAAACTTTTGATTAGTAATCTAGCTGCACTAAAATTCTATCCCACATTCATAAGCCTAGCAAACATGCCATTAAACCAAAACGGTGTATTTACAATCTCCGGTGACAAGCTTACCGGTCAGAATCACATAGCAAGAGAAAAGACGGTGATTGCTGGCGATATGCTTAGAAGTTCCCTGTGTCTTGAGGATCATAATCATATGCCTCACCAGCTTTCACAAATCTACCTTTCACCCGTTTTCTAGTATCAGCTCTTGCCTTGCGAGATGCATATCTTATTTGTTTACTAAACCTGGCCACAATCAATGCGCCAACGCCATTAGGATCCTGTGACAGCAGAAACAACAAGCTTTCCGAGATCCACAAGAAGATAGTAGCTGAAACGATGGTTCTAGGCACATCTTGTGACTACCTCAATCTAAGTATATTTGTAATAGTCCATGAATGTCAATGCCTATGTGGTATGTGTATTAAGAATTGCATAAAGCAATAAAGCATGGTACCAATAGAATGCTTTTGAATAATCAACATACAAAGAATGGATGAAAGACACTTACGTCCTGGTTTTCTTTTTCTCGTTGTATCTCCTTAAAGCTCTGTCCCTTGCCTGTGGGGACGAGGACCCAAAATTTGGCTCCCACTGGCCAATACCTGTCAGGAATGCTGGTGATAATCCAGAATCTTGATAATCAGGGGTACTATTTTCACCACTAATGCTTGATAATGGAACTGATATGCTTGGATGCCCTTGACCATGAGGATATCCTAGATTATCATTTTGGTTGCAGCTCAGATTCATGGGTATCGGATTGGCATTATTGTTGATGCTGTGATCCACGTCACCTGACTCGCTCGGCCTGGATGATTGAAAGGCTAGACCTTGTTGAACTGATGAAGATGCCTAAAAACAATCATTTTGGTCTCAATTAATTTTGTGCTTCACTAATATGTAATGAGGAATAGTAATTAATGAATGAGAATTAAATTAGCGGGACAACCTCTAAGGCATTCTCAATAAGACCGTTAGATTCTGGCACTGATATGTTCTTTTCCATTAATAAATAGTCAGCTTCTCCATTCTCAAGATGGTATCTGATGGCTTCTTGGGTGTAATCAAGTATTTCACCATCATTTTCAAAGCCTAATGAAAGATCTTCTATGTTGAGGCCTCCGCAGAGATCATCACCACTAGCAGTCCCAAGATCCTTTAAATTAGGATATCCCTGCAGTTCATGAGTTTGTTTCTCTTTTTAGGCACATGACGGCACAAAAGTTGAAATTAAGGTCTCTTACAAACTACCAAAGTCTATCATTTAAGGGACCGCACACTGTGGCTTCATGTGTGCGTGCACAAGTCAATGAACTACCAAAAATTTTTGGAAATAAACATATACACTGATTATAGTAACCAAAACAAACCAACCAAAGGTCACACCTTTGCCTGCAGATCTGAGTCAAGAGGAAATGAAAATTGCTGATCTCTGCACGAGGACAGGAAATTTGCGTTTGGTGGTATAATCTTAGCAGATTGTCCCATCCAAGGATCATATGTGACACATGGTTCTATTTCATTCACCTTACCAGTCACCAAATCAAAAGAGGCGTCATTATCTGGTGGCTCCATAGACTTGCTGGAGCAGCTGTCTTTTCTAGGTAATGTGGTAAAGGATCGAGAACCAGTAACACCAAGACCACCTGAAGGAGCATCAAAAACAAAGGACCATATTTTTGAGAAGTCGGCCGAAGAGGGACAACCAGTATAAGAACTCAATGCCTGACACCTGTGGCCCAATCGTGAACAGCCCTTTTGGTTCCAGTCACAAGATTGACACACGGACATTTCGTCATACAAGCAGCGGACAATTGCGGGTTGGGAATTGCACTGATCACACAGGAGTGAACGAGGATGACGGCGTGACAAATCATTCGCGGAGTGTACACAACCATCGCAATTCAAACAGAGACGAGCAGAATCTGCCTTGCAGTACACCACTGCTCTTACAACCCTACAAAGATCACATACAGGCTCCATACCTCACCGATTAATCACCCTAAATAAGCTAACTCTATGATATCTAATGGCGGGAGTTCAGCTTCACCTCCAACCTCGGCGTCTTGCCCTTCACAGATCAAAACAGCATCACAAAACCCCCATTTAGAACAACAACAAAAAAATGCTTTTTATCAGAATAAATTTAATTCACCGATGCAGGCTAATACCCAATGAAACAGAAATATGTGAGCTTTATACGTACAAATTCAGAGGCACTGAACTCCCGCCCCAAGATGAAACAGGTTGCCCACAATCAGCCAAAATTAAGAAACAGAGAACCCATCAGTGATTGGCAAGAAAAGGAAATTCAGACCTCAGATGGAGAAATATTTTAGAACAGCGCCAGTAATGGGTTGTTTTTCAAGCGAATGAACCAGGCTAGGTTGGTGTTGGACCGAGGGAACTCACGTAATAGGGTTGTAATGTTATTATATACCACCACATGAATATCCAGATTTTGTGGAAAGCCTGCCAAGTGGCAAAGTATATTCTCAAAAAGTTATATTCACCCGGATGCTGGATGAGTGACGTGGCATAAAGTATCCAATAATTGTTGTAGAAAGTGATCGCTGGGCTGACATGGCGAAGGCTCATGCAAGGGTATAGGAAAAGAGAAGGCTGGGGCCAGTAAATTTGGGGTGGTCATCCTTCAGATTCGGACCTCGGCGATTTGGCGGACGGGAAAAACTGGTAAGTGAAAATATGCTAATTGTGGTCAGCCTTATGATTCGGACACACATGCGAGGGATGATTGGATTTAGATGCATTAATATCTTCAGACTTCAGATAGTTTGCCACCTACTCACTACGTAATGAACTAAATGTTGCTTTAAAGTTAGACTAAAGCATACATTTAGTCTTTTAATTTTGTATAAAGTTTTAATTTGGTTGTTAACTTTAAAAAACATACATTTGATCCTTTAACTCTAAAATTATTAAGCTTTAATGATTTTTTTTTATAACAATCATGAATGTTTTGAAAATGAAACTTAATATGCTTAGCATTTAAGAATATTTTATCAACATTTAATATTTCAATGTTATCATTTTTTTAAAAAAAAAATTAGAGTTAAAGGACTGAAAGTATATTTTTAAAGTTAAGGGATCAAATTGAAACCTTGTACAAAATTAGAGGACCAAATATATGCTTTAACCTTAAAGTTAATACTCCTCCGGTTCTTAATATAGGACCTATTTAACTAATTTGATTATATTAAGAAAGTTAGGTAAGTTAGTTAATTATAAAAAAAGTGACACATTTTTCCTAAAACACCATAATCATCTTTATTAATACTTCTTCTCCCTCTTCTCGTTGATTATGGTTGAGGGAGTATCTATAGAGGTAATTTAGAAAAAATTGATAAATATGAGAAATGATTTATATTTAGGATCAAAACCAACTCAAGAATTGGGTCCTATATTAAGGACCGGAGGAGTATCAATTAATTTTATATCATTTTACACTTTAATAGTAAAAATAATGAAACATTCTACAACATATTATGACACGAGTATTTTATTTAAATATAGTTATTCTATTTCAATTGTGA
This sequence comes from Neltuma alba, assembly GCF_004799145.2. Lineage (NCBI taxonomy): Eukaryota > Viridiplantae > Streptophyta > Magnoliopsida > Fabales > Fabaceae > Neltuma > Neltuma alba. Next base: position 158,088 of record NW_021635966.1, on the reverse strand, counting down.
TTATTTAACAGCCTTCCTTAATGTGAGTGTACAGCTGTTTTTTTTTTTTAATGAAAGAATTGTTGTTTTCAAAATTATGTTTTATTTTGCTAATAGTCCTAAGACCCAATTTGACTTTTTATTTTTAATTATAAGAATTTGTTTTTTTTGATAATCCTTCTAATAATGATAGTTTTATACTTAATTAGCAAGGATTTTTATGTTTTCCTCAAATTTTGCTAATAGTTTTTAAGGACAAGTTGAGCCAACCTAAAGGCACTTTATTGTTTAATGAAACCTGGAATGAGATTTGAACACGACTAACGGGTACGAACGGGGGGTATTTGACAACCTGTACTTTTTTGTAAAATGAAACAAATTTCTTTACGTATCTATTTCATAAACTGTAAAAACATTTTTGAAATCATATTTTGATTTTCATCCAAGGGGGTGTTTGAAAGCATCCTGTAAAACAAGATAAATTCATTCCCATATTTATTTCATACTCTGAAAAAGTTCTTTTAAAATTATGATTTTGATTCCATCGAAACACACTGCAGATACCCCTGGATGGCATTCGAAAACCATGTCAAACTTCAGTTTCCACAGGGTACAGCAAAATTTTTCCTTCAGCCTTGGAGTTTGATTGCTAGATGGGAAATCGGAGACTTAATACCAAAGCAGATGATGAATAAGAAGTCAACGAGTCTCGTCGGGTTTATTAATATACTTTGCTGCTCATCCGGGTCAGTGAAAATGAAACGAGCTCTCCGTAAAGTTAGCTTCATGATTTGGTTGCCATGGAAGAAGAGCTTACTGGGAAAACAAGATTGCCAGAAATAAATGAATGAGGATTTATCCCAAAATTGAAAAGGAAAAGCTGGATTGAGGGATGCATTGAGCAGTGACGATAGTAACATTTAGCCACGATCAATAGGTGTTTTAGTTTTAGTAAAATTTATTCTGTTACTAATTGTAATTTTAACATTTTCCTTGACATATTTATGATCCTTTACAAGAAACAGGACTTCCTTTTCTACCGTAATTTTCGCTTATCATTTTCCTCCAAGCTGAACGGAAACATTAGAAAACACGTTTGAGTGCGAAAGCTTACATGGCTTCAGATTTGGATACCCGCCCCATCCCAAACCAGCCCTACGATCCAAAGTCTTAATTTTGCAACACCGGTCCTTCGGCTATTCAAATATTACGCGTTTTCTCGCCTTCGTTTTCACTCAAACCCGCCATCAACTTTCTCCTCCATGGGATGCAGATCCAGCCAACCACACGAGTCCTGATCTTACCTTGCGCACAAATTATCCAACGATAGTTTCCTAGCTGCTTTTTTTCTCACGCACACTCTTCTGATTAGGTTCGCCATGTGCTGTTTTGATGATCTCTTCTCCATTTTATCCTGTTTTCATCGTCTGCATGTTGCAATTTTTCATAGTTTCATGGTGAATTCCATATTTGATATCGTACGGTTTGTGGGAATTCTCGAATTTGGGTCGTGTCAGGCTACTAGTGAAATTACTAATTAGTTGTCAGCGATTTCTAATTAGCTGGGTGATTATTTTGTCAGTCATTGTTATCGTACATATCAATAGCTGTAGTTCTTGAACCGTGGTTCTAATAGCTTTTATAAAATCATATTATATGTTCGTAGCAGAAATTTTGTTGTGCTTTGCTTTATTAAAGGGTATTTTTAATTATGGTCGCCTACAATAGTTCCTTCAGTACATTTTGATTGATTCACTATGATTTTACTAAACAGACGGATAGTTGAGTGTTTCAGCATTTCGTTTTGTCAAAATTATTAAAGAAGATCTTTATCGAAATTTGCTTATGGCGAATGCATTACCCAGGGGTTGGTGGAGACTGAATAACGTGAAACTTGCTGGCTCTGCCAATTCGCCTGGGTGCTTGGAAAAACCCAAGTGATTTAGAATGGATTTGCATAAACTTTATGTTTGAAACTACTTGTTTGTTGGCAAGAATCAAGTCAATATTAGACCTGAAATTGGATCTAGGCCCCCACAACCTCTTTTTTTCTTTGGAGTTTCTAGGGCAGCTTCTGCACACTGGACCTCATTGTGCATATTTATCATTTTTTTAATCATTTTATTTTGATTTTATAGAATGCAATATTTTGTCATTTGGCATCTTAATTTGGCAAACAACATTTTATTTTCAGATATTAGAATTTATTTCGAAATGATTAATCTCGTTTCCACCATCATAGCTCACAAATCTATATTCGGTTTTCCAGTGTAGCTTATGCATAATGAACTCGTGTCATGCAAGGCCTGTATGCTGTTTCATCTGTTGATTGACTGTGATTTCCTTTTAAGGGATCCAATCGAAGTTAAATCGTCTGTTGTCTCAGATCTGAAGAGAGACTGATATAAAGGAGTGACAGTGTATGGGGTACACTGGCACTTTTTACACTAATTCCTTTTCCACGGCTCTCTCCCTCTTTAGCCGCACCTTATGCTGTCAATCTGTAATTGCAGAGAATCTGGATTCACTCTTATCCTGCTCATTAATTAGTTGTGGATGAACACGATGAATTCTCATAATATGCTTTTTATGCTTGTTTGTTCAATGCATCTCCTCCTTCCTTTTCTATTAGTAAAATTTGTTTTTACTACAAAATCAGTGTATTTCTCTAGTATTATTTCTGTCCGTTGAACTATTGCAGGTTGCTAGGTTTTTGTTACTGTGGAGGAAGAACTACCACTGCAACTGCATCTTTGTTTTTTGTTTTCATCTATGGTTGGAGGTCTTGTGATTCCTACCAACAGTCCACATTTACGGAAGTCTGGAAGCCGAACTGTTGTCTCTGATCTTGGTAATTTGGTTTATTTATCCATGAGTGATTAGCTCTGTTACAATTTGAATTTTTTCCTTTATGCATATTCACCCCATATTTCTTATGCCTATGTGATTCCCAGATGAAAAGGGAGCAGAAAATGGTGTTGATGAAGGTTTATTGCATTCCGTAGAGTTGAATGATTTGAGGGGTGTCACAATACCAATGACAATGAGTGCTTCTGCAATAATGCCCTCGCCTATTTTATTATGGAGATTCAAGGTTTATTTATTTATTTTTTATGCAGTGGTAGCTTTTCTCTATTTACCTTTTTTCTTAGACCAAATAAGGTGCGATTTTTTTTTTTTTGAATGAACACACGATCAACATATGATTCCTGTATAGTTACTTTTATCTTAATTCTTGTAGAAGGGAAATGATGCAGTTGGTTGAAAAATTTTGTTTGAGCAGAATCAATTGTCAAATTCCTTTTAATGGAGTTGTGTATGTGTATTACTTTTAATCAGGAGTTGTAATTTAACTTTAGGTCTACTGTTTTCCTTCTTTGACTTCTTTCCCTCCTTTTCCTTTAATATTCTGGCCATTCCACTTCTTCAGTATCTAATTCAGATGTATGTGTAGGTACTAATGTTCCTCGGCTGGGGCTTCATCTGCTGTAAGGTCAATCTCTTAGCAATACTTATTAATAGAACTATGGGATGCATAAATGACACTAAGAGAAGATCTTATCACATTGCCACTGCCTTATGTTGATTACGTGTCAAAATTTCAGATTGGATGGGATTCTGTCATGAGAATGAGTGCAGACAAGCGGGATTTGTTTCTGTATGAGGCATTTTTGTATTACAATCCTCTTCTACTTGTGGTTGGTTGTCTCTCTTTCTCTCCTTTTCTTTCTGCAAGGTCCACAGTCTGTGTGCACTTGTGATTATGTTTCCACCGGGTTTAACAGTAAAGATGCTAAATTTATTATCTTTATATTCTTTATTTATCATTTCATTCAGTTTTACTTTTGTGTTTCAGACATTGATGGTCTGGCTCTGGGGAATCAACTTATGGTTTTTTTCTCAAGCTGGTGTCAATTATGCAAAAATATTTGATCTTGATCAGAACCATCTCTCTCACAGAGAAATATGGAAGGTAAACAGTATTTTTCTTTTGAATGAGCTTTCATTAGTCCTTTTCCTTGCCTTAGTTATTGGTGCTCTGTACATAAGGTACTGTTATTTGTTTTCATGGCTTTCTGCTCAGCTTTCTCTTCCCCTCCCCCCTTTTTTCTCCTTTCTTTTTAATTACTTAATCTTGAATTCTTGACTGACCTTTTGGACTTATATGGTAATGATTGCAGTGTGCCATGTGGATGACAATTGTTGTTCCAACCAGTATGACTGCGTATCTTTATCTTTATTCTCATGGAGAAGTCTCATACGCTGCATCACAACCAGTGTAATAGACGCATCCACCCTTATTAGTTGTTGATTGTCACTTTTTATTATAGTATGCTACTTCTCATGTATTGTCTCTAGGTAATCACATTTTGATGTTTCTTTATATGTTCACACTTTTCTATTAGCAAACAAATTATTTTTCATGGTTGAGTTGTTTGAGAATTTAGTATGCTTGTTTGTGGAATGCCACAATGTTTGTGGTCATGAGTGCTGTTTGTGTCATTGCCATAAGGCTGCAGAGATGTCCTGCATCTAGTTTGTTGGAGCATGATTTTCTTGATATGCCAACTTTTCCCATTGAGATAGGTGCTCCTATAAAGTAATGTTTTCTTTATCCCTATAAGTATTCTGCATATATTTTATTTATTCCATCATATTGGTATTACATATTAGAGTTCCTGATGAGGGTATCTCAATTATTGAACATTGGATCATTGAAGCTGTCCAGTATTGAAATGAATGAGATAGTGACGTACATAGGCCCGCATCTACTTTATACATTTCACGTGAGAAATGTACAGCTACTTCAGAGTTAGTCTTTGATGCAGAAAGTGCAGTAATTACATAACCACCCCCCCCCCCCCAAAAAAAAGGAAAAATATTTTACTAATTCTCCTTTGATTAGCAAGTGTCCATTTTCAGGTTGTTGGGATTGTTTTGAATTGACTTGTACTCTCCTGCAGGTTCTTTTGTATGCTGCTGTTGTAATGATTTTGATATTCCCCTTTGATATCTTTTATCTTTCATCCCGGTATTACTTTTTGAGGACACTCTGGCGTATTATATTACCATTACAGGTAAGTTTGCTTAAATTTGGATGTTTTCTGTTTATATATTCCTTCATGCACGATCTTGAAATTACTGATACTGAAAGTTGGTGAATGTTGCTATATACTGTTGTTCTAGTTTTGCTAGAGTTTTTGGTCAATGTCCTTATGTATTGATATCCAGATGTTAGGGTCCTTGTCCTTGCTCATAGATTGTGTGTGTGTTCCTTTTTTTTTTGGCTATTGTTTTGTTTTCTTAGTGTCCTTTTTGTAACTAATATTCCTCCATCGAATGTGAAGGTACATTAATAAACTATATAGATAAAGAATAAAAATAAAATGAAATGAAAGAAGAGAGTTGGTGACTGGATAGAACTTCTTCCCCCTGACAGCAATCAAGGAAACATACAATGTAGATGCCTGAATACATGCTGTCCTAAGCCTAATGAAGTGATAAGTATAGCCGGCTGGACTTTGCATAACAAAATAGTCGTAATTAAGACCTAATTATCACATGTTTTTGGCGATGGTGACATCAAGCAAAGAAGCTTTTAGTGTACACACAACATATACTCTTGTAGTGTTACACCTTTATAGGGGTTTCAGGTTGAAACTATTTAATACCTTTCATTGAAGATACTTGGGAATTATTGCAGTAGGAATGATTCTTATGATTGAAATATACATGTCCTTTTCATTTTAATTTCTAAGTTTCCAACCCTATTTTGCTCCTGCTTCATTCCATCCCTTATTAATTGATGTCTTGGATATTTTTTTAATTGGTGATAATGTTTAAATATGATCTGATGTTTATCCCTTTTCTTTCTTATACTAAAACAGGCAATATCATTCTGTGATTTTTTCTTGGCTGATATTTTAACTTCCATGGCAAAGGTTTGCATCCTCTTCTATTTTTCTCTATTATTTCTTATTTTCTTAATAAAATCAGCATTTCCTCCTCCAAGCTAATCTTTTTGATAAATCATTGGCTACATTTACATGTTCGTTTATACTTAATACACATGCTCTCACACACACTTCTATGAGTACAAAAACAAGCATTTGTTTGGGCATGTGTATCATTAAAGGTCGTGTTGACTTTATAATTGGCATGTTTAGTTTATTTAATTGTTGACTTCTCTTAATTCCCTATTCTGTTTTGTTTGGTGATGTTCATCAATTCTTCGCAGGTCTTTTCAGATTTGGAGCGTTCAGTTTGTCGAATGGTCCATCGACAGGTTTGATTCCCATAAACTGAAAATGGGTTGAGCTATTGATGTGATATGGATCCATAAAAGTGGGTTTCTAATTATAATCCAGAGGATAAATTACAGTGTCTTAAATTTATCTTGTTCTAGTTTTATAGGAAGATGCTCCAATTACACAATAACGGAGTGACTTTTTGTAGGTTGCTACAATTGCTTGGTTAGAAGCTGATTCTGTTTGTGGTAGTCACTCTATTGCAATTCCCGTGGCTCTTGTTTTACCATACCTTTTCCGTCTGAACCAATGTCTCCGACAGTACAAGGATACTGGGGAGAAAACTACTCTTCTGAATGGTAAGAAGTCTTGCTCTTTCTATTTTATGTTAGCTTGAGTTTTTGGGTCTCTTGCTATTTATTAATTTAACTAATATTTTGTCAAATCCATGTTATAGAGAGTTTGAGAATCTAGTGCAGGTTCTATGAATTTTGTGCATCTTGTTTCCATGTGGTTCAGGACCTCATTTCCGAAATAAACTTATCATGTTTTTTCTAGGATGGTTGTGCCGCATTGTGTCAATTCTAACTTCGTTTGCTTATGGTTCCAGCCTTAAAATATTCCACTGCAGTGCCAGTAATTTTTCTTTCTGCCCTCAAGTATCACGTCTTCCCCAATAATTGGACAAACTTATATAGGCCTCTCTGGCTTCTGTCGAGTGTTGTGAACTCGTTATACTCTTTCTATTGGGATGTGACTCGAGATTGGGACTTAAGGTATGCCTAATGTTTGCCCTCCCTTATTCAATAATATCTTTTGAATTTTAGGTTTTAAATGCTGAAAAATAGATGGTGCGATGACAGAAGTGATGTTATCTCTTAATTAAACATAAATAAAATGTAAGAACTAAGAAATGGCTTTAATAGGCTTAAAACTGCCGTTTATCTTGTCTAGCGCATGGCCTAACAGGCATAAACTACCGCTTTAAAGGCCCTTTTCTGTTGCTTTCGAATGTGCATTGCTCTGGGGATGAATTCCAAGGTGATTGGGTTTTTAATTTTTTTGTGCACAAGTGATCATTTTATGGGGATTTCCTTCTGCACCAATCCATGAAAAAAGTATGCTTATATTGTGATGATCAGAATCTTGATCATGTGATGATCTGGCGATCCCAATTTTTTATATCGAATGAGGTGTTAGAGGAGTAGCGGTGGTGTTAACATGCATAAAACTTATCATTGTTGAATGTCCTTGGTGTTTGTCTAATTGATCAAGTGAAAAAGTTGCAATTATGCAGTTGAAAAACCCATATAGAAATTGTGTAATATTTTATTATATTTTGTACTATCTCCAATCTTAATTATAAGATTTAGTTTGTAGTGTTTTATATTTAGGATTGGAGCTAGTATAACATTGTCTGCTGACTCACTGACAATTGTCCCTTTTTAAATTCTCAGTTCCTTCACTCGGATATTCAAATTCAGCAAACCACATCCATTGTCCAATAGTTTGCATGGAAGAAGATGGGTAAGGACTGTTAAAGAAGTGTGGCCATGGAGTTTAAAAGTATTATTTTTCATTTAGTAAAAATAAATAAATAAATTTAAGACGTGTGTTATAGCAGAGGTCAGTCAATTTATGGTTGCAGTAGCTTAGCCCATGGTTAAAGCAACCTCTTTAACTCACGCACACCTCTTCTAACTAATATTTTCATTGGGTTTATATATGCTGAAGAAAACATTATTCCTCAATATCCTGAAGTCATTCATATATCTGTGAGCGCAGGTTTACGTTTGGGTGATTGGAAGCAATCTAATTCTGCGTTGTGCATGGACATACAAGCTGTCTGCCCATCTCCGCCATAACCATCTCACCGTGTTCACGATTGCTTCCTTGGAGATTTTCCGTCGCTTCCAATGGATCTTTTTCCGTGTAGAGAATGAGTTGAATAAAACGAATACCAAGTTGCATATTCAGCTTCCAGCGAGTGACATGTCAAGTGAGGAAGAAAAATTTCTTCATTCCAATAATGATCACAGTGTATAGGCAACTGAACAGCGTGATGCCTTGGCAGCATTATTTGATATGTTATCAATATTTTTGGGGATAGTGGCTCTCTTTTCCATCTTGTCATTAAAAGTCATCTTGCTTACAAAATATCATTCTTTGTTCACAAAAATGAACGGTGTATTCATTTATTGAAGGTGTTACTTTAGTGGCGAGTGGCTTCATTGTGAAACCATTCCATTGTATCTGCTTGGCAGGCTTTCTGGGTAAGTAGTGGACAAGATGCATCTACAGCATCTGAGTCGTTCAGAAAAGTTATTACACATTCCTCGAGTCTACTGCCATCTATCTCAAAGGTTGAATAATGAAAATGATATAATCTTCATTCATTTTTTATTGGTTAATATTATTTTTAGTCTCTCAAGTTTCAAATAATAGATTTTGATCTCTCAACTTTCTTTTCATTCAGAACATTGGTTTTTATAATTTAATAAATATCTGGACCATTTGTCTCTATAAGAATAAAAATTTATAGTTTTAAACTTAAGGAATTAAAATCAAAATGATGACAAATTTAAATGATCAATTTTTTTTTGTTGGTTTGCTGTATCATGTATAATGATAAATAAATAGAATATCTCATTGCTTACGCACATGGAAGTTCACGCGAGTGATATAATCTAAAATTAAAGCGCATCCTTTGTATGAAGGCTGATTAGCATTAATAATTAATAATAACAATAAATTGTTAATTTATAAAGGAAAAAGCTTATCTACTTAAAATTATGTACATTAAATCTTTTTAAGTGAAAGGGCCAAAGGGGGCTATTTCAATCAATTTAAAACGTGCGTTTTGTTTATTGCCATATAACTTGTATTTAAATGTTTTCAATTCATCATTATACTTACAATCTTTTAAATTTAAAAATAACTTGTTCTCATTTTTTTGACCCAAAAAAGCATTTATAATCTATTTGTAAATCCCGGTTTCGACTTTCAGATGTGAATAAGATAAGATTGGATTTCAACTTTCAGATGTGTAACCAATTCGAAATTAAAACAGAGTCTTGCTGCTATTTTTTTTTTGTCATAATTCTCACATCTATTATCGTTTAAATTAATCATCGCACACCTTTAAAGACTCTCAAACCAAGCGTTCAGTATCATTTGGGCCATAGGGCCTAATTTCTAATCTTAAATTTATAAAGGTTTCAATTTACAATTTAACAAAAAGATATTATCTGGGTAAAATTTGTTGTATTTATTATACCCATAGGGCCTAATTCCTATTTCCTAATCTTAAATTTCAATTTACAGTTTAACAAAAAGATATTAACCAAGTAAAATTTGCTATATTTATTATATCAAGTTTTCAAGATACACGTGGCTCTTTAATTATGAATGATTTGAGAACTTGACATGATACATATAATAAATTGAATGTAAGTATTTTTTTTCAAAATCTTGTTAAAATCAAATTTCCGGAAGAAATTATAATTTCAAAATTGAAAATTATAAATTAGAAATCTAGACTTGGTTTTCTGGGGAAAAAGAACTCACAAGGAAATCACTCGGAAATCGGCATAGTCAAAATTTGATTTTCACTTTTTTCGAATTAACCCTCTTCATATGGAATCCTCGAAAGCTCTCTTCATGTGCTGTAGTTGACGCACAGGCGCTGGACAGAGTTTCTCTCTCTCTCTCTCGAACGGTGATCGGCGATGAAAGGCCTGCGTATCTGAGCAATCCTGTTAAACGTCATCGTTCTGGAACTGAGAAATCCTCTTTAGGCGGAAGTGAGCCATGGTTGACACCTCCAAAGAAGAGCTGTTTCAGCTTATCAAACGATTGAGAGATTTTATTACGGTCAAGATGTCCAATTTCATATCAATCTTCTTACAAAACCCGGTATTTTTGCTCTTTATAAGCAATTAATTGTCTTATTCATTTATTTCTCGACCATTTTGGCGGATCTGATATCCCTTATGTCAGCAAAAGAATGGTCAGCTCTTCCATTTTCTTTTTGGAATCATAGTTGGTTCAATGCGTTTATTCAATATCTTCGTTTCTGTCTTCCGCCCTTCTGTTTGTGTTTCGTTTTGTTTGCTGGTTTTTCAAGTTGTAGTTGATTGTGGTAGCTAATGTGCAATAATTATCGACTCAAATTTTAGAAGAATTATGATTGACGATAGGAATATGATCAGTCAGAAAAGAGGGCATGGAGAACTGTTAGAACGAAAGCATAAAAGGCTCAAAGTGTGTTCTTTTGCCGGATTTTAGCGGGAGCTGAAACCGAGCAATCAAAACTACTTCACTATCTGAATATATTGATGCTTAATGTTATGAAAATATTTTAACCACCATATGCGTCTACTTAACGCTAGTTTGAGTGAATTGCAAGCAACTTGATTTTGAAACATAATGATGAATCTTATCTACTTCCTCTGATCTAGTTTAGTCTAGCCGCTTGAATGACCTTTCTAAATATTGACCTTTAAAGTGGCCATCTGAAGACGTAGTATCGGCTGGCTCATTTGTCAAGCGCATATGAAATGTCTAATCAAAACACTGGGAACAAGATAAACGGTTGATGGGGATGCATGTTATTCCGAAATGTAGCAGAGGCACGGTTGATTCAGTAAGCCTGAGGTTCAAAGGATAATCTCTGTTCAATACAGAACCATAAACTTCATACAATTCAAAACTCTGAAAGCTCTACATCAATTACATATGCTGCGAAAACCAACCATTTGCTTTTACTGATCCTCTCAAAAAGTTGCTAAACGGCTTGATAGACTTAAAGATTATCAATTTTTTATTTGATCTTAGCAAATTTTCTAGGCATTTCCATTTTTTAAGCAAGTCTTGGACCCAAATCGGCTTTTTATAGCGACAGCTGTGATTTTAAAGCAAAATCCAAGTTTCTTGTAGCATCGTATGGTATCGTTTTAGGGCTTTAGTTTTTTTTTTCTATGTGTCTGTCTGTGAGTGTAACTTTTTTTGGTCAGAGCAAACCTAGGGTTATATAATTCACTAATTTAGATGTCGATTGTTTTGTTCTGTTTCTGTATAGAACTTATACTTTTCATGAAGGTCTCAGTTTCTAGCTATCCATATCTCAATTTTGTTAAATGGACGGACTTTCATTATGTTCAGCATGTTATCAGGATTCACGCTCTATTGGAGCAGTTGCTGGTCTTGCTCTTGCAATTTTCTTCACCTGGAGGATGCTGAGATCGCCCAGTGGATCTCAACGGAGGCAAAGAAAACGGCTGGCCACCATGCCTAGTAATTCTGGAGTTAGTGCATCTTCTAATGCTCCAGTAGTTCCTTCTGGAGTTTGTTCAACTTCGGATGATGCAAGTGCACAAAATGTTGTAGATGAGTTCTTTCAGCCTGTCAAGGTTATTGCAATTGTCAATGCCCGCTGCTTCAGGGAGCGCTTTAATCTTTTTATATCAATGCTTAATCATGCTGATTGCTTTGGATATAGTGTGCAACTTTTAAATTATTTTTTCCTACCTTTTCCAGCCAACATTGGGGCAAATAGTTAAGCAGAAGTTAAGTGAGGGAAGGAAGGTAATTAAACACACATCCTGTGGTACTTTTTTTTGCTAATCAAGTTTGTCACGCCTTATGCATTCTTGTTGCCGCTGTTTACTTGAATCTCATGAATCTGAATCTTATCTAACTTACTCAAAGTAAACCATACTGCCATGTTATGGCACACTGGCTGTGTGTGTCAGTGGCTTTATAGATTAAGGGTGCTTGGCACATGATGGATGAAATCAAGCTGCAAAGTTTTGAATTAGAATATAAAGAAATTGTAAAACGTTGTTTTAACTCTTACTTGTCTCTTCTAAACATGAAATGAAAAAAACATTTGCCTGCATTCCAAGTGTCTGAGGCTCAATCAATCAATGTTTCTGCCTTCTATTGCAGAATTTTATGGCATAGTATGTCTTGTATGCAGGTTACTTGTCGCCTTCTTGGAGTGATCCTTGAAGAAAGTAATCCAGAGGAGCTTCAGGTGGTGAAATTCTCTAATATATGTGTGTGTGTGTGTGTAAATATATTAACAAATTAAACTGAAGAAATATACCGATATGTTTTGTGCTGTTTTTGGCAGAGACAAGCAACAGTAAGGTCCTCTGTGCTGGAAGTATTGTTGGAGATAACAAAATTTTGTGATCTTTATCTCATGGAACGAGTTTTGGATGATGAAAGTGAGGTGTGTGCAACCATTTTCTGGAGAATATTTTTTTCCTCAGTAAATAATATATTATTAGAATCGTTCATCCCCCATGTCTGTCTCAAACATTATTCCTCATGACCTCATGTCAGTCAAAATCATTTATTAGTTCATATCTTGCAAGCAAGATGGAATCAATAAGCCAACCTCACAGTCTTCCCGTCTAGTGGAGTAAAAATTTGTTACTGCTGACCACACCACCAATGAACTTAGATGTATTGTTGCTTGAAATGAAAATTCTAGGATTTTTTTCAATGTGTGTAATTTGTAAGCTTGTTATCATTCTTCTTGCATTAGATATGCTACATTAAATCATTCATGACCTTTTCTTGACTTGACCAGCTTATTTCCCTCCCAAGCGCAAATGCTAGTAGCTTAGTACCATGTTGTGATGGCTATTTTCCTTTAGCTTGTTAAATCCAATCTTATTTTGTGGCTGTTAACAATTTGTGCAAACTTAAAACCGATTTCAGGCGATCTTGTGATGCTTCTATGCTGCTACTCTGTTTCGATATACCAAACTAATAAAATGTTTATTCTTAATGCATGGATTGATTCTGCAGAAAAGAGTTCTTGTGGCATTGGAGGATGCTGGGGTTTTCACATCCGGTGGTTTGGTCAAGGATAAGGTGTGTGAATATGCACCAAACAAAAGAGCACGGAATATTTATTGATAGAACATAAGTTTCTTCTTGATGGAAGTTTTAGTCTGCCAGTAGAAAGTGCAACATGCATGTTATATGCAGGACGTGTTGATGAACGTTAGAATGTCTAAAAAACTTCCCCCCCCCCCCCCCCCCAAAAAAAATATAGTGACATTCAAGCCAAAAACAAAATACATAGTACCATTGGTTCTGCAGATGAAACCCTGTATTAACATTTGTATCAAGCTCTTTGTGTTATGACATCTTTATTGATGGCAGCGTAGATGACAATTTTTTAATTTTAGGAGTATCATTATGGAGAAACATTAAAAGTTAGTTCCATGATTACCTTGAGAGAAATTGGATGGAAGTTGGGATGAACAAGACAAATTCCATGTGTATGCTGTATGCTGTACAGAACCATTAATCAGGACATGGGGATCGGAAGAAAAATGTGCTACTGGTTATCTGCTCGTGGTTTCTTAGTTTTCTTTTCATGATGTCCTTGGGACTGAAATGAATAAATGGTCATGCCGTCCTATGAATTGTTGCTTTCTCTCCGAGTCTTGTGTTTGCAGATTGTAGAGATGTTGTGAAATCACATGGTGGAAAATGTGGCGGTTGATGTCATTCTTCTGATTTGTTGCATGAATTTCTCCTGTATGCCTCATAAGCATGCTGTAAATTTCATGGGTCATGTCGCCCGTTGCTATTGCTGCCCATTTCTCTCCTGTCTTTCACAACTTTTTATCTACTTTTATCTCTGGTTCCTATATGCAGGTCCTCTTCTGTAGCACAGAGAATGGAAGGTCATCATTTGTTCGACAGTTGGAACCAGATTGGCACATTGACACAAATCCTGAAGTTATAACTCAGTTAGCCGTATGTCTATACATTTGAACTTTATTTTGCAATGGTCAAGCGCATGTTCTGAAAAGTCATGCTTTGCATCTTTTAATGATTGACAACAAATTATGATGCAGAGGTTTATCAAGTATCAACTTCATATCTCTCCCGTCAGAATCGAACGGACTGCCGCAAATGTGTTCAGTGCCTCATCCCTGGAACAGTTCTTTGGATCCATATGAGACTTAAACACCTAAAACACGAATGTTTTCTGTGTACCTGCATCTTGAATTCCATGGTCACCATACTAATTTAGTTTGTTTGGAAATCTTTGAGCTCTAGGTAATTTTTCTTCAAGCTTAATTGGTGCTCACCCTAGGCAGTCAGATGAATTGACTGCTGTGTATCTGTATGGCGCTTTTAAAGAGATTTTTTTTTTAATCTATTGGCTTTGAAATTTGTGCATGAGATTGGATCGCATACAGACATTATCTGATCACTGATCATTCAACTTGTGTGTCATTGTGGACAAAGTGCTGATCGTCCTATCTGTAGTGGCTATGGTAAAGTCTTGATGCAGGATGAAGGGGTTAGGTTAGGTAAAATGGTTTATTTTGTGTTTTCTTTTAAAATTTTCATAGGATTACTTCTAGATATTTTATTAGGTTATTTTCGACTTCAGAGATTCGTTATCAATAGTACAGCATCCCAGACCTTTTGCTTTATAACAATGTTGGGTTTCAACTTTCAAGCATTGCAGATACGATCCGGTAATACAGTTGATGGCTAACGGTAACAATGTTTTGTTGGTTTTTGTAGGTTTGTTGTTCTTTCGTTCATTCTTTTTTCTTTTTGAATTTTACTTGCTATTCCATGATTCCTGTGAATTTTTTTTCCCGATAATATGTTATGAAATTGTTATTAATGGAATGACATTTAGTGGAGACCGATATTGGTTTAATGGAGATGCCTGGGCAGAGAGAAACAAAGAGATATTTTACCGGAGAGAATATAAATGGTGTAAATTTAATTTTTGTAAAGTGAAACATGTTAGTGATTTCTAAAAGTCATAAATTTCTTGCAAATTAAAAATTAAATTAGAAAAAGAATACGAGCAGTTGCGTTTTACTGTTTTAGTGTTGTGAGATTTATAATTAAGGGTCTGTTTGGTGCAACAAGAAAAAAACTAGACTGGACTGGTCAGTTCAACTGGAAAACTGGTGAACCAGTCGGAAGTCCAGTTTGGTTTAGCTTAAAAACCGACCCCGATCAACCCAGAATGACTCAGAACAAACCGGAAAGAACTGGTAAAAATCGAGCAAACTGTTGGTTTGATTGGGCTACCTGCTTGTTTTTTCCTCTTCTTTCTTGCTCTTACCTTTCGTCAGATGCCTCACCGTTTGCGGAAACAATGAATACTGCAGAGACAAGTGGTAGAAATAGAGCAGATCATGAAGGTGTAGGAAGATAGAACTTCGTTTGCGCCATTTTGAAGCATACCCATAGAAAACCGAAAGAAAAGCAAAAATTATAATAGAGAGTAGGATGAATAGATGAAGTGTATAGAGAAAAAATGATGCCAAAATTTGTTGTTTCTCAGTTTGAGAAAGAAAGAGAAGTGAAGAAGGCAGAAGCAATTTGAGAGGGAAGGGAAAATGATGATCCGTGCTCAGTGAGGCAAGACTCACAACTGATGGCCTATTCTACTGCTTGTTCACTGTCCAAGGCAAAAAGAAAAAAAAACTGCTTCGTGATGCGTGATGCGTGATATGGGGAAGAAAATGAAAAAGAGGAGTGCACGTGGGAGAGAGAAAAAAGAGGAAGAGAAAAGAAATGGTAAAAAAGTTATAAAAAATAAAAAATAAAAAGAAAGATCCCATTCGGTCACAAGAAAGAATAAAGAAAAAAATAAAAAAGAGAAATAAAAATCATTTATATACATAAATATTTTGTAACATGATTACCTATTTCAAAATTAAATATTATTTTTTATAATTAGAATATGAATATTTTTATCAATTTTAACTAAATTATATTATTTTAATTATTACCGGTCTGACTCTAATCTGACCCACTAACCTTTAAACTAGTGTCTCAACCGGTTTAGTATCCGGTCTAATTTTTTGTTCCTTGGTTTGGTGTGAAGAAAAATGAGAAGAGAGGTGGGAAGGAAAATTTTAATAAGTTTGATTTAAAAAATTGAAAAAGTGGGATTAAAATTTTTAATTAATTTTTATTATTCTTTTATATTATTTTTTATTAAAATTTTAAAATCACATCTTTTTATTTTTTTAAATATAGCTCATTAAAATTTTTCTTACTCTCCTCTTTACATCTTTCGTGCCAAATAGTACCTAAAAGTTCGATGCATATGATTTCTTGTTGTAACAAAATTACTACTAACTCATAGATGTTTGTTTGACTTCTATTTTGGTTATAAATATAAGATTTTAATTTATTTTATATTTTATATTTATCTATTTTTTAAAATAGGTCTTATAATAATAGCAGTTTTAGTCTTAACAAATTTTTTTAATCTACTCAAATTAGTCAATCACCTTATATTAAAGGGTGAAGGTAGTGGTTTTTAATAATATAAGAGTTAGTTGACTAACTTGAGTGGATTAAAAAAGTTCGTTAAGTTAATTATTTGTAATAATTAGGCATTATCTTTTTTAGAATACCTTTACTAATCATGTATATTAGTTATAACTCTATTTAATGGAATTTTTAACATGTGCCACTATTACATGGATTAATTTAAAAAAATAGATAAATATCATAGAGGGAGAGTTATATTTAGAATCAAATTAAAAATCAAACTAACTCTTATATTAAAAATAGGAGGAAGTATGAATTTAAAAGGTATAAACTTATTTTAATTGGATTTTTTTTAACAATTTTATTAAAAGGTAAATCATGCATAACTAATTTAAAATCGGTATAACGGGTTCGCTCGCGGTAGCGCCAAGAGCAGCTGGCATAGGGCTATAGAAGGGGTTTGAGCCTCGGAGGCGATGTAGTTGCTTGGGGGCACCGATGGATGTCCCTCTGGATCATCTTAACGACGAAACGCTCTGGCAGATTCGGTGTTTATGACTCGCCCGTTCGCTCTTGCTCAGCTCGCCCGAGTTGCGCCGTCGATTTTGCCTCGCCAGCCCGGAATCACTTCTGCCCCCGCTTTTCCCATCTCCACGCGCTTCCTTCATTTCTCCACTGCATCAAACACCAAAGCCCCTGCTTCTGCTGCTTCCACTTCTGCTCGCCTCAGAATCGAGACTCTCCTGCCGTTCATGGACTCCCAATCGCCGGAATTTGATTCATCCGCCGCCAGAGGCGAAGATTTTGTTCACATTCAGGAACCTACTTTCGAGAGCTTGTCTGACAGCATGGTTCGGATCGACGGGCCGACAGACGCCACTGCATCGCCTAGTCGTGATGCCACGGGTTCGGAAAATCGGAAAGTGCTTCCCGAGGAGCTCTCAAGAAACGTGATAGTTCTGACGTGCGAGTCCTCCGCCGAAGATGCTGTTTGTGACGTTTATTTAGTTGGCACAGCTCACGTTTCTCAGGTATTACTTGACGAACTCATTTCTTTGTATATGATTTGGGATTGATGGAGGCGAACAATGCTTGGGATTTTGAGTTTGTTTTTTTCATTTTGGGCATTGGCAATATGATCATTTGGAAGGAAAATCAATTTTTTTAAAAATCAGTTAGTTCTGAATCATCAAAAACCTGGCAGCGCTTTTCTATTTATTCATTATATCATATGTATATTTACAATTAAGTTATTCTCTGATTTCCTTCTTATTCATTTGGTAACTTTTCTCTTTTGTTGGAATTTGTGAAGTTGAGAAATTCATATCCTTGTCTTCTCAATTCTCATCATTATGTTAGTTTTAATTATAATTCGCACTGATTCCTTATTGAAGTAACGAAAAACTGCTACCAGTCCCGTCGGTTTTCACCACCTAGTCTCTGTTCATAACAGCAAATGTTTTTCCCTAGAATCTGTTTCGGGATTGAAGTTGTCACAACCGAAGAAGGAAATTCTGCTAAACAACGAATCTTTCGTGACCATGGATAATGATGTGCTTGCTTACGTTGTATTCCTTCAGAATATTGAACAAACGGTTAAAGCTTAGTTTTTGCCGTCAAAATTTGTCGGATGCAATGTTATACAGACAGCGTAAAACTTGGAATCTGTGTGCGAGGTAATAAAATATTTAATAGCGAGAGCTTGGGATGTTTGCTGAACCATGCATGTTTCTTTTCAGGAATCATGTAGAGAAGTTCAAGCAATAATCAATTTTCTGAAACCACAGGTGCTTCCCTTTTGAACTCACTTAGAATTGATTAATAGATGGACCATGCTGCAGTCTAGCTACCTGCTTTCAGTTTCATGGAAATCCCTCCAGCTTCTAGGCTTTTCATAATGAATTATATGCCTTGCTTTTCTGGGCCGCAGGTTGTCTTCTTGGAATTGTGTTCAAGTCGGGTGTCAGTGCTTACCCCTCAAAACCTCAAGGTATGAACACTTTCCTTGGGTCTTGGAATGATTTCACTTTCTGTGGACAAAAGATTCTTTCTTTTCTACTGTTTCGTTCTCATGTGTAAATAAGATTAATAGTATTCCACTTAAAATATAAAGTTATAAATAATTTGTAGAACTTGACTTGAGATGGAAAGATATGTTTTGGAGTGCTTATCAGTTCCTTATTATTTATATCCAATTGCTACGTAATAGATCCTAATGCTAGTCTAGCTTCGGCCTATAGGGTATTCTGCTGATGAAGGAATTACACCATACTTGTGTGCGATTATTTTGTGGTTGTCAAATTTGAATGCTTATCATGAATCATAAAAGCCTATTTTTTAGATCATACAGTAATCAACGTAAAAAAAAGACAGTGGAAAAAATATTTATATTACCATAACTTGAATAAAAACAACACTGTAAATAGTAATCCAATGGCTACCAAGGACTTCAAAACTCATTGTAAGACTCCCTCGAACCCTAAATAAGCTAAGGAGTAGGACAATCTGAGAAGAGGCAAAATTGAATGTAGAAGCTTGCATTGACCAAAAAATAATATAGAAGCATATAGAAGTTCTATGAGAGAGAGCCCTCTTTGAATATCTGCTGGTGGAGATTGTATTTAGTGTCAGATTTTTGAAAGGAAAGAAAAATGTAAAAATTAATTGGTACGGTAAGCCTCTTCATAATTCAGTCTCACAGAAATGCATCGTCTTACTGGTTTCTCACATATTCAGTTCAGCATAATTTACTTAATTTTAATGCCCCTGTGGCTGTATTGCTGAACATTAGCTGCAGCAAATATTATATGCCATTTGCTCAGGTTCTATTTCATCTACCAATCTGTTTAATTATCTATTTCCTCGTTCCAGGTACCCGCCATGGGAGAAATGATTGCAATGTTGAAGAAAAAACATAACATTTTTGGAGTACTTTACAGCTGGTTCCTTGCCAAGGCACGATTCTATCTTGCAGATCATATTAAATGTTGCTAAAAAATTCAAATCTATTGCTGTAATCCTCATATTAAACGTGTCTAACAGGTTGCCAGTAAGCTTGAGGTCTTTCCTGGTTCTGAGTTTCGGGTAGCATATGAAGAAGCAATTAAGTATGGTGGCAGGGTGATACTTGGTGATCGTCCTGTACAGGTTGGATGAGTTTTTTTTTTTTTTTTTTTTTTTTTAAAAAAGAGATTTCTGAATTATTGCAATTAACAAGTGTCAGTGGACTTATAACCGTTTGCAATTACAAAAGAAATCACATCTGTGGAGCACAACGGTGAATATTGCATGACTTTCCATTACCTGACGTGTGTTGTTTCTTTCTTGAGGATAAATTCGGTCATATAACTGTCTACCAGTCAGCTCAACAAAAAAAAAATGTCTACCAGAAAGGCTGTTAGCAATATTCAATTGCGGGAGTGCTGTGTTTAGTGTTTCACTGCTTCTTAGATATAGAGTACAAGGCTTTTCCTAGGCCTTCTTTTTTGCTTTATGCCAGTTTTACATTTTAAGATGTTCCCAACTCTGCATCAGATTTGATAATTGCTTGAATCCTCTGTCCCTTGTAAAGCTCTGTGGAACATGCCCAATTTTCGCAAGCTTACTATTAATATTTATAAGGAAAAACATAACTTTTGGTTGTTGAACTTTTTCTCAATTATTGATTCCGTCCCTGAAGTTTGAGTTGGAACAACTCAGTCCCTAATCCCTTAAATCAATAAGCTACAATGATTGAGTTGCTCTAATTCAAAATTTAGGCGCTAAATTGATAATTGAGACAAAGCTCAAGGACTAAAAGTTATATTTTTTCTATCTTTAATTATGAGCATGAGAAAAAAAAACAACTCAGGAATGTTACTTTTTTCATCAAATATTATTTTTCAGTCCCTAGATTTTCTTCTGTGTTTTTCACTAGATTGCATTGTGGTAGTGCTTCATTATTTGCCTCTAAGGACTGAATAAATTTATCTTGAATTATGATGTCAATTGAAACAGATTACCATATGGAGAACATGGAGAAAGATGCCGCTTTGGCATAAGACTAAATTGCTGTACTCTTTAATTTTTCAAGCCATTTTTTTACCCAGCCCCGACGATCTTAATAAAATGGTAAATTTCATAATCCTCTTATACCTGTGATGAGTATAAAGTGAAAAATCTTGTCTTATACCCTAACATGGGATTTTGGGTTTGCTTTCTTCAGCTGAAGGAAATAGATGACATTGACATGCTAACTCTTGTCATTCAAGAGATGAGTAAGGAGTTTCCAACTCTAATGGAGACCCTTGTACATGAACGGGATCAGTGAGTTGTCTTGCACACTTGCACCTTCGTGTTGTTTAGTCTAATTTGTATGAAAAATGTTTCTGTGTTATGTCGGCATTTTATAGCCTAGGTAATGAGGAGGGCACCCTGGTGGCTTTAATCCGATAGCTTGCTTGAACTGTCCTAATGCGTTAAAGAGTTCACCACCAACCTGTTTTGCCCACTGCCTAACATCTTTTTACCGAAATGTCGGTGTCCTAGTTAGGTTTCCCCTGTTACCGAAATGGTTTGGTTCAAAAAGAAATCTGCCGTTACGTTTGGGATACAGGCTGCGGAATTCCATCTATACTTCTCATTCTAATTTATTTGGTCCCTGAAATATCAGATACATGTCCTCCTCATTATTGAAGGTGGCGCGAGAGAATAGCTCAGTTGTTGCTGTTGTTGGCAAGGGGCATCTACAAGGAATAAAGAAGCATTGGAAGCAACCTATTATGGTTCGTGAATATTCGTTGAATAATCATATTGATTCAAGTGGCACTATTTTCTCAATGATTCCGAATCAAATTTTCTTACGTCAGTTTCCCTTTTTACTATTTACCAGGTGAAGGATCTCATGACAATTCCATTGTCAGAACCAAGTCTTTCAGCAGTAAAAATCATTTCTTCCGTAGGTGTTGCCGTGGCTGGGGCAGCCATAGTAGCAGGCATCTATCTGACGACCAGGAAATAACTTGATGAATGATGAACTTGGTATGCATCTTTCGTCCAGGCGTCCAGCTATTTAATTGATTCAAGGGTCGCTGTAAAATTTCGCACGGATGCATGTCTGAGGTCCATATTTTCATTGATATTTCTGGGCCCCATCATATCTGATTTTTTTTTTGGTGGATATAATCCTAGTTTTTTTTGTTAAAAAAAACTTAATCTAAGGTTTAAGTGAAGATAATATTCAATTGGCTATACACGTTATAAGTGCATCAATTTCTTTTTCTTTTTTTTTGGGTACAACTGTAATATTGTAAATGAAACAACATTCCAAATGCACGTTGAATGCTTATAAGATTGCTTCTAAATATGTGTAGTGAAAATCTGAAATCACCTCTTCGTTATCTGGAATTTATTAAATTACATTTTTTCTGTGGAAACTTCTTAAATTACATTATTTGTTTAGTCTGAAAATTGACTGTCTTAGGGATAGATACCATATGTGTCTCGTTATTGGTTTCTTTGTAATAAATGGAAGTTTACTTCGTGCATAATTCTTGAAATTATAGTTATCCGTGATATCATGTTTTTAATTTGCTGTTAAATTATTATGTTAACTTTTGTCAAAAAAATTAGACAAGCTTTTTATAGCGTACAAATTGTGGGTATTAGAAATAGAAATTCACGTTCCATTTAACATTGCATTTATTCATTTTATTTAATCGATTAATTTTAATATTTAACAAATTGTATTTACGACTACATGTATTAGATTTTATACCATACAAAAAATTGACATTAGTTATTTAATATAATTAAAAATAATTAAAATGTATAATATACACTAACATATCATATATGTTATCAGGCACTTGCTGCAATGACCGCCAAAACAAAAGGAAAAAAAAAAAAAAAAGGAAAAGAGAGAGAGAGAGAGACACTTTGCTGGCCCCAAAAAAAAAAGGACATCATGTGCTCGTTTGCTTGGGATAATTCTCTCTCGATTGTTGGTTTTTACTCTCTTTTAATTTCTGCATAAAATTAATTAATTTTTTTATATTTCATATTATTCTCCAATTTTTTAAACTTTTTCTTCCGCTTTATAAAAGAGCTAGTTTTTGGACCTGCAAAAGACCCCTTCAATACATTAAAAAAAACACACACACACGCACATACAATCCAAAATTACGGAAGGTGCAATGGAATGAAAAGCAGTCAGACACTCAAAGGACAATCTTAAACTACAAATTCCAAATAAAATGCATAACGCCAAATCAGCTAGTTTAAAAAAAAAAGCATACATGATGCATACGCCTACGCAAGTGAAAAAAATTACACCAGTTAATCATCTATTTTTTGTCAAGATAATTACATCCAACCTACCCGAGACGCTTCTAGGGTTACATCTCACAACCTTCCATTTAGAGGGGATGTGAATTGCTATTTGAGTTAAAAAGCCTTGACATTATCTAATTCCTAACCCAGACACCTTGCTTCCTGTAGCTTTTTGAATATCAAATAATCAAAGGAGTTGTTGGTGATTAAATACACATTTAGCATCCTAAAATATTTTTTCAGACGTATCTAACATTTTAAAATATTTTATTAGATGCATTTAAATCTTTTAATGCATCTAGCACTTTAAAATATTTTTTTTAGGTGCCGGAAAATTCTTGTTGGTACATCCAACACCACAGAAGAAAAAAATTCTCTAAGGTGCTAAACGCATTAAAAAAAACACTTTAGTATACTAAATCCACCTTAACCCTATAATATACTCTAGAAAGCAAACTCTCTTTGCGGCCATTGCTGCTATATAATCTTCAATTTTTTTTCTCTTGACCCTTTAATACACCCTCGAAAATTGCTGCTATCCAATCTGCAATTTTGTTTCTCAATACCATCATCCATGGAGAGATTGGCCTCTGCTTCATTGATATGAATGGTTCTGGGTTCCCTAAACATGGATATGACTATCATCCGGTTGTGAAATCTGCTGGCTATGAATATTTCAACCAAAGCATAGCATTGAAGTGCAACCCTTGCACATCATCCCAATTTATGCCAGCCATATTCAGACCAAGAGAAAAATAATAATTATCATGATAACACTTTAATAAGGGAGAGAATTAATAATTAGCGTGATAACATAGTTCTTTATCTTCAAATATAAATTTAATTTGCATTAAAAATGTTGTTGTTTTCCGCAAAAAGCAAAAATCTGCCTTAATAGAAAATCGCAAGTGATTGAAAATTCGTGTACAATAAGAATGTACGTGGCTTATCAACATCGAAAGGGATTAAGAAAGGCAATCCATTAATATAACCAACATGCCCACTATTGCCCAGCCACTTCAAGAGATGCTTCTTCATACTAGATTATCTTCTGCTAAACAAGAAAATTGGCCAGCATCATTACTATAATGATCAATGGAAGGGGAAGTTAAAGAATAGGACCCATAAACACGTAATGTTTCATCTCATCACAGCAGCCTACGGCTTCGCTAAGTTGGCTTCATCACACGCACAAATGGATTTGCAAGTGACAGAAAACATCTATTAGAAAACTTTAAAAACAGGGCTTCAGTGTAGGTAACAATCAGATCACCGATAGAAATCTCTGATTGAAATCCGCTAAGATAATTAAATCATCATCATAAGCCCAATTTTTCATATCCTAAGTCTTCAACACATTCAGGATAACAGCCACCAAATAACAGAACATGCTCCCCCCCCCCCCTCCTCTCTATATATATATCAAACATTTTCCAGGAGAATTCAAATTCACAGTCCAGGAAAAAATGATTCACTGGCTTTTCTTAAGGTGTGCTCAGGCAGCCAAGGGTTTTGTCAATCATGGAATTCAGATCAGAAACTCAAGTAAATAAAATAACCTCATTACCACACAAATAAGAATCTATAAAACAATCGAAAGAACAGAAAACAAATCTAACTGATAGCCGATGACAATTCGTCGAAATTTTAGGCTCGGGATATGATATAGGGCTCAAGAAGTAACAATTGTCAGCGGAGAAAGGAGAGGAAACGAAACAAGACGAAAGTTGATGGAATGTCATTCGCTGATATGAAGTCACAGATGGATGGGAAGTCAGTGACTGCCTGACTGGCGGGACCTAAAAGGAGAGCTACTAAAGTAGTAGAAGTTTCTGGCGTTTTCCTATCTGGGCTTTCGTCCAAAAGTTCATCACATGTGGGCCGTATTGGGCTGGAGCTGACTCGTAAACTCTAGACCCATATTTTTCACGTTTCGATGGCCCAGCAACAAGGAATTGACCTCCCAGACTTTCAATTTTTTTCCCCCCCCCGGAGTTTTGAAACTACGTCCTCCACACACACTTGCTTTAGAAGTATATGATGTAAGACTAGCATGAATTTTATTTTACACAAATGTTAACAAGAAAGAAGTTGCTTGTGCAGATACAGTATTTTCCTATCATGCTAAGCCGCTAATCTTTCTTTATATTGGGGTATTAATAATTACTTAATTACTGATATCCCATGTCTGATGATGTTTTGAATGACAACAAAGAATTATCTCTCAGTTCGGCCTTTTATTAACATCAAGAACTTATCTCCCTTGTAACCTGACACAGTGAGATTCATCATTTATGCCCACAACATACAACCGACCATTGGGGTCAAACAAATTAAGACACAACTGAGACAGAACATACATTACCAAACCCCAGAAATTTATAGAATAAAACTATAAAAAAAAAATTAATGATACAAAATGCACCAGAATGGACAAAAACTTGCAATTACTTAGTTGTTTACAAGGGCGCACTGCTTCCTGATCTGCCCTTGTGTCCCAGTCAGGACACTGATTTGGATCATCTTCTCCATAGACTTGGCAAATTCAGCAAAGAAGTTCTCCACTGAACCCTGAAGCAGTTGGTTGACAGTGGATTTTGTGACTGGGTTGTTTAGCAACGCAGCATCTGATTCGAATAGACCCCTTCTCTTAACCACATGAACGTAGTAGCTAAGATCAAATGTCTTGCGGCTTCCAGGGTCCATCTCAACTAGTGTGGTGTTATCAGTGCTGGTCTTGCACTTGAATTTCTTTAGATTCTCTGCATATTCACTGTCTAGAGATGGATCTTGATCACCTTTACCGGTGAAGTTGTACAGGCGGTTTGAGAGTGATGGGCAATGGGAGATACCAATTGTGTGCGCACCTAAAAAAAGGTGAAAGTTTTCATGGTTAGAAGCACTGAAATTTACGTCTGCGTCTGCTGTAATGTGCTCGGTGAGTGTTTGTCATAATACCTGAGAGAAGGACCAAGTCTTTCAAATCAAGTCCCACGCCGGCGAAGATTCCTTGGAGGGTGGTGATGTTTTGGAATGGAGCTGGAATGCCGAATAAAGCTTCTGTAGCGTTAGAGACAGTTCCATCCCTTCTACCTGTAGTAACTTTCCAGTAGGGACCACCCTACAAAATGGAAGAAAGAAACGGGCAAATGGGTCAGCCCCGATCTTGAAGAAAAAAGTGTAATGAAAACATAAGGATGTAGCAGAGTTTAGACTTACAGTGGCGACAATAGCGTCTCTGGCAGTCACAGCTAGAATATCAGCACAAGAGACGACACCAGGGCATTCAGCCTCAACTAGGCTCTTGATCCTCTCAATGAAGCCAAATCCTCTGAGGGTAAGATTTGGCGGAGAATCCTTCTCAGCTTGGTTGGTTGTTGAGTTCAGAAGAACTGATGCATCGCAACCCTGAAATGCCAAGTCTTAGATCCTCAGTTACCACAAAATATCTCGCCCACCAGCAATTTCTGTTCTTGAAGATCGGTACTTCATAGAGTATATGCTAAAATACTGAGTCAAAAAATGAACATGAAATGAAAAGGACACCGCTTGAAATTCATACCCTGATAAAGCAGTCATGGAACTGCAATCTAATAAGGGCGGCTGCCAATGAAGGGGCATTGCGGATATGCTCGTGAACATACTTGTAGACGATCGCCTCGGCTTTTGGGCAGGTTTTGGCATAGAAGTTTTGCTGCAATTGAGCCTGAGTTGATCCAATGATTGCTACGAGACACAGAATCAAAGCCCTAAGGAAACTCTGGCTTGCCATTCTTGTGTTGTTTGCAATGCTCTGTGTTGCCAGAGTCCCTATCTAGAGGTGTATATTTATAGTGAGTTACTTCTTCAGAGAAGTAATTTCATCTCTGGGGATGATTCATGCTAGTGGTTATAAATTTATAATTCACTAGCTGCGCCAAATCATAGAGAGACAGTCTTAGCCAACCAACATGTGCAATAAGGTATTACTTCATGTCACTTTATTATTCTTTTTCATTCAATAATGCTATCAGTATAATAAAAAAATGGTTGGTTAGGGATGTCCTTGTACTTCGATGGAAGCAAGCTCCAACCAGAGAGCTTTTTGAATATTTCAATTCATCTCAATTTACCCGTTACTACAACTTTTTAAACATGGAGAGCCATCCAGCTCTAAAAGTTGATATGCCTTACCGTATCCCTAAACTGTTGATCAGTTTTATCCAGGGACCAAGGCATCTGATGGCAGGTAGAATTAACCTTTGGAAGCAATCAATGGTAGGCTGAAATATTAACATTGTGAATAAAAATATATATATATTTATTTCACGAGACCTCCAGCGAAAAAATCCATGGGCTCACAAATAAGGCTGAGGGCAATACAGCAGACAATTGACTTACACCTGCTCCAATGTCTTAAAATATTGGAATACAGTTGAGCTGTCTAATATGTTTAAAATTATATTAGCAGACGCTACATGTTGCCACCTAAGCACATGTTTGTTAAGAGATGGTAACGTGATAGATGAATTGGAGCGTAGACAAGTTTGCTTGAAAATATTAGAGCGAGCATTAGACATAGAATATTTTTGCGGATGTCTGTAATTTGAATGTCCCTGGTGGGGGCAAAAAAAAATGATTCAGTTCGGCTTATTTATGCATCGGTTTCTGTATTTCTCTTTCCACTTGTTACTTAGGACTTAGGGAGGTGTTCATAATTTGGATGCCCCAGGGAGTCAAAATTAAAGATCTGATTTAGTTAGACAAACAAAATGCATTGGTTCCTGATCTTGTCTTTCCTCTTTCTGTATCGGAGCAAAAACTTCAGATTAAGGGATAAGGTTGTGTTGAATTATGGATCACGGGTTGAAACATTTGTATTGTTGTACCCTGTTCATCTTGCAAAAGTCTCGGCCAGTACCTTTGTAGACAAGCTAAGAGAGGGAGAGAGAGCTTTACAAAGTACAAGCTGATAATCAGGAACTGCTGATTTATTATTATTATTATTATTATTATTATTATTATTATTTCTTACTTTGCCGTGAAGATTTGGTGCTAATGGTTAAAATATAAATAATTATTGGTTGGGTCTTCAAATACAATATGTATGATATCATGCGTTTAAAAATTGTACAGAGGTTCTACTTAAGGGGGAAAAATACCCACAAACATTACCTCAAACTTCAGGCATATATATTATTAATATACAGAAGATTTGAATTTGCAGAATATATATGACTGAATATATTATCGATTTACTTTTACTAATTGAGCCATCTTTTGTTAGAGAATGAAGACCACTGGTACGTACGTTATTTTGGACTAAAGTTTGTATTGGGGATAATTATGTCTCGGGAACAAATTCACAAATTTTTTGTTTATACAGACCAGGGATGGTAAACACTCGTTGCTTCACTTATAAATCTATATTGTTTGAATAGTAAATAATATGAAATATATTTTTAGTTGTAAATTTATGTTAAGGGGATGATAAATGCTTGTACAACAAATAGTATAAATTTATGTTCCGTAAGTAATAAATTTGAGGATATAATTAGTAATTTATAAATTTAGTCCTCCAGTGTAATTATCCATTTGTAGAATGTGAGTTTAACTCAAACGCAGAATAAACAAGTGAAATTATAGTTGTTTTGATTTAAATGTACGTTTAGAGGCACGTGACGTGAGTTTAGAGAAAATAAACAAGTCATAGCTGCTTTCGCTCTAATGGGAGCTAAAAAATTAAAGCTAAAATTACCTACCCCTTTCTTTATCCATTATTTTTGATTTAATGAAAAGCAATCCAATCGTAATTTTAAGACACAATGCTACAGACTTATTTGTAGCCATACCCTCCGAATGTCAAATGTTGAAAGATTGGAATTGCTGGGACCTAAAGATAAGGAATAGTATAAAGGTAACAATATGAGGATCATATGCCAAAATGCAAGGGATGTATGGTTGAAGATAATATATACTAGTAGCTAGATGATTAGGGCAAATGTATTGGAGGGAATCATGGAGGCATTGCGCTGGCCAAACATGAATGAGATAAGATCAAGTTTTACGTGGGAATAATACACACACACACACACACACAGGGAGAATAACAAAAAAAAGAAACTAAAAATCACTAAATTTTAAATTAGGTTTAGTAATGACACTTTATTTAGTATTGACAATACTGAATGTGTAAATTACAAGAAATTTTTGTTGACATTCTTTATTTGATATTTACAAATTTTCAGGATTTTTTTGGGTCATTTTTCCATATATATATATATATATATATCACACAAACATGACTTGCTAATATCATTCCTCAACATTAATTCTATGCGCAGTGTCCATCCAAAACGTAAGTGACTTTACAAGGATTTTGGAGTTACCTTCATATTGTCATGTGTTTGTCAGGAAGCTTTTTAATATCGTCTACGTACAACGATTTTTTACTTATAACGTAAAGGGTTTGGATCCTAACTGGCTTCCATGTGTTCCGTATATACATGTCGACCAATTATTGATGTACTGGTTTCCTAAACGGTAAGAAAGAAGCAGCAAGACCATAAAATCAAAAGAATCTTATTTGATTTGTGCTCTTATGTATGAACTGAGAATGAAGTTATGAATAAAAAAGAAGATATTACTCTCCGACTTCGGATTGGAAGTTACGGACAGTAATTCTTTGTTTATGCACTTAGTGGATTGCATTACATGAGGAGGTGGTAGGTTCAATTTTTCACAGGATTGATTTAGCCTCCATCTCATTTTTTATTTAAAAAAAAATTCTTTGTTATATTGGACTTTGATTGATTATCTCTAACATGTTGGCACCGATTTAAATAATACTAGAGGGGAGAGAGAGAGAGAGAGAGATGAACAAGCACAATGACATGCAATCATGAAGAGGGAAATCGAAATAAGGCATAGGGATTATGTTAATCAGAAATCATTCTGATTAGCTTGCAACCTTTTTTTTTTTGCAACCAAAAAAAAACAGAGAGATTAGCCTGTAAGTCATTTTTAATAAATAAAAAAAGTTAGGAAAAAGTCTTTTATTGAAAAATTTATTAGTAAGAAGGATCTAATAGATTTTTACATACAGAAGCCATCGGTGCTCTATAACTTTTCGAATAATGGTACTATGATCCACTCTCACCAATAAAATTTTTGATGGAGCATTTTTTCCCCTAATTTTGCTATTTAAATATAAGTCAATGTTGCTTGTCATTTTTCTACCTATAGAGTAAGTGCCATATGGCTGCGGGCGATTTAATGAGAATAATAAAATCTTTTCCTGGCGCGTTCTAATTTATTTTAATATTAAGAATTGAGATTGATTGTTATTAAGTCAGTATTATTCAATGTATCTTTATTATTTTAAAATTCAGAAGTCTGATGATGCACATGACCGAATGAGAGTGTCGGTGGCGCAGTGAGGTGACGAGAGAACACAAGATACACATACAGATCCCTGGGTGCGTCATTACGGATTAAAACTGTTAAGATATACATGTAGCTTCATGTGTATTTCTGTAAATTTTCGTAAATCCATACTATTTATATAAGTCATAATGTTACGACTCATCCCCCCCCCCAGCCCTTCAAAAAAACATAATACTGCAACTCACCACGAGATCGATCCATGTAAATCGCTACCACTAGCTTTAATTTGATAGTAGTAATATACTAGCAACGAATATTGATAATTAATACCAGATTCTTAACGTGAGAGCTCATTTGATTTTTATTTTGATCCTACATATGAGATCTTAATAGTATTAACAATATAAGATTATATTTATCTACTTTTTTCAAAATAATTCTTGTAATAATGATAGTTCTAACCAATATACTTTATTAATAAAGATATTTTACAAAAGACAACACCTATTTATTACAAATGACTAACTTAATTAGTTTTTTAATTTATTTAAGCTAATTAATTAGTTCTTATATTAAGGACCAAATGTACTATTTAACAATTTGCTTGATGCATAGTTTAACTGTTTGAGAAAACATACAATTTGGTCCTAAATACAAGATTCTAATTCATTTTATTTATCATATTTATCTTTTTTTAAAATAATTCTTTTAGTAGTTGCATATGTTAAATATTTTATCAAATATTAGTTCTAACTTACACATGATTTGCCTAATATTAAAGGTCGGAGGTGGTATTTAACAATTTTCCTGATGCATAGTTTAACTGTTTGAGAAAATATATAATTTGATCCTAAATATAAGATTTTTTTTATTTATTAATTACTAACTTAATTAATTTTTTTAATTTATTTAAATTAGTTAATTAGTTTTTATATTATATTAAATACAAGACATACTAACGGCTAATAATTTTGTGACTGAGGTAGTTCTCGAACAGTAATTAATTAAATTAACTCACAAAACGATGTAAAAGATTCTTCCATTTGCAGTGGTAATAATTAATGAAAACCTGGCTCTTTAATCTGACGTTGTTTTCAAGAATGAAACGGCCATCAGATTTTTGTCGACAATTTTAATTGTAATTAAAGATTCAGATAACAAAAATATATAGGCGCGTGTGTTATCTATTCGCCCGTTGATACGGTATCTTTAAATAAGAAATTACTCAGTCCGGACTGGATTCTCTGCAAATCAGTTCTATTGAAGCCAAAGTTCATATAACCATCACTTGCGTGTCTCTCTTGATCCACCCTTGAGATTGACAACCTCAATTTTACCGTTATGATTCCGTTTTTGTACTCTTAAAAAAAAAAAAAAAAAACTTCAATGTCCTGGTGGTCTCTAGGCCATTAATAAGGATATATAAGATTCTTCTAATCAGTCCTTCCCTTTTTTGCATATTTATTAAGTTGGATCAAAAGCGAAATCCTTACAACTTAATATTTGTCATTCCTAACGTAGGAGAAAGGTTTTTTTTTTTCATTCCCCTTCCCCTTTAACTACCACATATCTAGTTGCCAACACGTTATATTAAGGCTGGGTAGTCGTTCTCCTCGTCTCTCAACCCCTCAGACTGGATCTTGATACGGAGATTTTAGAGATTAAGTTTGATTATTTCAAAAGGATTTATTATAGATAATAACAAGACGTCACATGAATTTTGAAAAAGTTCTAGCAACTAAAACTCGACAAAAAATTGGGGGTTACGGGTTTGATGCGGCTTGTAATTTTAAATTGTTATTGCGTACTCTTTTAATTAAAAAAATCAAACATTGAAGGATTATTGAACTAATATGGGGTGAATCCATTTAATTTGGATCATTAATCTAATTAATACCGAAGCCGACGGGCACGTTGATCAATGGACAAAGCTGAAAAGGAATCGTATATATGCTTCCACGCCATGTATGGCTGGAAATGATCCTCGTGCTTTTGGATGTTGCCTGATGAAGACGTTCTTAATGCAACAAAAAATGAAAATTAACCTGTTTGGTTAG
Organism: Neltuma alba; assembly: GCF_004799145.2. Classification (NCBI taxonomy): domain Eukaryota; kingdom Viridiplantae; phylum Streptophyta; class Magnoliopsida; order Fabales; family Fabaceae; genus Neltuma; species Neltuma alba. The sequence goes on along the minus strand of NW_021635966.1, from coordinate 125,840 downwards.
GTGTAAAGCCGATGTTGGGCCCCAGACATGTCTTTTCATTTGGAGCATCCAGCATCATTAATATTAATTAAGTGCATCAGGCAACACCCCAAGAAATTAAGAAAATTCAATCTTTGTATTCCCGTTGCCTAGACTCTGATCTAGTTCAATTAACAACCATGTTGTTATGGGGGATAGTTGTTGCTCCATCATGCTCTGAAAAATCAGCTTTAGCTGTTTCCATTTTGATACTCTCTTTTTTTCCCCAATCACATTACGAGTCAAACACTCCTTGCATTTAATCATTAATTCATCATCTGTGCATCGTTTATTCTTTCTGTCTTTTCCTTTTTTTTAAAAATCTTGATGTTTGGTTTTTATAATAAGCCAGCTGCAAAAACTTTTAGTCATGTTTATAATATTGTATTTTTTGATAATTACTAACTTGTTATTATTTTCTGGTAAAAAATTAACTTGTTAATACAATCATTAGTATATATTATCAGTTTTTCTTCGTGACTCTTTATTTTTCTTATACTGTACAGTATTTTACAAAAAAAATCTCACAAAATCATAAAGATGGTCCCTAGCCATAACCATTTTTGTCCGCTTGCTTATAAAACCTCACGAGGCCGGCTTACTAAACTGATACCGCTCAAACTAATTAATTGAGGACCAGTTGCTGTGAGAACTTTGAAGAGAACTCCAATCATTTATTTTTTGCAACATTAAAAGGAGACTTTTATAAATATATATATATATATATATATATGAAGGTACGTACAGTTGCTGAAGACTTGAAGTATATACTCCTCCGGTCCTTATTATAAGACCCAATTTGACTTTTTATTTGGTCCTAATTATAAGACCCAATCCATTTTGTCTCTTATATTTATGCATTTTTTTTCAAGATAATCCTTCTAATAATGATAGTTTTAGCCAATATACTTAATTAGCAAGGATATTTTAGGAATGACAACACTTATTTATTATAAATAACCAACTTAACTTACTTCCTTAATCTCCTCAAATAAGTCAATTGGATCTTATAATTAGGACCGGAGGAGTACTATATACAGCACACGGAAGACCCAGCTGCGAGTTGAAGTCGAAAAGGAATATATAACAAATTTTTGGTCTTTCGGTGAATCAGTGCATGGCATGCTTTCTAATCGGTTTTAAGAATACAAAATTCCTAGTCTAATTTTAATTTTAGTTATACGATCACCAACTTCTGGAAGAATAAAATTTTATGAATTTGAATTAGTTCGTATAAATGGGAACCCACATCGACATGTCCACAGGTGGGTCTTCAATCACACGATGTACAGTGTGTGTGTGAATTCCTCCAAATACTCTTGTATTTGCAAAATAATAAGATTGTTTGAGTTTCATTCCTGGCTATACTTATCGTGCCATGATTAATGGGGTAGTGGTTTTATATATTTGTAGGCAGCTTATATAATATTGTAATCATGATTTATTAATTTTATATTCATATATGATGCTCTTTCAGAATTACAAAATTAATAGAATGTGGGTGACACGAAAATACGGTTTTCGTTGGGTTTAATTAATATTGTTCTTAAGATCTGTTGGACTTTTCTATTTGTATTCCCAGTGGCCACGAATGTGCTTGAATAGCACCAATTATTGTTATTATTTTAAGAAAGTCACAAGAAAATCACATGGTTTTGTGATATCGTCAAACCCCTTTTCATTCCAATTCCATACAAAAATGACACTTTCTATATCATTCTTTAATTAATTAAAAGCCAATATGCTATCTCCAGTAATAAGTTAACAAGAGTCATTAGGATATCTGGCCATGAATAACTTAACTCAATGACTGAAAGTGCTTGAATCGGATTCTTATTATATAAAATAACAAGAAAGTCACATGGTTTTGTGATTGTCGAACCCCATTTTCATTTCCAACAGTACAAAAATGACACATTCTATACCCATTCTGTAATTAATTACAAGCCCATATATATATGCTATCGCCAGTGATAACTCAATACAATAATCATCAAAATTATTCTGATCGACTCCTACGTACAGCTCACTCTTTAATTATTTTAACCTCTCTGTGATGATATATTTCCTTAATTTTGGTATATATGTATTTTCCCTATAAAGTTGCGTGTTCTTTTATAATAATTAGCTGAGAAGAACATCCGGCAAGGTGAAGCAAAAATGGTAATTGCCATTAGATTCATCATCTACAGGGTTGAAGAAGAGGTATATGTGGGAGCCATCATGGACCCCACAGTCATTCAGTGACACCCTTTCTTCCTCGTCATCATCGTTGTGATTCATCAGAGGACAACGATCAGTATCAAGAAGGAGGATCAGACGGTCACAAGGGATCTTCTGGTGGTTCTCAATCTCCTTCTTTAAGTCAGCCACGGTGGCGTCATTCTTCACATGCACGTAGAAAAGTGTTCCAGTCAAACTCTCCACCACCACTTTCATGGCGTCTTATTATTTTACACAGTAGATCTGCAGGCTCTCCATTTTTGCGTTGTGATTTGTTTACTTAATTAATAATGGATCAACAATAATGGGGTTCCCAAAAGGGAAGGGGGGAAATTAGGGTGTTTAGCTGCATTATCGGGAGTTAGTTTTGTGTTCATCAGAGCCATTTAGAGAGTATCTCGTGAAAGGATTTTGTATCCATTAAAAAGTATGAGATTGAAGAGTCAACTCGTGGATTAGCACTAAGATTAGTTGGTACATTGAGATAAGAATGCAATTAATTAGAGGTTTAGAAGTAAGACTGGAAGTTTTATTGGTTAAAAAAGTGATCGTATTATCTGTTCTCTTTTCACTTGTTTATCTTTGGAGCACTTGACGCGTCAATGGGGAGGAAAGTGATCTGTATCATATTCAGTGCCGAATTTCATGCTCGATGAATTATAATTAGATAACACAAATACACGATCCTATTAAAAGCAACTACATGTACGTACCATAGTCCATATGTGATTCCATTTTAATGATTATCAGTTTTAATTTATTTCTTTTTTGAACAGCAAGTTTTAATTTAGGCTAAAGGATATATTTAGTCCTTTAACTTTGTACAAAGTTTCAACTTAGTCTCTTAATTTTAAAAAGTATACTTAGTTCTTTATAACTGTAAAAAAAATTTTAAAAATGATGAGATTAAAACTTTAAACATTGATAAAATATTCTCAAATACTAACATATTAAGTTTAATTTTCAAGACATCCATGATTGTTACAAAAAATATCATTGAAGCCTAATAATTTTAGGGTTAAAAAACCAAATGTATGCTTTTTAAAGTTAAGGGACTAAATTGAAATCTTGTACAAAATTAAAAGACCAAATATATATTTTAGCCTTTAATTTATTTCTTTCGAATTAAAAGATTTCATTACTATTAATAAAATTTTGTTGATGATCCACATTTTTATACTTACTTTTTAGTTAGAATGTACCATGTATCCTATTAACATAACGTGCAAGAAACTTCTTAGTCTAGCGTCTTTAGATCTACTGCATCATGAAGATAGATGTCATTCTTTTTTATAGGACTTAAAGGTCAACGTCCTTCCATTTAACGTGAAGGGTCATCACATTGAGACATTTTAAAAACTGAGAGTAAATTGCACTTTAAAAGAAAGAAACTCTGCTTCCTGTCTCATAATCTCATATGCTCCTCTTTTATGCCCAACATTTGTTGATGATTAACATTATATTTTCATGTTTAATTAGTTTTTAGGTAATAAAATGCATCATATATTCTCTTAAGATGACGTACAAGAAACTCACGAGTCTTGGCTTGTGTATTTCTACATCCTTTCATGCTCGGTACAGAAGAAAATAATTAATCTTTTTTTTTTCCGCCAACGGAAAATAATTAATCTTATTAAAGGAGAATTTTTCTGGTCTTAAATTATGCACTGAGTTAAAAATTAAATTAAGTTATAGTATATGTTTTACTTTCAAAATTGAATAATAATCTTTTCTAGAATTAAGATTATATGTAATTGGGGTAGCAAAAAGGATTATACTACCTCCGGTTCTTAAAATAAGAACTTGTTTGATTTTTATTTTAATCTTAAATATAAAACCCTGATCCACTTTGTCTATCATATTTATTCATTTTTTCCCAATATAGTCTTTGTAATAATAATAGTTCTAACCAATACACTTGAGAATATTTTAAGAAAGACAACACTTATTTATTACAAATAACTAACATAACTAGTTTTCTTAATTTACTCAAATTAGTCAACTAGTTCTTATATTAAGAATCGAAGGTAGTATGTAAATAAAATTTTTTTTGCCACCATATGTAAATAATTTCAATTGCTAATAAGTAAACACAATTTGCATCAGCAGATGTCCCCATAGAGCATTTAATTTCTATACTCTGTTTTAGGCAGTGTTTTAGCCAATACAAGCTCCTTCGTTCAATTCTGCCTCTAATTTCCCTACACCTTATAGCTTATTTATGGGTTATTAGTGTTTTGAAGTCCTTGGGAGCCAATGCATTGCATGTGATATCATTATAGTAACATTTGTAAGACTTGAGTAAAACGTTACTATGTTCTGTATTTTTGTTTTCAAGTCACAGGCATGTAAATATTTTGCCCCAGTCGCTGTATCTTAACATGTGTTTTAGCCTAAGAACAGTCTCTCTCGTTCAGAGTAAGTATTTCCCCCTAGGCAAGGGTATATATATTGTGTTATTGAAGATAATCTTATTTAAAACACTGTTAAATGTGTGCATTTCTCTGAATAAAAAAATGGCTAAAATATACTTTTAGTCTTTTAACTTTATATAAGGTTTCATTTTGCTCTTTTAACTTTAAAAAGTAAATTTTTAGTCTTTTAACCTAAAACCGTTAACAAAAAATGACAATATTGAGTTCTTAAATGTTGATAAAATGTTACTAAATGTTAATATATTAAGTTTAATTTTCAAAACAACTATGATTGTTTCAAAAAATGATCACTTAAGACTAATAATTTTAATATTAAAGGACTAAAAGTATATTTTTTAAAGTTAAAAGACTAAATTGAAACTTTACATATAGTTAAAGGACCGAATGAGCAATTTAGCCATAAAAAATTATCATATTACGAAGGATTAATTTTTTTTAGTTTTAGACCCAATCTTTTTTAAATCACAAATAGGTATTTCTAATTGTCACCTCCCGGTCAAGCCGTCAGCTAATCCAAAAAATGATATGCCTCATCTGTTTGTATGTGTTTTTTTTTTGAACCGGCAACGTGACATGGCTGGTGGACTGGAAACGTGAAAGAATATGGCCCATCTATGCGAGTTTGAGGACCAAAGGTTTCTAGCGTCAAATGGGTTCACAACTCCCAATGATTACATTTTCCTCCATGCCGTTTCAATTAATAATTTGGGCCGCAGGATAGTAAATCCGATGGTTTAGAAAATAATCCTCTAAATTTTTGAAATAAATATAACAATGCATAACTTCTAAAATAAATATATAATCGTTTATCTCTATTCACCTGTCCCCAAGGTAACCCCGTAAAATAAAAATAATTACCATGCAAATAATATTTATGATATTATTTAATCTAATGATAATATATATAAGATAATCTAGGTATGTAAAAAAGTAGTAACAAAATTTCAAGTAATTACCTGATGAGGCATAAATATATTGAGTTCCGCCATATAAATCCTAACCATTTTGTGCGTTAATCCCTTAAATTTTCACTGTTCCAGAACGTTAATCAAACCTTGGCCACATTAGGTCACTGTTCCTCTTTTTCCTCCTTGTTTACCTTCTGAGTTGTTCATGGTTCTCTATCATTTTTATCTCATTAATTACCTTTTTAATTTACATCCATTGGCGCTAGGAATTGCTTTATATAGCCGTCGGTCGCTTGAACTCTTTTGAGAACACGATAGATGTAGTGATCTCCAGACGCGTTACTCTCTCCTGACGCGATACATTGTCCATCTTTTTCTATATAAAAAAATTATCGATGTCGTGTTTTTACTGGAATGATATATTCATACCATGAATAAGTAAATTCCAATAAAAACTTATGTCAGTAAGAGAGCATTTGATTTAGATATTACTTTTATGATCCTAATCCCGTTTTTTATTTATTTATTTTTTCTTAATATAGTTTTTATAATAATGGCAGTTCTAACCAATATATTTGATTAACAAAAATATTTTAAGAAAGATAACACTTATTTATTATATATAACTAATTTAAAATTTTTTCTTAATTTATTCAAATTAGTCACCTAACTCTTATATTAAAGGTTTAAATTAATTTTAACTAATATTTGAGTTACAGTAATTTAGTTATTAATTGCATAATTTACTCAGCAAACATTACTAGAAAACAACTATAAATTGTTGTCACCAGTATTTCTAAAGCAAACTAAAAAGAAAAGTTGAATTACAGCTTCAACCACTGAAACAAGGGAGCTATAAATTTTGATATGTTTAGACATGTAACTCTAATTTGAGCGAAGTTCAGCAGAATCATTATTATTGTTTCAGGAGCACCCCTCCCTAATCATACGACATGCGCTACGAAACCCTTTGGGCCAATAAAAAACAAAAGAACTAAAACCTAAATTGGACGGTCAAGATTATTTTTCATTAACGACTCCGATCCTTTCTTTCAAACGGCGCGTTTATACGGCTGCCGACTTTAGCGGCTTCCAGCGTATAAAATCCGGAACCGATTCTCTATTCAGCGTCACTGTTGGTGCGCGATATTTTGTGGATTTTGCTCGGAGCTGATTTCACCTTAATTCTTCTACGGTATGTCGTATGCTTGTCGCTCGTGTTTTTGTTTTGATTTTTTTATCCTCCCTTCCTTTTGGTTGTTTGCGTGCCTGTTCTCCGTATTCACATGTATCGGATACTTGTTTCTACGAAGGATTTCCTCCTCTATGGTCTTTCCTATCATTTCGTTGTCGTAATTGGATTTTTTTCTCGTTTTTATAATACGTTGTTTGGGAATTTGAGTTGTATAGTTGTTGACACCCATATATTAAAAAGGAAAGATTTACGAGTTTCGATGTTTATAAAAAAAGGATAGGTGTATCATATCTGCGATAGCGGCAATATGCTTACAAATTTCAATCTTTTAATTCTGGTTAATATTATTTTTCTTTGTGGTGGGTGTTCTTTGTGATTTGCTATTTTTCTATGTTGTTGGATTTGCAAGCTTAGTATATTGCTATCCTGTTGCCATTTTTTTTTTTTTGGCCTAATTCTTTAAAAAAAGACAAGGGGGCGGGGGAAGGGGTAATCTTTGGGTTATTACTGGTTTTATTCGTTAGCAGTGGCATGTCTGGTGACAAGGTTGCAAGGTTTTTACAAACTTGTTATCTGACGATACAACTTAGCATATTCTCGCTCTGTATGCTGTTCATGTTTCATTGAATATTGTGCTTATTCAGTTGATCATTAGAAGAAATCATCAATTGTGACGAAGATTTTTATTTCTTATTTTTGGGTGGGATGGGGGCTTATATATTGGTGCACTTTCCTGTATACAGGAATAATTTTTCCTGATTCTTCTGATAAACATGAACAATTTGAAACATATAACATCGTGTGTTGGTTAATACTTTCTGGAATATTGTGATTATTCAATAGATGGGATTATCATTCCCCATGGTAGACACGATTATACATAATATCCATGGGAGGATGGGTGTATTGGTTATATTTGTAGTTTACAAGTGGATGATTGGAAAGAATATGGCCGAGACTGAGGTTATGCAATGCAACTTCCCTAATGACAATAGGGGTTTTTGATTTGGCATGAAATAAATTGATTCTCTGATATTGTGTTGGTAGTGACAATGGTTTTTTGAAGTGTGAAAGAAGATGAGATGAAGAAGAAAATTGTCCATAGAGTCTATTCGTTTATACCTAATTCGTTCCCACATATTCCGGGCCCTAAGTGTAAATTGGGTTGATGGCAAACAAAGAATAAAACCACGGACTCCTGCCTACCTCTTCACTCCCTCTTCCTCTTGCTCCACCCCTTGCCCTTCTACTGTCTTACATCAGTATGCCAGGGTTATGTGTATTTGACTATTTTTAGAGTTCTCCTTTGTTATTGGGGACCTGTTGATGCTTCTGCATATTGAGAACTAGTAGCAACTAGCAAGTAGCAAGCTTGAATAGTAACAGTATCTGCAAATATATGTTAGTTGTTTATTTTTTCTGTGCTTTCCCTGACCACTTGCAGTCCTTACTTTTTAGTGGTTTATCATAATCAGAAGTCCGTTGGCGAGAACCTACCAAGGGCAAAGTTCATGTCTGAATTCGATGAACAGACTCCAACTGCTTATGGTAAGCTTTTAATCCGTCTTGAATTTGAACATATCTACGATATCTGACAATTTAAACATTTCAATTCAATTGCTGACATGAATGGATTATTGGGCAGATCCCTTTGCTGATGCAAATGCTGAGGACTCCGGTGCTGGGACAAAGGAGTATATTCATGTGCGTGTGCAGCAACGCAATGGAAGGAAAAGCCTGACAACTGTTCAAGGGCTGAAGAAGGAGTACAGCTATAGCAAGATACTGAAGGACCTGAAGAAAGAGTTCTGCTGTAATGGTACTGTTGTCCAAGACCCCGAGCTGGGCCAGGTTTGTTCTTCTCACTTGCTAAGTAATGTTATCGAACCCTCTACCCTAATAATCTTAAAACAAAAATCAGAAATGGACTATGAACAATGCTAATACCATTACTGAATAATAAAGTGGATTACAAGGGAAATAATGATTCAAGCCAATCCCATCTGCCTCATACACCCATGTACAGAAATTACAATAAAAAACAGTTACAGAACGACACAAAATACACACCACAGAGCAGGAACAAAGAACATAAGCTACTGGACCTTCGAGAGGCCACTACTCTCCCAAACTCACTTTACTAACCAAAAGATTAAACATCATCACTGTGTCCAAAGTGGAGGATTTAAAACACAGTCACAATTTCATTCCCTTAGCCCTAGGTACACCTAATCCCTACTCATATGCCACTTCTTTCTTACGGCCATGACTCACTGGATAAAATTTTGAACAAGCAGTATTGCCCCCAGTCTCTCCTTTTCTTCGTTGATTTCCTAGTTTACACTCCATAGATCAAACCGATGAGCTATGGATATGGACAATTACCTTGTGGCAAAAGCTTGTAACCGAGGTCAATGGTCTACTGATAGGTAGGAAAAGATGTGCGTATGTTGTGTTTTTATTGAGTTACATGATAGCGAACACGTAAAGGAGATTTATTTAAGTCTTGATCCACTTGATCTCCCTATTAACTATAATTCTCAAGTTAAGGAAATAAACGAGATATCCTTCATCCTCAAGAAGCGTTGTTTCATTTTAGTCCAGCACATAGGAATTATCGTTTCATTATTGTGAGTAGTGTTATTGGTTGCCGGATTAAGTCTCTCCTTGTCAATGAGAGCAGCCAGCAAGCCTAAGCCTTATCTCTATGGATGCAGGTCATACAACTTCAGGGAGATCAAAGAAAGAACGCTTCCACATTCCTTGTGCAGGTAAATAAGTATGCTCATGGCATTTTTTTTAAACGGTAAGAACACCATAGGCGGAGTTATAATTCCATGAATTCTTCTGTACTTTGACAAAACAGGCTGGAATAGCAAAGAAGGAGCAGATCAAGATTCATGGTTTCTAGGCCCTAAGAAGCAGCGGATAATTCAGTTTCATGTTATATAGCCTGCGTATTACACTCATAGCAGCAGTTGATGATAAATCCGAAAACTTTATATAATCTTCTTTGTTGTTTTTGAACCTTCTCGGATGGTTATTTTCTTTTCATGTGATAGAACTATATGGTTGTTGCCAAGAGGATCTTTGCAATAAATTTGTCATTGTGTCTCCGTGGGTGCTTCAGTATATTTTCGTTTCTGTTTCTTTTGCTCCTGGAATGTTGACGAATCGGGCTCGTCACTCAAGCTGATGATGGTCGATGGAGGAAGATGGTTTAAAAAAATCCTGTTAGCTTGCGTGATGGATTCTGTTTCATGTTTTAAAGCCTTAAAATTGTAACTTGAAATTTTAAATATACTCAAGTATAAATACTTATGAAAGCGATGGTTGTAATTATAAATATATTTAATTTGGAGTTTGCAATTATAATTTTTCACGGCCATGTATTAAAATCAGTTCTCACCGTTCTGCTCGCCAAGAGCATCTTGATTATATGCTTATATTTATTGAATTATTGAATGTCAAAATAATTTTTTTATTGAATATCAAAATAAATTTTAATTTTAGCACTGATAAATGATGATTATGTTTAATGCTATAGGCCTGCCGCTTTAGGTCTGTTTGATATAGCTTTAAAAATTATTTATAAAAATACTTTATGCAGTTGAGGTCAAAAAAAAATTTCACATTAATTTCCTATTTTATAAATCATAATTAAAAAATAATTTAGGGGTTGTTACATGAGCGGGCCCAATTCTCGGAGGGTATTGTCTGCTAGTGGTTCGTATTCATGTCTCTTGTGGAATAATCAATGGCATGTCCAGCGCCTTGGAAAGTGAACGCAAGTTTTGTCCGATAGTATGTGGGGCTGTGCCGCTGTGCCGTGAGGCAGATAGAGGGAGAGGGATAATCATGGAATTATGGAGCTTCAGCCTTAGGTAAATGAACCGTCCCTTCCTTTTTCGTCAACATGAACCAACCACTGCCACCAAATTTTGCTCCGTACTCATTATGCTATTGTTCTTGTGTAAATCTATAACCCTCCGCTTTATTCCATGTCATGCTGTCTGCTTTCAGTTGCTTCATTATTTTACTTCAAGTTCGTCATAACATAATCTGATTTACCAAAAGTCATTTGTTGTGACTTGTTAAGATTAACTAACAAGTACAAGCAAACCACACTCTGGATGCAATACTATTAATTGTTTAATTTTTCTCTCAGTGGCGCTTTGTACTATTTCAAATATACTATAAAAGTTGATCAAGTCTCGTGGGTTGTTAGATTTAAGTTTTTGGCTTTTTCTCAATGATTGCACCAAGTTAGACAGCATAATCCCCAGCTACCACTAATTTCAACAACCCCCTTCATATTTTCTTCAATTAATACCGTTACTGGTTCGAACATTAATCCCAACTCTGAGAAAAATCAGGTCATGAGGTGGATATTTTTCCCAGGACAGGTAACATTTCAACCCTATTTATCCTTTTGAACTTTCTTTTACGCCGACAACTATTCCACTTTCTTCTTTTAATATTATACCTAAAGAAAATACCTTGTAGGAAGGCCTTTTACTTTTGGCCAGACCAATGAGTTATTGTGTGTGACTGAGCAACAAACATCAAAGGATTTGGAATCTCTTGCAATATCTACTCCAACCAAACATTTAAGTGCCCAACTACCCATCAAACTTAGACTAGAATTCGCTTCAACTACCAGTCTTCTCTCTACGGGTTGCCTTTGTCCTTGGACTTCGCTTTCTCCTATTAATAGCCGAACACTTGATAATGATTGACCACATCAACAAACTTCAAGCATAGTTCCTTCCCCGCATCTCCTCTTAGACAAACACTGAAACTATACCCTTCCTTTCTTGAGTCCGTGTATTACGATGGCTGACATGGATCGCTCTTCTGATGATGTTTCTGCAGATTCTACAGGTAACCCTTTTCTTATACATGTCTTCTTCTCTTGATTGCTTCGTTGACGCTTTTCTACTTGAAACCCGCTCGTTCTTGTATAATTGGCCGGCTATGGTTTCAGAGTTTGCTAACATTTCTTGTCCTTCTTTACGTTGTTTACCTTGTGTTTGAACAGAAGAATAGGGACCAAGTCATGGTATTTCACTGAGAAAATGGCACATTTCGTGTAGATTTAAGGAAGTGACTCTTGTTTAACGTTTTCTCCCTTGGGTTGCTTCTTTTTTCTTCTTCTTTTTTTTGGCAGAGCAAACCTGTGAAGCTTCAAAGCTTGAGTTCTCTGAAGATGAGGAAACCCTTATAACCAGGATGTTCAATCTGGTTGGTCAGAGGTGAATATGCTTCCCTGTTCTGACTTATCCCTGAATTTTCGTTCAAGATTTAGAAAAGCTTTAAGAGATAATATACTTCTTTCCTAGGTGGTCTTTGATTGCTGGAAGAATCCCTGGAAGAACAGCAGAAGAAATAGAGAAGTACTGGACTTCAAGATGCTCAACCAGTGAATAAGCATCAGAAAATGGCCCAAGTTTCATCCACTCCTAGAACAAAGAAATTTTTTTGGTGTGCTTTATAAGTTTGTAAAAGCTAGATATATTATGGTATATGCAAAGATGACCTTACTAAATGGTACTGGTCTTTCGCGTTTTCACTGTAACCAAAAGGAGCATGCCACTATGACGCCTCTGTAATATTCTTCGTCATAACTTGCTATTTGAAGTGCTAGCCACCTGCGTGTATCTTCCCATTCTTATAGCCTCCAGCACATGCTATGGTAATCTCTCTGGATGTTTGTTGCTTCTTTGTTTGAATTGCCATATGAGGTGGAAGCCACCTGCGCGTAGCCTATGGCATTCTGGGTTGGTACGGATTCCTTCAAAATAAGAGAGAGTGGTGAAAGGTGAAAGTTTTTCTGATGAATTAAATTGTAAAGATGCCTTGTGAAGTAACTTCACAAACAAAACTGGGCATTTGGGGGTAACCTGAAACTGAATATATAATCCTGACCTTTTCTAACCAACCAAAATTGCTAAAATTTCTTCTCAACAAATTGGGCTTCATAATTTTATCCAGCTTGCGCCTTCTCTGCCAGCTAAGAAGCATAAGCACTGACACATACTGTACACAACATTGAATTGACAAACAATTTCAGGTGTCGATGTAAAACGTAGCCGCAACATTTAATTATCCATTCTTAATAGTTTGCCAGACAGGGAATTAAGAAGTTTAGACCTCTGTTTCATATCAAGATTCAACATGTTATAAACAGGAAGTTCTAAATAATCCTGGAGCTTGTGATCGAGATCAGATAATTCTAAACACGAAGTTTAGACCTCTGTTTCATATCAACATTATTATGCTAAAGTTTTTATGGTATTCTTCGGAAATTTGAAATGTGCAGGAATGTAATGAGTCTAAGAGAAGAAGAAATGTTAAAAACTAGACAGCACAATATGGCAATTCAGATGAAGATGGTCTTATTCGGTTCCTAAGTACGATGTACGTGATGTTAGATATACGGAGAGTCACATTCAATTGCAGCCGTACCTAAACTCGACCGTTAGATTTTTACTTCTCAGTCATCAGGAAAACTTCATAGAACTAAACACAAGTATTTTATTTACCTAAACAAACAAACTATACACTTACAGTACGGCATCATCAAATTATGATTGTCTATTGCAGCAAACACAATGCAGGAGTGTAAAAGAGAAATAGACACATGGATAAGATGTGACCCATCTGACTCATAAGACATTTTTTACTTATATATATATATATAATATTCTTCCAGTTCTAAATATAAAACCTTTATACACATTAGTATAAGAATTTTATATTTAAAACTAAAAGAGTGTATATATATATCATGTTATTTTCTAGAATCACCATGAAGCAGGGTGAGAGAAAATGTTCATCTGAACAAGCCTTTTGCTCCCCTCTCTCTTGTGAGGTAATAAATTGCATTTGATAGTGACAAGACATTCGTGCATCCCCTTTTCAGTTTCTTCCTTCTCGTGTTGTTCTTCTGTCCTGTCTTCACATATTAAGGGAATGCAACTTTTGGCATTCTTGATTGCGCTTTTATCCCAGAGCCGCGTTTTACTCTTCGATCAAAAATTGATCATTCATGAGGGAGAGCAAGTTTTTTTTTTTCCCCGACACATGTATCCAATGATTTTATAAGCAAAAGCAAGATTTTTTTTTTTGGTTGGCCACAGTTACCCTTCCATCAAAGACAATCATATTTAACGCAATTAAGACACTAAATTAAATGTGAACATTTTTCCTGAATTTGAGTGAAAGTTAATGTTTTGACTTTTTCCTGAAGCATGGAGGATTTTGCACACACGAGTATTTTTGTTGTAGATGAATAAAATAATTCTTCTCTTTGAGAAAACGTTCGGCTAATTTTGGAACTCAAATTTCTTTGAAGACGTTTTTGATGAGGAGAGGGGTCATGGGCCTCGCCAGCTCGACATGTTATTCTCCTGCAAAGCTTTGCGGTGCCCAATATCTTTAGAAGACCAAGTGAACAAAAGATTCTCCTTAAGCCTTCTGAAGCCCAATAAAGAATTCCTTAGGCCCAATGTAATTTTAGATTTATCCAAGGGGTGAACACCCCCCCAATCTCTCTGACTCTGACACAGCCATACAGTGGGGACCGCGAATCGGTAAACATTTTAAATCTTTTTTATTTTTTATTTAAATAAAGACAGAAAATTATAGATCTAAAAACTTTAAATCTAAACAGCTTTGCAGCAGATTTGAATATTCCAGCTTTTACTTCACTAACGAGCATTGAGACATCTGTATATAGATATAGACATATGAAACACTGATTAAATACCCACTTTCTCTGTAAGTACATGCATGTTATTCTGGTCAAGGGTGCAAAAAAGAAATGCGAGGAAGATGAGCGTCTCGAAGTGATCAAAACGTAATCTTCGCAGTATTATCTGCAGCCAACTATTAAAGAGGTGTTTGGAAGCACCGTCTCCAAAACGAGACAAATTTCTTCACATATTTATTTCGTATATCATAAAAATACTTTTAAAATTATGATTTGAAACACCCCTAAAACTGTATGTAAATAAAGTAAATTTCAATCCAACCACGATATCATAGTATCATGCTTATGGGCACTGAAACGTTGTAAATCCCAAGATAAAAGCGACCTCCCATTCCTCCTAACCCTCTGACTTACTTATCCTCATTCCTCACGCTTTGTATTTATCTCTCTATCCATCCACGCTCCCATACCCCCCGCCCCCCCAGCCTCCCTTATCGTAATTCATAACTTAGTGTCTTTCATCATTACACCAATCCAATCCTGACATTCCTCTCCCGAACCCAATAATGCACAACCTCTCTCCCCCCTGGGACGTACACATCTCATTCCAACGTCCCATCTTCTTCCTATATTCCTTTTGTTACACATTTTACTATTCGAACAGTGGAGGTTTCTCCCAGTAGAAATTCAAATTTTGATTCGTGAGATTGATTCTTTTTACTAGAAATCTAAGCGCGTTGATTTTTATATTGGCCTCTATATACTTATTCTGTGCAACAAGTTAGCAAGGCAATTAAGGAAGCAGAGTTTCAAATTAAAAAGCAAATTTACGTAATCTACAGGGTGTGTTTGGATAAAATCCAAACCATTGTTTTAGAAGTGTTTTTACGGATTACGAAGTAAATATGTGGAGGAGATTATCTCGTTTTGCGGAAAAGTGCTTCTGAAACCACGGTTTGGGGATACCCAAACAGATCCTTAATTATTTACAAAGACAGAGAACGAACAAGCCAGCCAAGTCAAGAGGGGAAAACAGAATCAGTTAAGATGGCGTGAAATTGATTATACTACGATAACGAAAGATGACAAAAGAGTTGAGGGACGGGATGTATAGAACGCCATCAACCCATCACCATACGTCTGCCTCAAAATGCAACTCTAAAAATTGACAAGTTTCGATCTTTTCCTGATGACATATATGGCAATAAAAATATTTTATTTGATTATTTAATCATGAATGCGATCCAGAAGCACATGCAGTGGAACCTTCTTTCGTATAAATTGAACACCTTGCAGCAGCTTTTCCCTCCATGAACCTCTCCTAGTTCTCCGATTTATTTACACAGAACAAGAAAAGAGAAGTTTTATATATATCCATGGCTACATCTTTCTCTGCGCCCTCCTTGGTAAGCCCTATCTTTTTCATTTCTTCAGTCTTGTTATGACCGAGCTTCAACATAAATTTTATTGTGCAATATATACGTAGAGTTTTAGTCTGTTGCTCTTGCAGTCTAGTTATCCATCCTACATTGTTTAATTTGGTGGATAAATAAGACAAGTTCTTGTTCTATATTTATATAAATGTGAACCTTGCGATCTCTTCTGGGTTAACTGATCAGTGAGTTCGAGTCCTCAGAAAATAACATCTTGCAATGCATTTAGATTCATGATACCAGATGGCGGGAACCGTGTGTGGCACCCAGTTTGAATTGAGCCACTTTATTCATGATTTATAAGTAAACACTTGCTATAGATTATAGATTTTATGCATATCGGTGATATATCGGCAAAAAAATAAAGACGCTTTTTAAATATAAATTTAAAAAATAACGACTAATTAAAGATAAACTTCAAACACCTGAGCCCATCAGAATTGGTTTTAGAGAAGACTTTAGCTTTGGAGATTCGATACAAGACCAAGGATTTTACTTACCTTGGAGCATATCCATTTTTTCCGCAACGACCCTGAAGCAAAATACGAAACTTAGTATTCACTTTTCCCCCAAGGAACTCAAGTGCACATGGTTTAGCTTTGAAACAGAGAATCTCGATAGCATTCAGAAAATAAGACATTCAAGACTATTATATTAACCTTCAAGAGGTCTTCTTAGCATGCAACTGTTTGTCTGATTGTTTCCTTCATTAAAATGAGGATATCAATCATACAAGTCTGGGAATTTTAACTCTGAACGCTCTAAATCAGAGAATTTAACATCAGATGTAATAATGAGAATGTACGTGTAGTACTGATACGTGCGTTTGTTGGATAAGAAGAAATTCTGTGAGGAAACCCACACATAAATAGTAAATTAGCTAACAATACTAGGAATCTCTGATTCTGAACCAAAATCACTCTCCCTTCAATTTTTCTCTTTCTTTTTTGATAATTTCATGAAAAGCTAGTTATATGAACAGATGATGGAAGAGGAAGCAAGGTTTGAAGCTGAAGTAGCAGAGGTGCAAGCATGGTGGAACTCGGAGAGGTTCAGGCTAACCCGGCGACCGTATTCGGCGAGGGACGTAGTGGCCCTGCGAGGCAACCTCAGGCAAACCTATGGGTCCAACGAGATGGCCAAGAAGCTATGGCGAACCCTCAAGACCCATCAAGCCAATGGCACAGCCTCAAGGACCTTTGGTGCACTCGATCCTGTTCAGGTCACCCAAATGGCTCACCACTTGGATACCATCTACGTCTCCGGCTGGCAATGTTCCTCCACCGCCGCCACCACCAACGAACCCGGCCCCGACCTCGCCGATTACCCTTACGATACCGTCCCCAACAAGGTAATTAATACAGTCATATCATATAATACCACTCAAGGTGAAACACAACAATTCTACATTTCCATGTTCTAATGATTATCATGACTTCTTTCAGGTTGAACACCTATTCTTTGCCCAGCAATTCCATGACAGAAAACAGAGAGAAGAAAGAATGAGAATGAGCAGAGAAGAAAGAGCCAGAACCCCATATGTTGATTACTTGAGACCCATCATAGCCGATGGCGATACCGGCTTTGGCGGCACTACAGCCACTGTCAAGCTCTGCAAGCTTTTTGTTGAACGTGGTGCTGCCGGTGTCCACATCGAAGATCAATCCTCTGTGACCAAAAAATGTGGTCACATGGCAGGAAAAGTTCTAGTGGCCATTAGTGAACACATCAATAGGCTTGTGGCTGCGAGGCTGCAATTTGATGTGATGGGAGTGGAAACAGTACTGGTGGCTAGAACTGATGCAGAAGCAGCTACTCTGATTCAGTCTAATATAGACACAAGGGACCATCAGTTTATACTGGGTGTGACCAACCCGAGCCTGAAAGGAAAAAGCTTGGCCACTCTTATGGCAGAGAATATGGCTGCGGGGAAAAACGGGGCTGAGCTTCAGGCTATTGAAGACCAGTGGCTATCAATAGCAAGGTTGAAAACTTTTTCTGAGGCAGTTGAAGATGCAATTAAGAGCATGAGTATTGGGAAAGAAGATAAGAAAAGGAGGTTGAATGAATGGATGCGATATTCGAGTTATGAGAAGTGTCTGTCTAATGAGGAAGGAAGAGAGATTGCTGAGAGATTGGGCGTGAGAAACCTCTTCTGGGATTGGGACTTGCCTAGAACAAGAGAAGGGTTTTACAGATTCAAAGGGTCTGTTATGGCAGCAATCGTACGTGGATGGTCTTTTGCTCCACATGCTGATTTGCTATGGATGGAAACCAAACACCCCAATTTGGTTGAGTGTGCCCAATTTGCTGAAGGGGTGAAGTCTAAATACCCAGAGATAATGCTGGGTTATAATCTTTCTCCATCATTTAACTGGGATGCTTCTGGGATGACTGATGAACAAATGATTGAGTTCATACCCAGAATTGCAAAGTTGGGGTACGTGTGGCAGTTCATAACTGTGGGTGGTTTACACTCAAATGCACTAATTACTTCAACATTTGCAAGGGATTTTGCAAAGAGGGGAATGCTGGCTTATGTAGAGAAGATTCAGAGAGAGGAGAGAAATAATGGGGTTGATACACTTGCTCATCAGAAATGGGCAGGGGCTAATTATTATGATAAGTACCTTAAGACTGTGCAGGGAGGAGTGGCGTCAACTGCCGCAATGGGCAAAGGTAAGTCATGAAGGAACATAACATCTTTTGTGTTTGCTTTGTGAATAAAGATTGGAACTTTATAATGATTTTTGTTGTTTGATGTTGTTTTGCAGGAGTGACTGAGGAGCAATTCAAGCAAACTTGGACTAGACCTGGAACAGTGGATATTGGTGGAGGGACTGTGGTCGTTGCCAAGGCCAGAATGTAGAATCGAACCAATTCAAGTATTTTAAGGATTGGAATAAACGTGCAGGAATAATAACTGTCTAGACTATATTGTTGAGTCATTTTGCTGTTGTTTTACTTCTCAGTCTCGCGCTCGTTAAAGCCCTCGAATTCTCATTGGAGGAGGAAGGAACTCATTTTTGTTGTTTGATTTGGTCTAATCCTTTTATGCTCGAAATAATACCCCTGAAGCTTATTTTATTTTGTTTTCTGCCTCTTCATTTTTCGTTAACTGATGTTGACTTGACTTAACGATGCATTAGGAATGGATCTTAATTACGTCCAGTTTTTCCAATGAAGAGAAGAACTCATATATGGAAGTGAATATACGCGGCTCCTCGTTTAAATTTTTATTTTGTTTGGCAACAATTGGGAATTTTTTAATTTTTAATTTTTAATACTCTATGTCATGAATTGAGAGTAAGTGTACCTTCTAAGGAGAGTATATTTTCAAGAAGCTCATGAAAGATCTTATTTGGTTCTAAACCATTATTTTAATGAATTTCAAAGCAAATTCCTTAATTACCTAAAATCATGACACAAGGGAAGAAAGAAAACAACGGCTCCTTTTCATATTCAAACTTTTCCGGCCAATAAAAAAAAGCTTTTCCATTTTCATATTAAACATAAAATTAATGTTTGCATTAAATAAAAAATTAGGCAAGAAAGTTTTTTTTTCTTCCCCGAATGAACCCCTGCTATGGCCTGTGGATGCGTTGACACTATAATCGCGCGTTATTTGCCACGTTAGCCAACGCACTGTGTCTGTCACCTTCCGCCTTACATCCACTGTCGCTTTCTCGCACTCGCAGTGTCTCTTTCCTTTTCCTCCTCCACACCGAGCACCATCAATCAGATGAGAAGGTTGGACTTGATCGGCCAACAAGGATTGTAGGTCGTCGGAGTCGAAGATCTGAAAGCAAGCTCTCCTCTGATGATTAAAATTTCCAAGGCACAAACTTTACCTTCTCTCAGGTTCAACCTATCTTTGATTTTCTCCTAGACGCTTTGATTCTTCGGAGCTTTTTTTTATCTTCCTTTTCGACCTCTTAATGCGTTTATTATCTAGCTCACTTTAGTTCGTGCCATACTATCTTTATTTTAATTCGATAAATCTAAGCCGATCTTACTTATATGCTGTTTGGTTGTTGAGGAAATTGAAAGGAAGAATGACTGTGTTGATTTATTCTGTAGTTCTGTTTCCTTCTTCGCCTTGTGGGTTAGTTCGGCTTTGTGGATCTCATGAAAAAGCAAAAGTTTGAATATTAATGAATTAACTTCGTAACAAGTTCAGTGCAGACTTAGATTTCGATCTCGGTCGCCTGAACATGAATGCTTAGATTCCCAATTTTTTCTCCGTTCTTTGCTTTTGTTTTTTTGGTCAGATTCGGATCAATCGATTTATATTGCCCGCTATGATTTTTAATAACAAATGTTCAGGATATATCTGCTTACTAGTTATGGGATTCAGATTAAGGTAAATTGAAACTTCATTGAGGCCTTCGATGTCACTTGCACTTGAATCGAATTCTGGAATTTAAATTGCTTTATCTTTGCCAGGTAAGGATCTTTCGGTTCTTTGCTTTCATATTGGTTAATTTTCTTGTTTTCTTTTTATGTCTTCGGTATATTAAGAAAAAAATTCATGTGTCGTGTCATTTACCAGAAAGGATGATGGATTGATGTGTTTTCTGCTTGCTATATGGTATATTCAAATGCTCACCTCAAACGTCACCAATTTTTGTTAAAATATTAATGCAGGCTGCTTTGTTTCAGTTCCCTAGTTATTTGTGCCATTTTCCCTTACAGAATTGGCGTTTCGAACCTTCAGAAACCCAAAAGTAGTTCATAGGACAAAATTCCCCTCGCCCCCCTCTACCCAGCATCTTGCAGACTCTGTTTCACATGCATTTGGATAATCCACAACCATCGTATCTCCCAGCTAATTCTTTGTGCACTGGCTGTATTTTTTATCTGTCTGATAGCTCCTTTGGTAGCATACAGAGAATGCTTTATGTGGGAAGAGGGAGGTATTTTGCATACAAATCATGGTGTTTGAGGATTGATTAGGTACAAATGCATACAGGCTGTCAGAAATTGATTACAACGGAAGTTGACAAGATACAGAAAGATCGTCTAAGAAGGGAATACCATACAAATAACGGAGATAAGCATGTGCTTTGTTTATTGGGTCATACATAATGTTTCTGCATAATGTTGTGTTTTCCCTTCCTTTATGCTCGAGATTTTCATACAAGTGGAATTATCACTACTTAGATTCAGTAATTTGTAAAATTAGCTCATGCATTTTTTTTTTTTTGGGGGTCTGTATACTTTTCATGTCTCTCCGTATTTTTCACTCTCGTGGTTAAGAAGTTTTTGTTAAATAGAAAGTTTACCACGACATGTTAGAATTTCACTTGGGATATTCATACTTCTAAGGCATCTTTCTGTTAGGCTCAAGGTACAGATAAGGTTTTGGGTTGTTGACATGATATTGCAAATTATGGATGGAGAATTAGTTAATACTATTCATGACAATGTTTATGGTTGTAGCTTGCAGGACTGAAGCAGTATAGGAGATCTCTTTTTCAATACATAGATTGGCAGTGAAATAGTATATAAATATTCATTAGCTAAAAGAGTAGAATAATATGATTACTTTCTTCTTTGAATGCAAAACACTTCTCTTTGATATATCAGCCAAAGAGTTCATTTTTTGAGTGACACAGATGTGCTATCGTCCCAAAGACTCTCTTGAAATTGAAGATTTAAGGTGAAGGGTTCATATTTATCTTCTTACCACAGTGCATACGATGCATATTGTTGTCCATCATAAAAGGGAAGATAAAATTGAAGTCCTTGTAGCTTAAGATGAATCAGAACACCTAAAGTACCCATAAAATAATAATTCTTTCCCCATTTAAAAGGCAAGAGTTTAGATAAGGGATGAAGGAGGAAGCTGTGTCAGAAGGTGTATATATTTCTCTTAACAAGCTGGCATTCAAAACATCACATCAGAAATTGCAATGGAACTTTGGGAACTTAGATGATGTACCTTTGTTACATGCTAATCTTAAAAAAGGTCTTGGAAGGATGACGACATAATACAAAACAATGGAAAGGGAATATGTTAAGTATTATCCAGGGGATGGGAATAGTGAAACTCTTTCGATTTGGTGGTAACAGCTTGAAGTTGGTATCTTTTCTATTAACTATTATTTCTCATAGAAATGATCAAACTTTCAGAATAGTCCATTGCCCTTCATGGCATATGGACAGTGAAGTTTAAATCTGCAGTCTTTCTCTTTCAGATGCAAGGAATATGCAATATTTAGGTGTCTATTCATTTCAAGGATAAGCAAGATTAGTGATTGCTCCAGGCCCTGCCCCCAGGTTTTCTTTCATGTTGGCTTGTTAAAACTTGGTCTGAATGCTCGGACATGGGGAATTTTTGATATTTCATAATCTATATTACATATGTTCCAGTGCAATCATCAATATTGATCTTGTGCGATAGTGTTCAACGGAGTGTTTTCCATCAACATAAGATATCGGCCGCAACCAGCAATGCAGAGAATGGATGGTAAGACTACCGAAGCTTTAACTCGGTGTAAGGTTTACTACCGAAGCTTTAACTCAGTGTAAGGTTTATGGAACTTAGATGGGATCTTACTTGATGAAAGCACAATTGCAGTTTCTTATACTCAATGTTGACTTTAAGATTATTGTCCTCTAACTAGTGAGTTTACTTCTACTTTGGTCATATCTGCTCTGAAGTCTTGGCATCTCTCTACTCTTTTCTGGATTTTCTAATCATCCTCAATCATTTTAATGTTTTCCAATACATGTCTTCAACAGAATCCAAGCTTACCTCCGTGTGCTGGCTTCTATATTTTGCCTGATATTAGAGCCTGATATCCTGTTTAATTTTCCAGAAACCCTTTCATCTACTGAAACTGAAAGTATACAGGGCTCTCACAGAAGAAGGCGGTAAACGAGGTTAAAAATTTGAAAGCAGTGGATGCCAAAATAAAAAATAAAAAAAAATTGCAATTTTATCTCCATCAGCCGTGCATGCATTCTTAAAAAGAAGGCAAATTTGGCCAGTTGTGCAAGTAACAAACTCTGGCCAATCAATTGTCAAAGTGCTTATTTAACGGGGAAAACTGACATGTAAAGTAGTTCATTGAGATGGATATTACTTTTCTCTTACTGGTTACTTCTTCCATGGTTTAAGTATAGAGAGTACCACAATAGCGGCGATCACCAGGAGAAGGATAATGGAAATCATCATGCACTTCCTTGACCTCTTCTGCAAGCTCTTTGCAGTGTGGAGAGCATCTGTACCCGATTTCACATGATCAGTTGCATTTGCCACCTGTTAAAAAGAGAATGTCGTAAACATCTGTTAGGTCTTTTTTTTTGGGGGGGGGGGGGAGCATGGCTTGGACAAGGCATCATAAGGCATAAGTGAAGCTCGATTATATATTAGACAGAAGGAAATGAACTCTCCACTTGAGTATTCGAAATGTTTGTTATATAAACAATAAAAAGACTTTCTTTGAAACAACTCGATCGTGTGATACTGGGTCATAAAAAGTTAAACGTTTTGTCCTAGCGTACACCATATGACATCAAAATATTTCATTTATCTCAGAAGTAATGAAATATCTGGGAAATGAAACCAAAGTTTAGGAGGCATCAGACAGAAGAATCTTCATTGGAGGATGCGACGTGCGGATGCGATGGAAATTCGGATTTTTCCTCCACAGAAAAACCTATAGCCTCCGGCAATTGTGTAGACTGTAGATCTTGGACTCCTTACTTTACCGACCAAAAAGTGCCCTATCCTATTCTACTCGAGTAGTATTTGATAAAAATGTAGATGATACTATTTGATGTTCTCCAAACATGGCATTATTTGGTTTTACCGTAAAAGAAACTTGGGGAATAGACGGCAGGGTAGTTACCCCAGAGAGAGAGATCTAAGGAGATAATACTAGCCTGGATGAGTGCTTTAACATCATCGTCTTGAAGAGGAGAGACATGACAAAGCAAAATCATGTTGGGTAGGTAAAATGATGACTTTTGAGAAGCAGACTTCTTATATTTTTCGGAAATCACGGCTGAGTTAGAGGTCACAAATAAGGAGTGAATCTTACTTGTCAAAGGGCCAATAGATGTAAAACTGACATTTCCAGCAGCTAATTTGAAAGCCAAGAAAATCAGAAAGTGAAACTTATCCACATACTCAAGAAACTAATACTAGCAACGAAGAGTTAATATTATGCATGAAGCACAAAGAGATATACAAAAGAAAAATGATGCACTTTCAGGGGAAATTGACAATGATTTATCACTAGTCCTTCACAGTTTGTCTAACCCATGCCCTGTTATCCATGTTAAGTCACAACCTTCTGTATTGGGACACTGGTACAATCTGTGCCATTGCCAACAGTGACTAGTTGTGTGGACCACTAGTGACTGAATGTACGCCAAAATCATGATTGACTTGAAAAAGGGAAAATAGCATTCCTTTTAATGTCTGGTGAGATAAGAAATATCTTGAAAAAAGTATGGATACCGGAGTTTTTTTAATAGTTATTACTTTGAATATGACAAAGGGCAAACAAATAAAATAAATTTAAAGGTTAAGATTATCTAGTATTCTGAAATATTTTTTCAAGAACATGTAGCACCCAAAAACATTTTGTGGTGCATTTAGCATACTAAAATATTTTCTAAGTGTATTCAGCATTTTGAAGTTTTTTTTTTTGTCTTAGTGCTAGATGGACCAAAAAATATTTTGGGTGTTGGACGCAATTTAAAAAAAATACTTTGAGATGTTAGATGTACGTAAAAAATACTTTACAATGTTAGAAGCATCTAGAGAAATACTTTAAGATACTAAATAACCACATGATACTTTAAGGTACTGAATGCATCTGAAAAAATATTTCAAGATATTGTATGTACCTTAACCCTCAATTTAGTTGTAGTAATCTCATTTCACTACCGACCAAATAACCTTACAATGTAATTAATCAATTCAAAATTTGAAATTAAACCCACAAACCGTATTGTGGTTATTTGATCCTAACAAATATTAGCAAAGGAATGCTTGTTTAAAAAGTTCAGTTCCACCTAAAATAACATCGTCCCGTGACCACCTTCAGTCTAAGTCCCAAGGAGTTTAAGAAGGTGGATACGAGGATGGTCTTCCTACAATTCACTGCTCCTTATTCCCAAAATTTCACTCCTTCCCTTAAATATGCTTCCACATTAGTCTCTCTCTCTCTCTCTCTCTCTCTCTGTGTGGGAACTAAGAAGGGGTTCTTCAATAGAATAGCAGTAGCAATACAATCAGCAAAGCAAATGAATGCTGATATTGGATCTTCTACGGTCTTGGAAGAGAGAATCCGGGAGGAAATATAAGACTAACTAGGAACCCTTTTTCCTTATTTTTACACTCATCCTTTCTCATTACTCTCCTTTTCAACTGCATTATTTGCAATCAATTTAGAAATGTAAAATATTCGGATTTATGAAGGTTACAAGGAATGTGACTTTCACATCTACGGGCAAAACACCATTAATAAATTAGTCAGAAGTCAAGTCAATCACAGCAGCAGTAACAGACCAAGAATTAACAAAATAAACATGAAAACAAGATGTGCCGCTAACTCACTCAAGAAAATTAGCAAATCTTATCTCAACTAATCAAACCACTATATATATAAGCGTGCGTGCGAGCGCGTGTATTTGTGTATGGACAAGGAGCAGAGTAGCACACTCAAGCGCCCTTGCTACTCTTCCACGGTTGGATAACACCAACAACTATGACAGCTACTATCAATAATAGTATAATGATGGCAATGCACATCCATTTTCGAGAGTTCTTCTGCAGTTTCTTAGCATTTTGTAGCACAGATGTCCCTCTCTGGACATGATCGACTGCATTGTTAACCTGAATAAGGTTCTGATTAATGTAAACTCGACTAAAAATACTCCGCATTCTATGTGCAAGCATATACAATCATAAAATCAGGGGAGCGAAAACACAAGCAAACCTGACTTTCAATGTTATCTAAAATTTCTCCTTGAGCATCAACCAACACTGCCATGTCAAGGTAGATCTGAGAAGTAACATGCATGGCATTAGATAAACCGTTCATCATCATCATCATCTAAATTATTAAAACGTGAAATTAAGATCTGTGCAGGTAAACCTGGTGTAAATCAAGAAGCCTTTTCTCAATTTCCTTAACAGTATCGTGTCTCTCCTGAATTTCTTCCACTGTATTTAACACCTATGACATCCCAAATTTTATGAATAAAAAAGAATAGGAACCAAATCTATCAAAAAGTTAGTGAATTAAACAAAGCAAGCAGAATTTTTGCTCCACTGACCATCATATCAAATAATGCAAAATTTCATATCAACAAAGAAGCCCCAGTTACGGCTATGAATAAAATAAGACTAGGAACGAAACACCAACAAAACAGTAGGTATGAAGTTCATTGTCCAATTTTTCCAAAAGTCCAGCTTCATACCTTTCCAGCATAATCATAAATCTCAGTAAGGATGTATATCTTTAGATTGGTATTAAGGGGATGGCTTCATTGTCTAAAATGAAGGCATTTTCCATCAGAAAATCAATCTATTAACACCACTTGTCAATCACAGAGGAGCAACTTATGATAACACCCCCGACAACCCGTAATAATTGTCCCATTGGAACAACTACTTTTCAGTAAATAATAAAGCCGCCAAAAATTTCAATAAAACACACCATCCGAAGATACTATATAGAAAGAAGGCCACTGAATATGATGGAATGATCCCTTGTTTATTTTTTGAATAAAAACAAAATGCATGAAACTGTCTAAATTTATTCATATCTAACATCACAAACCAAGTACCTGTCCTCTTCCCGTTTCTAGCATAGCCTTCTGAAAGATTTGCTCACTGCTTCCCGTTTCTATTAGTTGGTCAATTGTCTAAGACAGTCATTAAACTTGACCAATTACAACAAAATTTATATTTCGTATAGTTCAAATCACAAATTTACACTTCAGACTTACCTCATCATCTGGTCTAGTTCCCGTGACTGATTAATCAAATCATACAATCACAAATTGAAAAACATGAGAACAAGATAAACTAAATAGATAAGTAAACAAAAGAACAATTGTACTATCATACTGTTACAATAATAATTCCGTCATAAGGGAGAATATTTAAACCTGTGATAACTCTTCTCTCTACCACCTCACGATATTCATCTTGTATTCTTTGTCTAAGAGTCTGAAACATACTATATCTATCAGCAGATAGAGTTGAAATTTTGATGGCCAGCTAATAATGTGAACAGGTTAACATACCTGAAACTCTGTCATTAGATCCTTAAACCTTTTTGTCAAAGAACTGTCATGTCAATGGGGGAAAAAAACTTCAGCTTTCTACTTTGCTTTATGAAGTACAACAATAAATTTATACACTGGCAACTAACTTTGTCATGTTCATCCTCGCTCTATCAACACCAGTTCCCTTCTCGCAACCAGGCTTTTGTCTGTTGGCTAGATTCTGCATACAGAGAACAATACCTGATTACATACTTATTCAAAGTTCCTTAAATTTTCATACCACTGGAATCTAATAACAGAAAAATTGTCCAGTATCTCAGTACATCTTTGTTTATAGCTTCTATTTTTGCTTTGACCGTACGTGCAATCTTTCCAACTTCATCAATATCTTTTTCCATCCTCTTCTTGATAGCTGAAAACAATTTCACAGCGTTGTTGGTGTCGTTAAAAAAAAAAAAAAATCAACATCCAATAGTGATGCATTGTTAAACAGTAATAATTATTTCTCCTCTGAGTTGCCAAGGAAACTGCTACTCATCTGAAATAACTGGCAGGTTACAAAACCAAGTAGGTACATATTCAGTTCTGATGTTAACAAAAAGAAATGGCACCATGATATACCTTTCATGGCTGAAGCTTTTGTGACAGATTTGGACTCCTCATTGGCTTCCTGTAAAAAGCCCCCTTACTCACATGAAACAGTTATCATCTGAGGAAGCACTCAAGAACATCTATTCTAGAAATTCCAAAATGACTACTAAATTTCAAACTAGCATAACAATGGACTTGAATTTCTAAGTAAGGAGTATATCACTCACAAAGGAGAAACAATTCAACAGTTAATTAACAAATATGAAAAATATGTTCCATTGAAGTTTATTGTAGAAATTTACAATGAATTGACTGTCATGGTCAATTTTGACAAATTTATGATTATTTAACTTCATTACTATTTCTTTTCCCTTAACTGTAATTAAATGATTTGGTTCACCTGTCCACCTAGTCCCCAGGAGATAACAAATTAATGCAGGAATAGTCCCTGATCACTGTGGTGTAGAGTGGAACTTGCATGAGCTTCAGCCACACAAAGACAATTGAATAATATGGTTTTATGTATGATAACCAGAAGGATCTACATAATACTAAGTGTGACCAGGCACGAGTGCCTTTTACACAATAAGCCATCAACAATATGTTATACTAGTATTGTTGACCCTTGGTAAGGATCCAAACACTAGCAGGAGTAGAAATTTCCACCAAATCCTTGATTAAAAAAAATCGTAAAAGACAAATTCAATGAATTTTATAATATTTGCTCTTATTCACAAAATCACGGAACTTACATAAAGTATCAGCAAAGAGAAGATTTGATTTACAGATCATAACCTTTGAGAGCTTACTGCCAATAATGATAAGGAATATGACGAAGAAAAAGTACATGCCTTAAGTTTTTTAAGAAGCCCCGACAGCTTATCAATCTGTTTATCAGCCTCTGCGATCTACAACCAGAATTAAATATATTAGTAAATGTTAGATATTGAACTGAAATATTAACAAACTCGTTGCTGAAAAGAAAGACAAGGGAATTGAAAGTTTGATCAGTTTGATTCATGCTCCAAGACTCACATTAGTTTTAATTATATGAGAAAAGAAATGTGTACAAAGCCAAGTAGACAAATTAACATCTTGAATCTGAAAAGGCTTAAAAAGCATGAAAATTGTGCACCTGCTTATTAAAAGCATCCATTCCCATGTCATAGTTGTTCCCTGGACCTTGTGTTCCCATCTCAATATCACTCTGTCGAGAAGGCTGACCTTTGCTGTCGCCAACAAATGAATCCTACAAGAAAATAATTCAAATAGGACAACCTTATCTATACATTTTGAGGTGGAAGCACAACCTAATGCTTAATTTCACACCAAAGTGAAAAAATTACAATAGAAGAAAGAGCCAAAACTACTTTCAGAATTCATCCTAGAAACCAAAGAATTACATCAGCTTCCCCTGCCTTCCTTCCTTTTTGGGTCCAATTCACGCAGCAATGTTAAAATAGCAAACATAACCAATCCTGGAAAAGCAGAGCACACTACAACAGTACAACTAGAGTCCCAATGAGGCGAGTTACGAACTTTCACAATAGAAATTGATTGATAGTTAAAGGAAGACGGTATCTTTAGGGAAACTTTGACGACTTTCTAATTCCCTTGGAGATCAAGCACGATAATTTCTTATTAAATTTAAGGAAGGGGAGGTGGCGGGGCGGGGTAGCACCACACTATCAGGTGATACTGAAAAGTGCAGACATATTGTCGAATCAAACACTCAAAATCAGAACAAGAGCAGAAAATTCGGCAAGAGGAAACAAAAATTGAAACTCAAAACTAGTAATCAAACACGAACTGATGGAAGCATGTGGAATTTGGTTAATAGAATTTGATATGGACTTACAGAGAGCAGGTCGTTCATCTTGATCAGATCAAAACGGGCTTGGAGCGGGCGGAGAGAGAAAGAGATTGTGCAAACCAAGAAAAGGGAAAGATACGAAGATTGAAGTCTGAAGACGGTAATAATGCTTTGCTGGACGGTGGCCGGCGAAACAACACAGAGACAACAAACGCTTTGGCACGAAAGGCGTTACATACGGCCGAATCCCGTCGTTGGCATTAATTTAATTTAATAATGTAAAATAAACTTAATTAATTTAAAACAATAAATATATAAGATATGTATTTTTTTAAATATATATTTATTAATAATAAATTAATAAATTAATCAAAGAAAAAAGAGAGTAAATATTAGGGATAAAATTAAAAAAATATTAAATATTTAGATAAAAGTGAATGTTATCTTATAAAAAAAAATTTCTAATAAAGTTTATCTTATCTTTTGAATGGGGGAGTGTTATATTGATTTGTTTATTAATACGAAATTTTGTTAATTGATTACTATATTTTCTGAAAAAAAATTAGTTATTTGTAACGAAATTATTTTAGAAAGGAAACAAAGTATGATAGAGCAGCATATTCTTTTTTTTTTTTTTGCCGGAATAGAGTAGTATATTTAATTCTTTGCAAAACATAACCATCTATTAAAAAATAGGTATTTAAAAATAATTCTTTTTGTAGAATTCAACTATGGCATTTATTTTTTAACATTCTGTACAATTAGTTCTATATTTATGAAAAAAAATTCGCCAAAAATAATGATTTTATGAAAAGGTTAATATTTGTGCTTTTTACCTTTTTGGTTGACCTCAATTCTATTTTTAGTTATATTTGAGTTTAATACGGCAAAAGCGTATAAACTTAATTAAGATACATCTATATCTATAGTTAATAAATAAAATATGACGGTTATATATGCAAAATGAGTGGAATTTTTATTTTTTAAAGTAAAACTTTTAATATAAAAATTAATTTAAAATTTGATTTGATTCTAAATATAAAAGTCTAATCCATCTTGTTTATTATATTTATTCATTTTTTCAAATTAATCATTGTAGTAGCTGTACATGTTTAAAATGTCATCAAATGGTAGTTCTAACTAATTAACACCTATTTATTACAAATAAATAACTTAATTAATTTTTTAATCTATTTAAATTAATTAACTGATTTTTACAAGTACCGGAGGTAATATTACCATACTACCGGCCACTGGTTACTCTTTTTTCTGTCGGAGCTTGTCGACGTATCAGAGAGGTGGAGGCTGGAGTCGAGAAGCATGCAATTTCATCAGCTAATGCCTAATGTTGGAATTTCGGGCATTAGAATTAACAGCTTTATATTCATATACATGATATGGTTTATTTATGGCAATTTTTGCTATAAATTGCGATTCAAATATCATAATATCATGATAACAAAATCCTCACATTTTTTATAATTTATGAGTGTTGATAATTTATATATTGTTTATAATTTATGAAATAATACAATTTGATAAAAATTTTGTGCAAATAATTACGTAGATATATAGATATAATAGACTAGTATGAACTAACTGTTATATGAATGGACTTTGGAATGAGTTGGCCCTCTTAGATCTTCAGAGTTAGGAGTGCTCTTCAGAGACTCCAGCGGTTTATTCCCTCGGGCCTTGCTTAAGGTCAAATTAAAATATTATTCACCAATAAAATATATGAAAAAAAAATCAAAAAAATTATATATAAGTCTTAATTAAGAGACTTATTTACAAATAAGTCCTATATATAAATTTGTGAACATAATTTTTAAGTGTAACAAGAGTTGGTTCTTGGTTGTAACTAATTTCCTATGTGAAATTACATGAATGTTCTTCTTCATTCTCTTTGATTGACATTGACCAAGGGCTCACGACCAATTGACTAGCAAAGCTGAGAAGTTTGACTTGTAAATCTTCAAGATTTACTTGAAAATCTATCTTACTTGGCATCCAGAGTTTAAACTCTAAATTACTAATGAGAAAATTACTCATATATACGTCCCAAAGAATTAATATTTACAATCTATATGAGTTTGATTCTACGTAATTAACCTGACTTATAAACATGGAAGTGTCGCTCACAACTATTAAATTGTTTAATTTGACTTGT
This sequence comes from Neltuma alba, assembly GCF_004799145.2. NCBI lineage: Eukaryota > Viridiplantae > Streptophyta > Magnoliopsida > Fabales > Fabaceae > Neltuma > Neltuma alba. The sequence goes on along the minus strand of NW_021635966.1, from coordinate 94,084 downwards.
AAATAAGATAATATGATGTGTAAATATTAATGTTTTTTTGGAACCTAATAGTATTAAATGAAATTGTGAAAATCCAATTATATTTAATATGTAATTTTTTTCATAATTTAATTTAAATATATTGATTCTTCCCCGTTATTGTTAGGTCGAATGGATTATTTTCCATGAATAAAGATGGGATCGTATGTAGACTATTTACTGCATTCAAAAACAAGGAAATTACGTGAACTGATCTACATTTGCTAAATTTGGTAAAAGGAAAAATTAAAATACCTTCACTAACACCAACAGATTAATTAACTACTTGCACCCCAGGTCATCCGGTGAATTTGACAGAAATCGCATAATTAAGGAGGCAAGTGATGTGTTCACACAACTTCATCACATGATTTTTGTAAACTAAAAAAAAAAAAAACTTCGTCACATGATTTTTAAATCGATTTTATTGATTTTTTTTATCATACGATTAGTCCGTGTTCAAATTCTGTTCAAGCCAAGTCTTCTAATTAATTGGACAAGATTGAAAGTATTTTTTCGCACGTTAAGATATAAATCATAATAAATCTAATATTTTACAATTGAAGAAATGCAGCCGCGGCCACATTGTACCACCTGGGAGCCATGGACTAATCTAATCAGTATATAATACTAGTTCCAATTCTAAATATAAGAACGAGTTAAAAATTTAATTTGCTTTTAAATAAAAGATTTCAATCTACTTTTTTTTATATATATTTATGTTTTTCTTCCTATGTAATTTTTATAGTGATTGTATATGTTAAAGAATTTTTGTTAAGGAGTAACTCCAATACCCATGATTAATAATGACATTTTAAAAAAGATGGTACTCATTTATATTATAGGAAAAATCATAAAAAAGACCTTAAAATTGAAAATTTGCATACAAGAACCCATTCACAAAAATTATTCTTATTTGCTTATTAATTGTTGTCAAAATCCACACTAATCTTGTAATGGGTTCCTATTTACAATTTTTTATTTCTAAGGTCTTTTTTTTGTGATTTTCCTTTTACTAATTGCAATTAATTATTGTCAAAACCCATACTAATCTTGTAATATATAGGTCCCTATTTGTAATTTTTAAGGCCTTTTTTTTGTGATTTTCCTTTTATTATAACTATCTAGCTTAACTAATTTTCTGAAAATTAGTTAATCTAGATTTATACAAAGGATTATGGGTAATAATATATAAAATCTAAGTTCTTCATAACATACTATAACTCTACTATTAAATTTTATTACGTTTATTTTTTAATTGCATGCATTATTTTTTTCAAATGATATTATCACTTGCATTTGTTTGTGTTGTGCCCAAATCTGTGACTCTTTTTTACGTCTAAGTTCAAGTAGGCTTTAAAAATATCATGTAAAGTAGGTCTTATATATAGAACTAATATTAACTTTTAAGTTAGGTCTTATATAAAGAATAAGAGGAGTATAATGTTCATTGTGTAGCTTTTAGCAAAATAAAAGTAACTAATGCCACACAAGGACCTGTAAGTGACTCATAACAAAGTGGATGCAAGTTTCACGGAAAAACTGCACCCTTGTATCCCAACTCCTGAAAAATACAAAGTATGTGTCAAAAAAAAAATCACCGCCCTTTTATCGGAAGTACGCGAGACACGAAGAGCATAATCTGAGGATTAATTCCTCTTGCATTGGGGAAAATTATGGTAAACACAAAAAATGAGAATTAACAAAAATACAAATATACTTGGGCAAAACAAAAAAAAACAAAAAACACATATTTGAACAAATCCACAAATGGATGTGGGGCCTAGAAACACAAGCAAATTGATTAAATTGATCCTTTCCATTTATGTATTTACATATTTGGAGAGAAGATTAAATAGAAAAATTGTGGCGGTAATATATATATATTAATTAGTCTTCTCTATTATTTCATCTCGTGTTTTTTTATCAAGTACATCGTGAAGGTTGAGGGCCATGGACTACAGGTCTATGTGCGTGGCTAGATTTCGGATCATGGATGATCAGAAAATCACAAAGAAACAAAGATGCGAATAGTTTTTCTTAGGAATATTTACTGACTATAATTTTGTCTTTGCCTTAGTATTCCATAATCATTGGTCATCATAAACATAATCGTGAATGCGACCTTTTAATTGGTTATGATTAATTTAACTCTGTACCAGCCCATACATAAAGAGCATTACCGTCAAACAAACGTATCTCCATTTTATTCTTCAACTTCATTGCCGGTAATAAAGACATTAATATGTTCTAATAACGTCAATTTGTCTTCCGCGCACGTTTTGTGACGATCATGCCCATCCGAACAGGAAAATTTCAATTTTGCACTCTAAATCAGTTACATATTTATAGCAATATTCATGAATCACGATCACACTATATCCCTATTACAAGGAAACATTATCCAGAGAATCAATTCAGTTTCCTCACACTCATATACATATATATATATATATATATATTATTCAGTATTCACTGATAGATATCTCAGATTCTCTACATACTTGATCGTCCCAATCCTTCATTTTTCTTAATATTACATTCCCAGAATCAAGAACCATGAACATCCCGAAGAGAGGTCTCAAGATCTGCCTTGCTGTGTTCTTCGTCTTCTTGATCATTCTTGCCACTGTGATCATTACCCTAATCTTCACCGTCTTCAAACCTAAGAATCCTGAAATTACTGTGAAACCCATGGGTTTTCCGTTTCCCAATGGTTTATCAGGAAATGTGACTGTGAAAATGGCGGTTACGATAGTGAATCGGAACTATGGAAGTTTTAGTTACGAGAATTCCACTGGTTATGTGAACTTTCAGGACATCGTCGTGGCTGAAGTTCCACTGGAAAGTAAAAGGATTCCGGCGAGAAGGACGGTGAATTTGACAACTTCTGCAGATTTTATGATTGGAAAGTTGATAAAAGATCCCAATTTTTGGAAAGAAATTGCAGAAGAAAACGGAACGGTGGTTCTGAGATCGGTGGCTACACTTCCTGGAAAAGCAACGATGCTGAAGATTTTCAAGAAGAAAGCGACGGTTCATAACACTTGTGACATCTCTCTTCATATTGCTTCATTGGGCGTTGATTCTAAGTGTGTATCCAAAATCAAGTTATGATTCTTTGGAAGCCTGCTATTTCTTGCTCCAAGACTATTCATATATGTGTCGTTCAATAGTAAGATGGATTTGGTCAGGGAACATTGAAATAGACGGGTAGAAACTTTTCCTTCTTTCTTCAATATTCTTTTTTGTATAATTTTTTATTCAAGATGTTGTAATTATAGAACACTAAAATTTCCAAAAATAAAAGAAATTTAATTTTTAGCGTCAAGCTTCTCTCCGTCAATATATATTTCCAATGACAAATATATAGATAGCAAACTCGCGGCGCACGGGATGCTTCTTTGGTCAAGCTCAATTATATATTTTTGGGACAATGAAGCTTTGGTGATTAATTTAAGGTGACTTGTCGTCTAAGTCTTCTTTTAACATGTGGGGAAAAAATCACATATTAAAAATACGCACAATTCTATCAGTCGGTACAAAATGAATAATAATGATGGACAAAAATTCGGAGCGATGAGTCTTATGTACATGACACCGAATAAAGATACCTTGCTTCCTAATCTACAAACCATAGTTTATAGTTTATACCACTACTTTAGTTAATAATTAATTACATGTTGATGAAAGTTTATAAATTTGTGTCGTAATTAAGAGAGGGTCGTTGCACATGGGGAGGCCAAGACAGGATCTAATTATTAATTAGTAATTTAAAGAGAACATAGCTTCTTTAAGTTGGACACTTTATATTAAATTAAGCAGAGACTTGAGCTAGTTTCGGTGGGAGAATTTCATTTATGTGTGTGTGTGGGTCCGGAGGTGGATGAAATCAAAGGGCCACACAGCCCGAGACATGAGCTCAAAAGATTTACTCACAATTTGGAATAGCTTACACTTTCTGATAGGGATATGTGCTTTGTGTGTGTGTGTGTGTGATAGATTTTTTTTTTTTTTGGGGTGGGGGAGAAGGAGGGAGAGATTGTAGAAGACAAGTATTGAAGAGGGTGGTGGCTGGGAATTGAGACAGACAAGAGAATACCATTCCTGAGGCAAAACACAACTCCGGCCACTGATCTATATTTTATAAGCAATCGCCCCTTTCAATGGTTTCTGAGTTACGTGATAATGTCTAATTTTTTAATACGAACTCTCATTTTGAAGTCATTATATCTGAGCCACCCTAGCTACCCTATTATGCTCATTCATGCACCGAAGTAATATTTTCCTCTCAATTCTAATAGTGCATATGTTTAATTAAGATTTTAGAAACTTTTCGTTCTCATGCTTTTGATTCATTTTTTATTGGGAAAATTGCCGAAAGGTTCTCCCATTCAAGAAGCTTGTTTAAAAAGCAAGTGCAACCGTTTTTCAATTGTATGTAATATTACTTTTGGTCTTTAATATAAGAGTTAGTTGACTAGTTTGAATAAATAAAAAAATTGGTTAAATTAGTTATTTGTAATAAATTGGTGTTGTTTTACTTAAAATACCCTTGCGAATCATGTGTATCAACTAGAACTACCATTTGATGGAACATTTAACATGTACAATTATGGACTAATTTAGAAAAATTAATGGATAAATATAAGAGAAAAAAGTTGATTAAGGTCTTATATGTATAACCAAATTGAATGTCAAAGCAGCTATTATGTTAATCGTCGGAGGTAGAAGTTTTTATCATAATTTGACTCTGAAAGCTGGGGCAAGAAATTGAAAGGTAATGTGAATGGAAGTGGGAAGAAAGTGAATGGGGTTAGTCATGTGAGAAGAAATTAAAAGAGAGCAAGGTGTCAATTTTCAAAAACTTTGCTTGCATTCACAATCAATATAATGGCGGATGTAATATATAAATATAAATAATAATGAGATGATATGGGGCTTATAATAATTCCTTGGTCACGGGATGAGTTATAATACAAATACACATCATAAACAGTACTGTATAGGCAAATGACATACAAATTAAAGAAAGAAAAGCAGCAAATTGACTCTTGACAGAGGAATATGGGGTAGCTTAGCTACCTAGCATTTGAGTGTCAAAGGCTGGCACATGCTGCTTTGTTGATAATGTTCTATTCCTTCGCTGCACGGCGGGGCCACAGTATTTGACTACTTCATTCGCCTCTTCCTTTTCCTTCGCTTTCTATCTGCCTTCACACTCCACGTACCCCTTTTTTTTTGTTTTTGTTTTTGTGTTTGTGTGTGTCACACATCATATATATATGTCTATGTATATATAATATAGTTTGCCCAATATAGTATATTGGCCATACAAACATATAAGAACAATTAGAGAGATACAGAGTGACATATGGCAAAGATAAGAGGAAAGATCAGTGACTGCTACCATTATTCTATTTTTGCAAAAAAATAAAATGAAGGCAAATTTATAGAAATCTCATCTCTATCCATTTTCAGTTTAGCAACTGAATTCCATCAATAATCAAACTAACGGTGATCTTTTTTTTTTTGACGAAATTTGTAAAAATTCATCGTCAATTTACTGTGTTTTATATTGTCTTCTAGAGGAAGAGGAGGCGTGTAAACTTAATTTCTCTATTTTCTTCTGATTTAATTGTGCATAATAATGAGTCTTGGAATTATATACTTCCTCTTATTTTAACAATAGGAGTTATCTAGGTATTTATTTTGATTCTAAATATAAGATTTTAATATATTTTATTTATAAAACTTATATTTTATTAAGAGATTTTTATCGAGAAATAATTTAATTTCAACACAAATAGTTAAACAGGATATTTGAAAAAAATTACTCGTAAGACATATTTTTAATAAATAATTAACTTAAAAAATTTTGTCAAAAAAACTCGGGAGAGGACATCAGAATCGCTGAACAGGGGTACTATCCAAACACGTACAAGATGTTGATTCGACAGCGAATATGATGGCCTTTTGTTTAGCAATCAATATGGTATTATAGTCCAACCTCCCACCAGTCATCATTTGATTAGTGATTAATGACTTAAATTATAACTGCTGACAAATTACAATTGGACACATTTACACCATATACTCCAAATTTTTTGCTTCATGCAATTATGACAGTTGCATCATTACATGTGTATCATTCTTCCAAGGGTTGTTGACGCGCACGATGAGGGATATAATACTGTTGTTGCTGGGGACTAAATTTAATTAATAAATGTTTGATTTTACTACTTTGTCAGAACTAGAAATATAGATGAAATAATTATTGAAAAGGCTTGCTTATTATTAAAATAAAACAATAAGGAAAACTGGAAACTTGAAATTTGCAAGACGTGGCACCCAATCCTATCAAATAGGAGGGTTGTGCTGTATATCTCTAAATTAAATACCTAGTTTGCAGATTATGATAGGTTATTAATTTTAAAAAAAATGATATTTTACTCGTCTAGATAATACTCCTCCGGTCCTTAATATAGGACCTGATTCTTGAGTTGGTTTTGGTCCTAAATATAAGACTCATTTATCATATTTATCAATTTTCTCTAAATTACCCCCATAGACATTCTCTCAACCATAATCAAGTAAAAGAGGGAGATGAGGTATTAAGATAATTGTGGTGTTTTAGGAAAAATGTGTCATATTTCTTATAATTAACTAACTTTCCTAACTTCCTTGATCTAATCAAATTAGTTAAATGGGTCTTATATTAAGGACCGGAGGAGTAGTTGTACCAGAAAGAGACATTACATGACAGAAAAAGATTTCTTATAGTTCCATGGTTAAAATTATCCAGTTTTTACCGCGATTAATGTGAATTAGTAAGTGCAAAATGAGATACATATAACAAAATTGAGTTAAAAATTTTCAGTAAAGGTGAGGTCGATTCCACTTGGGATGAATGAGTTATAATTAGATCGTTGATCCACCAATCCAAGACACAAATGGCATCATTATTAATGGGTTGTTAACCATATGATTGATTACCTAACCTGTGATGTTAGCCAATATATAGCCAGGTTCATGGGTTCACATAAATTGATATCCATTGATGAGGTTTAATTCATACTTCCTATAGTTCTTATTATAAGCTTCAAATAACTAATTCACAAATAATAAACACGTAGTTAAAATTAGTTAAAAATAATAAATGGGTTAAAATATAATTTTGCTTCCAAATATTCGCTTATAATAAAGGAAAAAAATAATGAAAGGGAATATACAGGAAAATGTGACAATAATGTATGGTAAAGGAGAGAGAATAAATAATTAAGAGCAAAATTTTTTTAAAAAATCGCATTAGATGTTTAGACAAATCCCAAATTGAATCTTATAAAATGGATCATATCTCTCTCTAAATTTGAAGTTTATAAATAGAACCAGAGGGAGTATGATCACAGGAGACAACTATATTATTATCATTAATAGTTATCAGTCTAATCCAACTTTATGGATCAGCTAAAACTTGGATCATACCGTGGAATACAAAATCTTTGTCAATAGGTCGCCCCCTTTTTGTATCACATACACAATATATGCATACCTACATAAATATATGTGTGTGTAGATATACATACCATGATGGTGACTGGATATCAGTTAATGTGTATGAGCGAGTTTATTCTGGCAATTTAAATCTTGATGACGTTTCACCAAACACTGATTCTTTTTGTAATAAGCTGCTTGAAGTTACAATGGCTTAATGGAATATTTAGATCTTTCTTTTTTTTAATGTTTGATTAAGCATAATATTCCATGCACGTCTTAACTAGGTAAAAGTATTAAAAAAAATATTCTGAGTCGATATTAGTTTGCCTGTTTTTCCATCAATATGAAGAAAATTTTCAAAATCGAGAACAATAACTTAGTATTTTATATTAGGTTTTTGCACTGTTCTCGATCTCTTTTACTAGTCTACCTAAGTCGTGGTGGATTGCGAGTGTCCACACTCGATTCAATTGTCGTACATTCTAATAGTACGGAACCTAGCTAATCTGTAGTACTACTTGTGGTATTTATCACGTATGTGAAACAATATTACTCACTAAATAAATTACTGAGTTATGAACCTTAGTTAATATCATAATCAGTAATTTAATAGACAAAATTTTACAGGCATCAATTTGTATATATATTGGACATCATGCCACTACCATATTGTGTGTTTGTTTTTTTGTCCCTCATTTATGTTTTGAATATGAGTGAGTATGTCAAAAATGAAGTCTCACATTGCTTAAGAGAGAGGGAGCTCAAGTATATATATACTACTCCTCCGGTCCAATTATAAGACCCAATTGACTTATTTGAAGAGATTGAAGTAAGTTAAGTTGGTTATTTATAATAAATAAGTGTTGTCATTCCTAAAATATCCTTGCTAATTAAGTATATCGGCTAAAACTATCATTATTAGAAGGATTATCTTGGAAAAAAAATGCATAAATATAAGAGACAAATGGATTGGGGTCTTATAATTAGGACCAAATAAAAAGTTAAACGGGGTCTTATAATAAGGACCTATCATATATTATTAGGCTATTGAATGGGGCTAGAGGAGAAGGAGGATGTCGTGCATATTGTGGTAACATATAAAACCAAAGGTTTAATTGTGTTTTATGGTCATTAGTGCGGTGCCCAACATTCAGATCCTGTTACTTCTTCTCTCCCTGTGTTGCTGGGTTATATTCTGTTTCTGCTATTTTGTCACCATGTTTGTTGCAAGAAGAATTTGTTTAATCCTGAGGAGTGTCACATTCACATTTATCTATGGTGGTGGAATAACTCTTAAAGAAATTAGTGAGAAGAATAATATTTGGGTCTCTTAAGAATCATTAACACTATTGTCCTTTTTAAACGTATGATTATTTTAATATTTACAACCATGATAGGGCATATTAACATCTTTCTTAATAACCAAAGTAGTAGTAATTTTTTCCACAAAAAAAGTGATAAGTTTCTTATAAATCATCATAACCAAGAACCTTCATATATATATATATACACACACATACTTCCTACATGTAAGCGGATCCTCAAAATTAATAATGAATAAAAATTATGAATAAATAGTTGTTTGAACATAGGTGTACGTATAGAAGAGAGAGAATAATAGAGAGTGGTCAAAGACAAGGTTTGCTGGTGGAATTTTTAAGTGAGAATGTCCTTAAGGCGTCTGTGCTCTCCTGTGTTAAATTAATGCTTCATCACATGGAGGGGTCTTCTCTTGTTGCAGCCGTTTCTTAATATTTTTAATTAAAATGAATGGCCTGCAGGAGGTAGGAGAAGAATTAATAATATTTGAACCTATCAATCTACTTTTCCCCTTAGTTAAATAAATGTGCCGTATTATGTATCCATTCAATTCAATTCTTCCCACAGTCCAACTAACCAAGCAATTTCATCTTCCAGCTGCAGGGCTGTGTTATTATTCTCTCTTTGAATAAAGTGATTATCGGTTTAGACAAATCTCTTAATCAGTGTATACTATCTCTAGTTCTTAATGTAAAATCTAGTTGACAAATTTGAGAAAATTAAAAAAATTAGTTAAATTAGTTATTTGTTATAAATAGGTATTGTTTGTTTTAGAATACCCTTGCTAATAATGTATGTTAGCTAGAATTACTATTTGATGAAACCTTCAACATGTACAACTACTATAAGGATTATTTTGAAAAAAATGAATAAACATAAAAAACAAAATGGATTGAGGTTTTATATTTAAGACTAAATTGAAATTCAAATAAATTTTTATAATAAGGAATGGAGGTAGTGTCAGATTACTTAATTAAAGATTAGCATGCTATTACAGAAATTAATCTACTTGCCTGTTCAAGTCAGACCTCAATCAAGACTTTGCTATCAAATTAAATCCTATTGCAGAAAATTAAAGTTAATCATTATTAGCTTTTAATCAATAATGTTGATTATAATAACCTAAAATTGAATTTCTCTATTTGATTTCATGCATTCATGTGTCTTCAATATCCTGTTTTTCATATTTTTAATTAGTTCCTACGTATAAGTCGTAATTTCACAGTTTAGCCGTCATATGAAATCTGGCTAAATAAGTTCCTGTTTGAACTTCGTATATAATTGCTAGGCTTGCTATTATCATTTGAACCAGAAATAGGTGCCATGTTACTAAATAAGATCACCACACTTTGACACTCCTCCAAACAAAATAAGTCATGAAATAATAGAGACCTCGCTATTATACACTGTACCAATAATACACTCTTTATGCTTTTTACCTACGCCAAACTTAAACAGCTCTCTTCTCGCCACTAACAATCAAAATACCACAGTCATTGTATTCTGTGTGCATCTCCAGCATTTTAAGCAGAGGAAGAGCAAAAAGGAGGGGAAGGATTTTTTTTGGGGGGGGGGGGAGAGACGAGCCATGGGCAAATTATTATGATCAGTCACCCAAAATAATTAACCAACATGGACAAGGGAAACAAACTGAGCCCTCTTTTCTTCAGGTTTTTGTAGTTCATGTTGTTCTTTCCTTTGGTTTTCTTGGGAATTTCATCTCTCTTCGAATCTGAGATATTCTCCGATGTAAATCTTTCACTCTACACAATCATCACCGACATATCGTTATAAATTAAACCAGAGAAACTTATTACTAAAATAGATGCTGAGAAATAAAGCTAAATATCAAGTGTTAGCTTCTACTGATTAATTAATTTACGGAAAATACTTAACATACTGAATAATGATCTAAGCTTACCGTAGAATCAGCATATAGATCATGTTCGGCTGTCTTTCTGGAAATCATCTCAGATGGATTCAAATCTCCATCCTAAAATTAAAACAAATGGTAATATATATACATACCTATAACATCACAGATGGTGAAGAGGAAATAAAAAGAGGAAAAGGAAAGGCTGAATAACCTATCTATATACGTACCTTGGGACTGTTGAGAGGAGAAGTAGCAGTGTCCTCCAAAGGGTCATCTTCTGAAATCAAGTTGGCTCGTGATTTCTTGAATCTGAGCTTCATATCAGGAAGATTTGGGGGAACCCCATAATTATTTGAAGAGAGTGAGGAAAGAAGATGATGGTTGTGGTGGTGTGAGGATTTGCATGCAGCACAATAAGAAGCAGCATCTGAGACCAAAGGGGAAGAGCCACCACCACACGAACTGAAACAAGAAGAATCTGTATTTGATGAGAAATCTTCGAAGTACGAAGTCCACCCACTTTCCTCCCCCTCATGATCAGCACAGACTATTAAGTCTTTCTTAGAAGAAGAAGCTGGTTCGGCCATGGAGGATGAGTTCAGAGAGAGAGAGAGAGAGAGATCCAGTGATCTAAGGATGGAGGAGGAGGGTTTAGGAGAGAAGGAAGAGGGAAGGATTTATAAAGAGAGAAGGGAAAATGGGGATGAGAAAAGAATGTGGACGAAATTAAAGGGAACAGCATGATGTAGAATCTTGAGGGTGGGCCAGGGAATGCTCAGAGGACGTTAAATCAACAGTTGAAATTGCAACAGAAAACCAAGGCTATACCTAGGGAGAGAGAGGGGACGTGCAAGCTAAAAACAAAACATAGACATGGAGGGGGTTGACCTTTGTGGATTGAAAAGGGAAAAAAGTTCGAAATTGGAAGCTATTTTCCCTCATCGGATAAACTCACCTTTCAACTAAATACAATTAATCAGTTGGAAATTATATTAAAAAATTAGGCCTAGATCACCTTTTCTATATATTAATTTATTGTTAAACTTACTTTTTATTACTTCCTTTAGTACTCAAGATGGGTTATTGAATTTGGTCCTAAACATAATATTTTCATTTATTTTGTCCCGATATTTATTAATCTTTCCAACCAAAACTAATTTATCTAACTTGAAAAATTAAATATAATCTATTATAATTAACTAATAATGTATTTGTCTATTAAAATTAGTTAAATAACTCTTATACTGAAAAAAAAAAAGTAAAGTAAGATATAATAAGAGTATACTTTTTTGAATCAAGATACACCCAACGTCTTGAAGCATTTTTTCAGATGCATTTAGTGTCCTAAAATAATAAGTTGTTCAACTTCATGCTTAAAATTATTAAAATGGTGAAATCTTATTCATACCTGACAAAATCGTTAGTTTGACCAAAAGAATCTTATTTGGCAGATGAATGGGCAGCTAACATAAAATTCATGTAATATTTTATAAACAGCTTTTGACCTTAAAAAACAAAAAGAGTTTTTCAGGCTTCCAGAAATCATAATTCGGCTAAGATTGAAGAAGAAGTGAAGATTTGAAGTTGAAGTGGAGTTGGAGAAGGCGAGACGGAGGAGCTGTGATTTTGGGATTCGTTCTCAATAATCACATGCAGGGACCTCGCTGCCTATCCTTGGCTTTGATCGGCTCGCCGCCGCCGTAGAAATCGATAATTGCTGCTACATTTGAGTCTTCTTCATAGCATCCACAACCCCTCTGGCTCGAGCCAGCAGATGGGCATCAGATCTGGTGAGATGCTGAGCAACGCATGCATTAGAACCAGAAGCAGAAGCAGCAAAAAGCAAGGCGGTAGTAGCAGAAATGGAGCAAGAATGAAGATGACGCCGTTCGTTTCTTGAATAAATGATGGAAAGAGATCAACGTTATCACATATTGAAGTTAACATCGATATAAATCGAAGAGGAGTGCCTCGATTAGTTTATCTCTGAACTCTAATATGCTTACCTTGAAGGTTTATCTATTTAACTCCTTCAAACTTTTTGAAGCTGTTTTATGGTATGGATCTCCCGAATATTGACTGATTTATGGTTCCTACATATATTTTGATTTAGGTTTCTTGAAATCTGATTCTGCTGGGAAAAAAGAAAAGAAAAATTGATTAGGAGTATTGAAATTTTGCTATTTGCTCTTGAATATTTAGGTTTTCTCTTCACACAGCACCAGCGACTTTTTTTCTTCACATGCCAAATAAGATTTTTTTGGTCAAACTTTGCTAACTCAGCACTTTGATAGTCAAAGTAACGGTTTTTGTCAAAGACGGATGAGATTGTACCATTTTAATAAAAATGACTTCAGGCTGAAATTGCATCACTTATTATTTCAAAACACTGGATGTATTTGAGAAAATAGTTTAAGATGGGTGCACCTTAACTCTACTTTTTTTTTTTTAATAAAAAACATGATGAACGTGGGTTTAGTTGACGGTTAACCATTTTCATAATAATTAAATATCATAGTACAAGTAAATTTTTAAACTTTTTTGTGATTTGATGAAAATTATTATGGCAAATATCCGCATGTATGAAAGCATGGTATCATTCGATCATATGTTACCCCTCCACTGATATAATTTTGAGTATGATATGTAGGGAAATTGGGGGGGGGGGGTGGGGAACTCTTGCATGCATTAATGAATTTAAATTAATGAATACCCGTTTTGAGATTTTATTTTAAAGGAGTACTTTAGTACCTATTACGCCACACACACACAGCACACACAGAACATCCTGATATAATCATTGTCCTTGATATTGAACATTTAGAATGCTATTAGAAATTTTCCTTTATTCCTGGTTCATCGAAAAGCATGGAATGATTTAGCCCAAAAAAAAACAACAAAAGAGAAGAAAGGAAAAGGAAAAACCGATTATCCCAAAAGCTGAAGATCAAAATAACCATAATTGTGTATTTTGTGCATGCGATATTTTTTTTTGGGCCACAGTGCATATGAGATATGATTGGCAAATGTGCATCTGTTGGGGCAATCCCGTAGAATGGGCTACACGATACGAACCAGAATTGGATCCCCCCAATCTCATTATTTTGGGTCTGAGCTCAGAGTAAGCCCATTAACTGATTACTTAAAGCACCCGGACAATGCGACCCAAGTAAAAAGAGTGACAAAAAACTGTGTTACCAAAAAAAAAGCACCCACCAATATGCTTCGGAAAGAATACATGCGGATCTTGGCGTCTCGAGCTGGTGCCAGTGTGGACTCCATCTAAAGACCATTCAGATGGGATTTAAAGCGGTTCACATTGTATTTTTTTTTTTTTTGAGTAAAGAACTTTTATTATTCAAAAAGAGTACATAGAGAAACAAATAATGACAAAGGAAATTAAAGATAAAGGGCACAAAGCCCAGAGATTAGCCTAATCGGACTATCATGTGGGTTTCTCTAGCACATTTGGTTTGCTCACTAAGGGCAAGCACTTCATTGACAAGACGATAAGCTTGCACGTCCTCGTTACAGAACAGCTTACGGTTCCTCATTTCCCAAAGCTTCCAGCAGAGGAGTCCAAAGGTAGTGCACCATGCAAGGTTGGAATCATTAGTGGCTAGATTTTGATGTAACCAAGTGCTGAAGGAGCAGTTGTAGAACTCCCTTAGGCATTGAGAAGGAACTACAAGGTTCCAGCACGAGGTTGCTGTAGTACAGGATCGGAGAACATGCTCAGCATCCTCAGGCCCTTGTCCGCATATTTCACAATCATCTTTTTCTACCATGTGCCGTCTGACTCTGACACTGTTGGTAAGCAGTTTATTGCCAAGAACGAGCCAGAGGAAGGATCTGACTCGCTATGGACCTGGCCATTTCCAAGCAATATCCCATTTGGGATTGACCTCATTCCATTCATTCATCATTAGCAAATTATAACTTGACTTCACAGTAAAGCTATGAGTGCTTGTAAGGTGCCATACACAATCATCCTTGGGTTTAGTTATGTGTGGGGTTGGAGTGCTCGCTATTTGCTGCAAAATTGGCTGTGGTAACAAGTGTTCAAACTCAACCCATTTCCAGTTGCCATTGTCATCCACATAATCACTGACTGTTCTCTGAAGTTCTTCATCTGAGATTGGAGCGTACGAAAGGTGACGCAAGGGTCCTAATTCTCCTACCCAATGGTGCGTCCAGAAGCCAGTGGTTGCTCCATTCCCAACTTCCCAACGAAGGCCCAGCTCGAGATCCTCCCATAAGTTTGCAAGGTTTCGCCATAAGTGGGATCCATTCTTGTATTTGCTCTTGTTCTTATTCATCCAATTCCAGTTTTACTTTGCTCTCAGAATCTTTACCCATAGTATTTCTAGCTTTGTGATAAAATGGTAAGCAATCTTCATTAAGAAAGCTGAGTTGTGCTTTTCCAGCTTTTTAAGCCCACAACCACCACATTCTTTAGGTTGACACACAGCATTCCAATTAATAAGATGAACTCCCTTATGCTGGTCCGTAGTGCCCCAGATAAAGTTTTGAATTAGAGCTTCAATTCGTGCACAGTTGATCTTCGGCAGCTTGGTGGTTTGCATAGTATACAAGGGAATAGTGGAGAGAACAGATTGGGCAAGGGTGATCCGTCCGGCAAGGGAAAGTGATTTACTCTTCCAACCTGTGAGTTTGTTCTGAATCTTTTCTTCAATGTAGTGGTAAGTGTCCTTGGTGACCCGTTTATGAAGCAATGGGACTCCAAGATATATTCCTAGGTTATCTGTCATCTGAAAGCCCAAATCACAACAAATCTTCCTTGCATACTGATGGGAAACATTTTTTGAGAAAAATACTCAGGTCTTGGCTTGACTTACTTTTTGACTGGAGGAATAGCAGAAAGCCTCAAGGATATGGCGAGTAAGGTGCACCTGTGAATCTGTGGCTTTACTGAACGAGATAAGATCGTCCGTAAAGAAGAGGTGGGAGAGTTTAGGCCCTTTCCTACCCATCTGTATGGAGCGCCAATTGCTAGAGTCTACATTCCTGCTAATAACTTGAGAGAGCCGTTCCATGCAGAGCACAAATATGTAAGGTGATAGTGGATCACCTTGCCGTATTCCTCTCTAAGGCTTCAAAAATTCAGAAGGTTTCCCATTCCAGATTACTTGGACGAAGGAACTAGTTATACACTTCATGATCAGGGTGATCAGCTTCTCAGGAATTTTTGCATCCCTAAGGGTATCCTCTATAAAGTCCCACCGGAGCTTATCAAAAGCTTTTTCTAAGTCAACTTTGATGGCCATCCAACCTGTTTTGCCAGTCTTTCTTCTCATGGAATGAATTGCTTCCTGAGCTATAATTATATTATCGGTGATATTGCGCCCTTGAATGAAGCTTGATTGATATGACTGAGTAAGTAGAGGCATTACTTGTTTTAGCCAATTAGCTATGATCTTTGTGATGAGTTTGTAGATAGTAGTGCATAGGCTAATTGGTCTAAACTCCTTTAACGTTTGAGGCTCACTCACTTTTGGTATGAGAGCAATTTGAGTACGGTTAAAGCAAGGGTCGATTTCTCCTCCTTCAAAGATGGCTTTAACTTCTTTGTAAATGTTGTCACCGATAGTTTCCCATTGGGACTGGAAGAACAAAGCATGGAGTCCATCCACTCCCGGAGATTTTAGAGGTGCCATGTCAAAAAGAGCTTGTTTAGTTTCTGCTTTAGTTATCGGAGAGTCAAGCAGTGTCAAAGTGTAATCAGGAATAGTAGGGAACAAACCTGAGTAACTATATTGCTGTGGGTGCATCTGTTCCAAGGAGTATAATTATGTAAAATAGGCCACAGCTTTCCTGCGTAAAGTATCCTGATCAGATTCCCAGTAGCCGTTTTCCAGCTTCAGCATTGAGACTGTATTCTTTCGCCTTCAAATCAAAGCTTTCAGGTGATAGTAGTGAGTGTTCCTGTCACCTTCACAGATCCACTGGCTCCTTGACTTCTGCATCCATAGCATTTCTTCTTGTAAGCAAACATTTTCATGTTCACTGACCAAGGAGCGTTCTGCTGCAAGTAAGCTACTTGAGTAAGAACTAGCTTCGAGAGCTTGCTGTACTTCATTGATTTTCTACCGTAAAATACGCTTATTTTTGCCAATAGATCCAAAAGTGTCCCTGTTCCAAAGATGAGCTGCTTGGATAAATTTCTCAATGTTTCGGGCCAGACTTTCTTCATTGGACCAGTTTTTTGCTAAGAGGTTCTTGAAGTCAGGGTGAGCTATCCAAGGGGCAAGGAAACGAAATATGGGTTCTTTTTTTCTTGGTTCGCCTTCGGGCTTAATGAGTAATGGCCGGTGATCACTCTGAATTCTAGGAAGATGCATGACAATGGCATTGGGTTGAGATGCAATCCATGTCTGGTTGGTGAGTGCTCGGTCCAGTCGAACTAAAAGACTACCCCTTTTCCAAGTGAATTCAGGCCCAGTAAAGCCCAAGTCAATTAGACCAGTAGTGTGCACAAAGTCTTTGAAGGCCCTATTTCCTGAGCGAGAGCTTCGAGCTCCACCCCGTCGCTCATCTCTGGTTAAGGTGGCATTGAAATTGCCAGCCAGAAGCCAGGCCTCTCGTTCATTGATGCATAAATAATGGAGGTCCTCCCAGAGTGTTTCTCTCATGGTGGGTTTGGGGTTACCATACACTGTTGTAAATAAGTATGGACTTTCTCCGTTTGTGCTGCAAATGTGAGTGTGAATGAATTGCTTGTGGTTGAGTAAGACGTGCACCTTGATCTGGTCAGACCACATTAGCCATATACCGCCAGAGAATCCTTCCGCCTCTACTCTATGCAAGTTAGGATAGTTGAGCTTCTTGATAACCCGGTCGGCTTTAACACCAGAAATCCTTGGTTCTAATAGAGCAATTAAATCAGGCTTAAATCCATGGAGAAGAGATTTAAGCACAGTATGGAATCTTCTTGATGCTGCTCCTTGGCAATTCCAAATAAATGATGTACGATTCATAATCAACTAGTTACCGTTCCTGGTCTGAACGCTCTGAGGCAGAGTCATCCTCGAAGCCTGTTTCTGCTGCTTCCATAAAAGACATATCTTCATCTGATGGAATTGTCGCACCTAGTGCTTCAGCCAGTGCTTTAGTAAGTTCCTCAGATGGTGATCCAATGTCGTCTTTGGCTTTGGGCTTAAGATTTTTTATTTTGATGTTGGGCTGGAGCTTAAAGCCCAGTTTGGAAGAGCTCCCTTCTGGGGGTCTTGGGAGGCTATTTTCTTCACCAGCCGTAGACGTGGTCCTGGGCCGTGGTGTCATGGATTTAGCGTTGGATTTGGACATCTCCTCATTCGGTTGTAGGGGCATGCGTGGTTCATTGAGTACAACAGCAGAGTGGTTCCCTTCATTGATCGTTGTAGGAATTCGTGCCTCTTGATAGGCTCTGGATTCAAATATGGAGTCTCTGACATGGCCTTGGTTAACAGTCTTCTTGGAGCTCATCTTTTTCTCTGTTTTCTTATTCCTAGAAGTCATAGACTTCACCACAGCTTCTTTCTTCTGGTCAGAGGGATACGCTACCACTCCTTCGCTTGCCTTGCCCTTCGGGTCTTCTCCTCGTTCCTGATCCCTATCATCGTGGGTGTTAAGAAGGTCAAATCTATTCCCTCCCCTTACATTGGCGGCAGTACTTCCCTCTGTTCCTCGCTGGCTACTTTTGGCAGGACGCCGTCCTCTTGAAGGGACCTTCATCCACTTGCCAAAGAGTTTGTCTTCCCTTGATTGAGTCTCACGCATCCAAGTTGCGTTTGTAGGATGATCATCGGTCTTCGTTGCGGAGCGTTCCTCCGGTGAGCTTGTACCTTCATTGACGTTACTTGAAGCCCGTTCTTTTAATGGGCATGCAATATCTAAATGTCCATAGCGGCCACAATGGTAACAAATGGTTGGAAGACCCTCGTACTCTACATATTGCGTAATACCGTCTAGTTTGATCTTGGATACCAGTGGTTTTGTTAAATCTATTTTGACTGCCAATCTCGCAAACCTCGCTTTCGCAACATCTTCTGTATTGTAATCAATACGCAGAACTCTTCCAATCACTTCCCCGATAGCTCTAAGCATGTGCTTGTGGTAGTAATGGTAAGGAAGCCCAGGTAATCTGACCCATCCAAACTCTTGCTTTATTTCCAAGTTCCTCGGTGATAAAGTAGGTTCCCATGGGTGCACTGTCAAGTAATGACCTTGGATGACCCACGGGCCCCCCAGTAGGGTGACTTGATAATCAGCTTCGTTCTCAAAGTTCACCATATAACAATTCCCTTCCAGTTCAGTGAGCTTAAAGTCTCCTTGTGGATTCCAAAGAGTGATAATCTTGGACTGCAGTATGTCTTGATGAACGGAGCGACCCAGGACCTTGATCACCACAGCCAACTTCATGCATTGAATCAGTAGATCTTTTATTCGTTGAGAAAAAGTTATGGAGGGAATGAGTCCATCCATTACCACCGAAACGTCCCCTTCCTCGATCATCACCTCATTAGATGGCGTAACTGCAGTTTTGACTTTACTCGCTTGGGATTTGAGGAGCTTCTCCTTGAATGACTCTTGAGGTTGCTTCATGGACTCAACATCGTGGTGTGGGTCTGCTTCCATGTCACAGTGATTAACATTTTCCGGTTCAGGTTCTTGAAAGAGTTCCTTCTGAACGGTACTCCAACCACCGTCCTTAGAAGTGCTTTCTCCATTCTCATCTACAATCATGTCCGAGCCTTCATTCATTTCTCCTGTTGTTTTAACTTTCTTAGAGGTGCGGTTCTCTTCCGTAATGGGAGTTCTCTCTCCTTTCTCCACCAGCTTGACACTCAAGGATTGTTCCATCGCTGCAAGATTCTCTTTCTCTCCGCCGCAATGGGCGACGGAGTGCTGCTCTCAACTTAGTTCCGCCGCAGTGGGCGACGGAGCAACAACACGAGGTTCTCTCTTCCCGACGTCTTTTTTCACCCAAGTCGCTGTCCTCCTTCTACATTGTATTATTTTATTTTTAACTTGATAATTAAAAGGTTGGCATTATCATGTACTACCTCCGGTCCTTAATATAAGATCCTGTTTGATTTTTATATTGGTCTTAAATATAAGACCCTAATCCATTTTGTCTCTCATATTTACTCAATTTTTTCCAAAATAGTCCTTCTAATAATTATAATTTTAGCTAACATACTTGATTAGTAAAGATATTTTAGGAAAGACAACACATATTTATTACAAATAACTAACTTAACTTCTTTTCTTAATTTTCTCAAATTAGTCAACTGGCTCTTATAATTAGGACCGGAGATAATATTTTGCATAATTTAAAATAAAAAATTATTTAAAATATAATTTTAAAAAACGTATCCGAATCTTTTAAACTTCATATTGATGGTCCAGATGAGATGTGCATTTGGTTTCTCTTTTTATATTTACAAGTAATATATTTGGATTAACGTGGATGAAAGTGATTTTTATTGTTGGGCCGGACAAAGCTGATATGGTAAAAGTTTGGAAAATATTTTTATACGCCACATTATTTAATTACACCCTTTAGTCTTTAAATAAGAACTAGCTGATTAGTTTGAATAGATTAAAAAAAACTAATTAAGTTAGTTATTTATAATAAATAGTATTATTTTTTTTTAAAATATCTTTGCTAATCAAACGTATTGGTTAAAACTATCATTATTATAAGAACGATTTTAGAAAAAAATGGATAAATATAAAAAACAAAGTGAATTGAAATCTTATATTTATTACTAAAATAAAAATCAAACGAGTTCTTATATTAATAACAGAGGTAGTACCTTTTATGATGTTAGCTGGAGAAAGAAGAACTAATAAAATTCGTATAACGACGCAAACCGCCATGGCTGTATTTTTAAACAGTAGACGTTATATATCTTCCTTCTAAACTGAGTGCCTTTCCGATCCCATCAGAATCAATAAATTAGGGGGGAAAACATTGAGAAATTAATATGGATGAATATTCTGAACATGCACATGAATACATGAATATACATATAATTATTATTATTCCTTTCGTTATCTTTCTTTTTCTTGACGATAAAAGAAAAATTGAATCCCAAATATACTAGTACGCTAGGACGCCCACCAACTCCGATACTCAAGTAAGAAGGGGTTTAAATTTCATAATAAATAATCTACCAATAAGCCCTATATTCAATAAACAATGCATTTAAAGAACTGTGTCAAACATTAATGGAAGATCATGCAATTAATTTTTTTTATGCCAATACGAACCTTCCATTGATCGAGCTTTCAATATCATCAATCTTACATGTATAAATGTCCTCAAGCGAATACATAGTACTACGTATGTTTTTTGTAGGCTAAGCATATAGTATAATGACAAATATACAACCTTAAACACTAACTTTATTGCTTTTGCGTACTGAATATTGACTAATTCTTTTCATATATACAGCACACATATAAACTTGGTCCCATGCTTACACAATTAGCACAGGAAAAGGTAGGAGTAATTAAATTAAAGTTGAATGCTGGGGACAAAGGCCGATATACATAAAGATTGAAGCTACTTAAGGCACAGTGTATATCTAGGCATTAATTAACTGCACCTAAAGAAAAGAACAACCACCAAACAATGTCAGGGCACTATGGCCCGGCAATTCGAGCTAATTCTTATAACCATCTCGTTAATGCGTGAATATGGATGGTGATTAATTAATTTCCCATCGATTTCACTAGAAGGAAAATTGAAGAGCCTTGAGATTATCCAAATGCGCTAGCTCATCTAAGCATGTTCACACCATTATAAGCAGTACCCTTTTAATTTCAACATCTCTAAAGATAAAACCAAAAAACAAACATTAAATGTACCATAAGTGATAAAAAAATTTTCTTTATAAGTGACTTATATTTATGACTGGAGGGGTAGTGATATAAGAGGTAATTAATAAAGATAAAAATGCAAAAAAGTTAGTTAAACTTGTAGAATTTTTTTATGTGTATCTTATAATTAAATATTACAGCGTTTATCCTGCAAATAATACTTTTTCAGTCATTAATGTAAAACTTATTTAACTAATTTAATTAGATTAAAGAGGTTAAGTAGGTTAATTAATTATAAAAAATGATATTTTTTAAAACACTATAATTATTTTTCTTAATATTCTCCCTCCTCTTATAGTTGAGAGAGTATTAACATGGGTAATTTAGAAAAAAATTGATAAATATGATAAATAGATTTTATTTTAGGATTAAGATCAACTCAACAATTATGTCTTATATTAAGAATCAAAAGAGTATCTCATAGGAGGGAGTATTTAGGAAATAAGAATGTCTCCATTAACTTTTCTCTTCACCTCATCTTTGTATCATTGGATTAAATTTTAATAGTTGAAATTTAAAATTAAGTAAAAATATTATTATAATATTTTATATCATAAAAATTTACCATTTTAAACTACTTATATCAAATTTTAACAATATAAATTTTTCATCTACTTTTTATTATTTAATATTTTAATAATATTCTTATAGAGTTGAAATTTCATATTGGAAGATTCCGTGGAAGCGACCTTCCAGATTGTGTCATAGAACTGCCAGATATAATGATAAAAACTTAAAAAATAAAATTTGTGACCTGGACAAAAGCAAGGAAGGGAGAGCGGTGCGTGTTTCCATGCACTACCAATCGGAAGCAAAGCCCTATATGTGGCAGGGAGTCTGGGGGCCGTACTATTAATGTAACGATCATTAGGAAATTGAAGAGCCAATTTCATATTCCATGTATAATCGCACACGTCAATAACACATGATGACTTGTTAGTCAATATTGAAATCGTCAAATAGTTTCCTCAAATAGAATGCTTATTTCTTTGCCAGCTTGACGATTAGTTTACTAACCATTAATAAATATTTACTTTCCCAATTTCCACCTTAATCTAATCACCTAACAATTGTAATATTATTTCCGATTCTTAATACATGAGTTAGTTTGAATTTTAATTTAGTTTTAAATATAAAATCTTAATTCACTTTATCTCTTATATTTATTCATTTTTCTTAGATAGTTATTACTCCCTCCGTTCCTTATTATAAGAGACATTTGATGCTTATGGCATGTTCCTATATATAAGAGATACTTAAAAGTTGTCTCTACTTTTTTGTGTTGATTTCCTATTTTACCCATATTTATTGTCTCCAATTCACACTCTCTCTCCCTCCCACTTCTCTTTCTTTCAATAATTTAATTGTTCTCTCTCATGCTCTCTCTCCTTATTAATGAGGGCATTTTTGGAAAAAAGATTATATTTTTTACACATTGATTGTTCTTAACTAATTTTAACTGTTTTTTTTATCAACGTAATTCAGTTATTCGTCTCTTATAATAAGGAACGGAGGAAGTATAATGATTGGACATATTAAATGTTCAATCAAATGGCATTTTTAGCTAATACAAGATTAATAAGAATATTTTAGAAAAGAAAACATCTAATTATTATGAATAACTAACTCAACAAACATTTTTAATTTATTTAAATTAGTCAATTAGCTTTTATATTAATAATTAAAAATACTGTTTGAAGTCAAATATGATAAATTCTGTAATAGCAATAATTAAAAAATGGGGCACGTAAAAAGTCAATATCTTAAGGGGAAATTGGTAAATTTCCATTACTGTTTAATTTGATATCGTTAGAATATTCTAAAGTAGATTTCAGTTGACGTGGGGGGTTCCACATTGATTTTTTGTTGTTGTCTAAACTGTAAATAAAATAAAGAAAGCTTTATTTTCTCACAGAACGGCTTTTAATTAGCTTTGTACCAATACATTTAAAAAAAAGAAAATAAATTATTTATATGTGATTAGATTAGGAACACGTCAATAAGCTGGCTGACATTTGTTTGTGGCGGAATATAATTAATCTGTATGAAATGATAAATCGGTGTGAGCTTGTTTTTACCTAGTCCTAATCATCAAATCGACCCAAGGGCGCGTGGTATGTCCTATAGTAGTATGAAAGAAATTAAAGCAGGGAGACTAGTGAGTAGTGAGTATTGAAAAATGAAGTAATTAAATAGGGGTGACTTTGAAATTGGATAGATTTCTGCAACAAGAAAGTTGAGTTGAGTTTGACCCTTTTGTTAGAGTAATGTATTCCTCCGGTCCTTATATAAATGTCTTATATTTAGGATTGGAAGAGTATTTAATAGTACCAGGAAGCATTGCTTCTCCAGGGACCGGCCATGTGCTTCAATTGCGCCGGTGCTGGACTTGTGCCTCTCTATTTACGTTCTGAGACTACATTTTCAATCCAGCATAACATTAATTTGATCAACAATGATACGTCTGTGTAAACAATGTTGAGGGGCTGTATAACTGTTAAGGTTGCGGCCCAATGAAAAGGAATCTTCAATGACTACAGGATGACAGATACAATCTGCTATCATTTCTTGTATTAGAACTTCCATTGTTGTAAAAAGTTATTTGGTTGTTATGAGAATTTTTAGTAAATATATTCAAATTCTATTTAAATCCAATTAAAATAGTAAAATTTAAAATCAAACCTTCGTTTTGAACAAATTCTTAGTCAAATTAAGAGGTCTAATTAGAGATTTATAAATATTCTTAAAAGACCAAAATGTCTCTCTATAATTAAAATATGAGCTGTTACTTTTATATTTTTCTCCCTCATAAATTCTTTTCCTGAAATATGAAAATAATAAATCATAATATTTTCCTTAAAAAAGCTACAAAAAATTTGTTGTCTAAATAAGTTTTCCATTCTTAAAATCTACATATGTTCTATTTAAAAAAAATACTCGTTTAACTAAAAAAATTGTATGGGTGTATATATGGAGGATGGATCGATATTAAAACTAAGCACAAAAATTAAACCCATCCAAAATTAAAATCTAACAATGACCTACACTGTTATATTGATGAGGGTGCTGAAATAACTGAATTGAGGTTATAATTTCTTATCATCTAGTAAAGATTTACTATTTTCCAATTTCAGAAAAATCTAGTAAAAAAATTTCAAGCAAAGAATTTGTGAGGAAGAAAAATATAAAGATAACAACTCATTATAATCACATAGGGGTATCCTAGACTTTTAACAACATTTATAAATTCTTAATTCTGCCTCATGGCCTGATTAGTGATTTGTTCAAAACATAGGCCTACTTATGAATTTTAGTATTTCTCTCTTTTTTAAAAAAAATATTTATTATTTTAATTAATTTTATCCAACCTTTTAACTTACGTAAGGCGCTAATGGGAAAAGGGGACTTGAATAACAAAATCCTCAAGCTAGAGAACATATGAAGTAGCAGTACTTGAATAAGAACACTCGCATGGCTCTGACTGAGTCTATCTGAAGAGGGAGAAGAACCAATTAGGTGCCACTACAATTTACAAGAACTGGGCAAGAGAGACCTTTTCCAGGTTTGACCTAATCAATTAAATTGGGAAGAGAAGAAGAAAGACGAAGAAGAAGAAGAGGGGGAGGAAGAAGACTGATTCATGTAGGAGGGAGGCAGTTAGGTAGCTAGGGTTTACTCATCCATTAACCTTTTCAAGTCAATGATGACAGTAATGGTGATGGGATCCACTACTTGCCCTTTGACTTCAACCTCATGACAGCTACCATTACCTCCATAACCCAATATGGATCCCCACTTCCTTCTTCCTGTATATGCCCTACACCTCATCATCCTCCTTTATCTCTTTTGCCATCACTTCCCCCTCTCAAAATTTCATTTATGAACCCTCCAACCACCCTAAAATAAAAAGGGTTTCAAATTTGAAACAGAAGTAGTGCATATATATAGTATATGATTAATTAATTAAATTAAATTATTGGCTGGCAAAAATCAAAATTATATTGGTACAAATTTAGTCGATGCAGATACGCACTTTTGTGATTGTTTTAGAAACTTTCTACTCAATACTCCCTCGATTCTCTTTATACGGCACATTTAGATACGATGGAGGAGTATTTATTACATTTTTTCTAATTTTGTTCCTATTTAAAGCAAGCCTTTTCATTAATATATGGTTTTTCTTGGTTTCATTGTTTTATATATTTTCAATACATGCAGCTTTAAATACAGGTAAATTTGTTTTTTAATATATAGTGAAATTTTGAATATGTACTGCTTGTATGCTCTGCATTTCAGTCTCGGCTGTTGAGGGAGAAAAACGATTTTAGGAAGTAGGGGACATTAAAGGGAGATATAATAATTATGGTGAAAGCTCAGAACGAAAAGTCACGAGAGTTTTAATTGAGAGGCGCAAATATGAGTAAGAGAGATATTATTGCATTGGGCGATGGAATAATAAATTAAATAAAAAGGGAGAATGAGGAATTATTGGTCACAAGAAGGTGAATAATAAGGTCAAGAGAAGACGTAAATTAAAAAGGCAAAGCAGTGAAGAAAGGGGAATTGTGAATGGCATGAGAGGGACAGGGGGTTTAAATATTTCCACAACTACCTTTACACATGTGGACCTACAAATCCATCTCCATCCTCTCCTCCTTTCTGCCTTGCTCTCCTTTCCACAAAACACATACAAGCCTCCTGCCCCGATTTTTATTCAAATTAGCCATTTCTATGGATTGTGCGATTATACTCTGTCAACAATTAAATTTTTAAATAAATTATTAATTAAAAAGTCCTGTTCAATAAACCTTATTTGCAATCCGTAATTCTCCATATGCTACTTCTGTATATGCAAATTACGTCTTATGCAACTTATTTTTATTTTTTGTATTATTTATCTTTTCTTACGTGCAATCTGTTCTCCTACATGTTATTTTTCTTCTCTTCATGCAAGTTCCTTTTTGATGTGTGAATCAGGCCACCTTTTGTTTTTTTTGTTCCAGCCCTCCTTTTCATCAGTAAATTTTAAAGTGTGCTTTAGTATTTTTGTCATTACACTTATTTCTCCTATACAGCTCCGCACTTTCATATGGGAATTTACTATTTTCCTATTATTTATCTCTTAACATTTGGAATAACACTTGTGTCTTTTGTCTTACCATAGCTGGTGGCATAGAATTAGTCACATCTTCTTACAAACTAGCTTTTTCAAGTTTTAATCACTTACGGTTTGGAAGTTGTCCTGGTTTACTATTTTAAAATGCATTTCCTTGTGCGAAAATTATTTTATTAATAAAAATGAGATGTGGATAAATGAGAATAGATGCCTTTATATATATAGATAATGCACGATGAAATGTAAAACACGCACCAAAAACGCCTATCCGGCCCCGATCCCCCCCCCCCCATTAGTTATAACAACAACAACAAGAATAAAATTTCACAAAACGACGACCATTTTGTCGCGTTTCAATCATATGGCCAACTGTTTTTTTCGCCATCCATATGGTCCACCGTTGACGAATCCCTTCGACCTTACTTAGAGGTGTTGTTAATGTGTCATAATCACATAATAATTTCATAAAGGTCCCATTTGGAGTGTAATGTGCTTGGTTTTCAATCTCAATGTTCCATGAAAAACTACTCGATCGTGTGTTCGACATTTTCTGCCCCTTAAAAAATAAAATCTTCGTTTAACACACACAATTAATATAATATCAAGACCATACTTCATCATATAAGTCATTTTAACTATTTTGTCAATATTAAAAATGATAATAAACTCATTAAATCTATTTTAAATTAAATTTTTTTAACTTTGCCTTTATTGATAAGTAAAGTTGTGAACTAGGGTTAGAGAGGAGAAAAATAAAATGAGTTACTTTTAAGCATTAATTATAAGAATAAAATTAACAAATAAGTATTAACCACTCTTGAAACAATTTATATTTGATCTTTTTTGTTTTGGCCAAAATTTTACATTTGATCTTGACTTCCACTTTAGCTGCCCGGATACACAGCATATAGAGATAAATTTACTAGCAGACATATGGTACAAGATTAGCTGA
Organism: Neltuma alba; assembly: GCF_004799145.2. NCBI lineage: Eukaryota > Viridiplantae > Streptophyta > Magnoliopsida > Fabales > Fabaceae > Neltuma > Neltuma alba. The sequence goes on along the minus strand of NW_021635966.1, from coordinate 66,415 downwards.
TTTGCCAAGGTCATATTATTTGTGTGCGCAGTCTGCGGTGCGTTGACATTTTACCAAGAAATTACCACTAGTACAATTTTTTTTGGCCATATATAGGTCTATCACTTAATAGTCTAATTTTGTACGACAAGCAAAACACGTCATCATCTAATTGGGCTTGGGGACGACCAAACGCAGCGCTTGACTTTGGAAAAGCTAGCCAGCTAAGTACTTGTTTCATGTCATTTATACAAGTTTAGGTAAAATTCCCTACATAAATCACCTAATGCCGTCTGATTAATGCTCTTATTGTCTGCAGGTATTCTTGGTTTCACGCCTTTCAATGAAAGCAGGGGGATCACAAGCCTCAGGTTCTGCGTAAAAGGTCAGTATAACTTCCCAGTAACAAGTCATTTTCATCTTATTCATACCATCTATACTTAAATATGGAAGTCAGTTACGAAAATTATTTTTTATTCTAAAGGGAGGAGATTTTTATTTATTTTATCTTCTATTTTTTTCAAATTAATTTATTTAACTTATGGAGTAATAGATAATCTAATATTACATAAAAATATTTTAAAGAGATTGTATCACATTTATTAGAATTAAATAATTTGTTGGCTTCCTACATTCTTTTGCTTGTGTTTATTTAGGGCGAATAAACTGAATTAATTTCATAAAGTCAGAGACGTAATGAGCAGATATTTTGTTTATGGCGCAGAGTAGAGATGAAAAATTGAATAGAAGAGACAAACATAAGCGATGAGCCTAGTAATTATATAAGGGGCATTGACATACACAGATGTTGCCTACGTGGCTCAGACATGTCCATATATATATACATATAATATAAAGAGGGACCATAAATCCATAATTCGACATTTGAATGGAGAGAATATCAAGAGATAGAGGCCGTGTGCTTTGCACAATTCCAACATAAAGATGAAAATTTTATTTATAAATAATAAATAAGTTAATTCCTTTTGCAAAATTATTTTTGGGCACCACATGCTCTGCTTATATTTTTTTTTAATTTCTCTCCATATTTTTAAATTGGATTTTTACATCCTACTTGGTTACATTCAGTTAATCTAGCGTTGGATTTTTTTCCGCCATCCTTCACCTAACAGGACTCACGCATCTATTATACTTCTAGAAGATCGAACTAACAACTTGATGGTTCAAAAGGAATTGGGTTAAAGGATCCAGAACAATGTTACGCTGGATGGTGTGTGTGTGTGTGTGTGTTATTTTTGATCAATTTGATTTTTCAAATGGAGCTGAGGCAAAGTAAATCCTTTCACACCTCTAGGTACCCGCATCGATTGCGATTTCACATGTTACAAATGAAATGCATGAACGAAATTAAACTAAGGTGAAAAAAAAAACAAAAACAAAAAAAACAACAGATGTACACGTACGATTGCTATCGATGATAGCTGGGTTTCCACCACATTTTTTGGGTATTACTTCGGACGTCCATTTTCTGAAAACCACGACCGTTGTCTTCTCAAAACAGATTGATGGAAAAGGAAAAAGAAAACGTCAACGAAACTCCGTATATTTATCATGACACTAGCTCCTGATGAGAGTTAGAAAACTAATTTAAGGATATTAACAAAATTAGTTAAATTGATTATTTATCACAAATACGTGTTGGTTTTTTTAAACTATTCTCTTCAACACATGATGATTGGAATCCCCCTTATGATAAATAGGAATATTTTGAAGAAGAATAAAAAATAAAATGAATTGAGATTTTATATTTATGATCAAATTTAACCTCCAACTAACTATTACATATACTCTGGTCCTATTTATAAGGTAAAAGGAGAGTTTTTTTTTTTGTTCTATTTATAAGTCACTTTATTAAATTTTTAGCATGAATATACTATTTCATCCTTCATTTATTCTAGTGTAGATAATCATCTTTTTTGAAAGATGTATGTTAAATAAGGGTAATGTTAGAAAGTTGTTATATTTTAATAGAGAGTTAATACATTTTAAATTTTTTTTTGATCTGCATAAAATATGTTAGAAGTAAACAAATATTTTAGTTTTGAAGAGGGTCATGAATTAGAGATGGAAACTGTGCGTCACGGGCAGGTGTCATGTTTTCCTGGGATTCATATTCAATGCCATCCATATATTACGTTCTCAACATTAATGGCGGCAAAGGCCTAACTCATGTTCTGCGAATTTGTTTCCTCCTTTGGCTTCTTTGTCTATGTTTGCTAGCATAAATATTAATTAAGAAATACAAATACAATTAATATATTAGATTCCCCTTTTAATTTTCTGGTATACTCTTAATTTATTTAATATTTAATCAAGTGCCTACATAATTATCCCTATTACTCCATAATTAAAGTTAGTGAATGCAATAATCTAATCTAATTGTAGACAAAAACGATATGGTCCTTCCATCCCTTATCCTTTTAACTAAATTGTACGGTTTAAAAAAACATTTAAAATTAATTAAAAGTAATTAATATATAGCAAATATAATTTTTTTTTCAAATACACTGTTATATATAAATGGGTGAATGTAAGAGAGGAATAGTGAGATAAATGAAGAAAGAAAATGTATTAAATGTATTAAATTGGAGATAAAATAGGTAATAATATATTAAATACTCAGATAAACTCAAAAAAGATCTCATAAAAAGGGATAGATCTATTCAAAAAATTAGATCTTTTAATAAGGAACATAGGGAGTATGCTAATGTTGCCTTGGATTTTTAAACTAAAAATAAGAAACAAAATAATTGGAAACGATATTATATATTTGAATGAACTTATGATTTAACACCTTATCATCATAACTCCTACATATTCCATGCTGTAATGCATATTATTGTATATATAATATTTTCGTATGCAGTATCTTATTCTCTTTCTCTGTTACCATTAGATAATATGGCACGCAATTAGTTAGTAATATTTACATTATTGGACCAGGAAAACTTGCAGTATTCTCTCATTTAATTATATATATATATATATATATATGCATATATATGAGGTCATGCTACTTTTTATGCTATGGCAACGGAGATTTTTTTTCTCTTTAGGCAGATACAGTCATCTATGATGTAATTGCATTTAAAGGCAAAATAATTAAAAAAAATATTAAATGTTATAAATATTACCAAACTGTACATGACTGCTGTTGTAGAGGAGTTTAGGCCTAACCTTTTTTGGCATATTTCGTGGATAAAATAAACAACGTAACTGTGCATTTAGTTGTGTCAACGTGTTTGTAAACATGTTTTATAGTCTAATCAGTCAGGTCGCAACGCGCCACAACACACACCGTCCATCACATAAGAGAGACAGTGAGGGAGAGAGATTGATCGATGTATAAATTTTTTATTTAATAAACGTGGGATGGCATTGCATGCAAAGCGAATAAAACGATGACCGAAACGTCAAATGGAAAACTTGATGCAAGACACTGCCCTTTCGATTTTTAATATAAAACTTAATTATTAAGCTGATTTTGATTTTAAATATAAGACTTATTTTTTATATTTATTAATTTTTTAAATTACTCCTATAAATACTCTCTTAATCATAATCAAATAGAAAAGGGAGAGAGGATATTAAAAAAATGATTATGGTGTTTTAGAAAAAATATTTCATATTTTTTTATAATTAGCTAACTTATCTAACTTTCTTAATCTAATCAAATTAGTTAAATAGGTCTTATATTAAGGACCAGAGGAATATAATATTTTTTGGTTATGTTATAAAAACATACAACATCTATTTAACTAATTTTGATAAATTAAAAAAAATAGTTAATTAAACTATTTAGTTGTAAAAAATATCTGTTAATTTATTAAAATAGAGTACACTCTTAAATCATTTGCATTGATTACCTTTATTATGCAAGCTTTCTTAATATGCAACACGATAATAAGGATACTTTTAAAATAAAAAATAAAAACATGATAAATAAAATAAATTGAGGTTTTATATTTATGATTAAACTCAATCTCTCACTAGCTCTTATATAATTATATTAAAAACTGGAGATGGTATACCGAATCGACTTGCTGAGATGAATTGATATGGGGTTGTTCTCCAGTAATAATGATTTGAAGGCACATCGTCATGCATTCATATTAGCTTATAATGTATTTAAGATTTATGTTGGTTTCAAAATTTGAAACCGTGCGTCAGGCCGATAGTAAATATTATGTTCGTCCATCGTCCCCACCCACCGCTCCTTATTGTGAGATAGCTAGGTGTAATGTTTTATTTGAGTAATTAAATCCAGTTTGTTTTCCGTATGAGACACTATAATAATTAAACTCAACATGATGAGAATATATTCAATTAATTTTTTTAGGTGGGTTCAATTAATTTTTAATAAAATAAAAAGGTCATATGCCTTTCGGAATCAGAAATTATTCAGAATGCTTTCTTTTGGGCGAATTGAACCTCCTTATGCAAATTAATCCAGAAGATCTCATTAATAGCACACATGCGGTTTGTAATTGAATTGAGAATATTCATAATTATTAAGATTGAATAATCTGCTCACGCGTTGACAAATTATGCATCATTCTCTTTGAAGCGATTAATTAGGATGTCAAAATATCCGATCCATTTCAGGAAAGCGTACAAAGTTAATTACTTGCGAATTGTAATTTTGGAAGTAATACCGTAATGAAGATATCCAATATATACTATTTAGATTTCACGTCAGCTGTATTGTAAGGAAGATATCTTTATCCCGTAATTTTCGTTAAACTCTTTTCCTTCTTTTGTTAGGAGTGCCATTTCATTACAATACCATACACACATACACACACACACAAAATTACCCACCATGCAAGTAAAATTCTTCATCCCATATCTATTTCTTTGTGTGCGTTTGCATGTGTTATTTATATGAAAATGAAAAAAATACGGGGATACTATGAGAAAGAAACAATTACTATAGAAAATAAAAGGAAATTGAATCTTATATTTTGAACAGAATCAAAACTCTAAAATCAACCAAGCAAGAGAATAACATGGTAATAATGTGGATAGGTAAATTGATATATGGTATGGGAACAAAGGGGAAAAAAAACCAAAGGGTTGGTTCGGTAGCCGTCATTCGTTGCACCATCAACTGGATAGACAAAGAAAAAAAATATTGAATCCACCAAAAATATGCTCTCTCTCTCTCTCTCGCTCTCTCTCTCTCAAGAGCAATTACTCCTCCTTCGCCCACCATTAAATGCATTTGCACCCTCTCATTACGCTCTGCAATTACTACTCCTCCTTCCTCACATCGCTCCCTCCTTCCTTCTCTCTCTATCCCTCTTTCCCTTCCTCTCTCATTCTCTCTTCATCATCGTCTTCTTCTTCTTCTATCTACCACTCCCTGGTTGGTGAAATATCTCTGCTCAACCCAGCACTAACTTTTGAATCAGCTTCTCATACTCTTCTAAGATCATCACCTTTCTTTTCCTCTCTCCTTTTCTTTATTAGTAATTCTAATTCTGGCATCTTAAGTTGGTTGCTCTTAAATTGAAGCAGAAAAGTTGGGGCTAGGAGCTGAAAGGTACGGTTGCTCCGCCTGATAGACAAAAGAAGGAGAAGAAAGTCGCTGAGTTGGATTCCTCCAGATCTTGGTGAAGCGAATATATGTATATATTTAGTCCTAATCTGATTTGGATTGATTTTATATCAGAAAAGCGTAAAGCGGATATCCGTTTAATTTCTTTCTTGCCTTTTTGTGTTACTATATAATAGCATTTCTTTCGGCTAACGTAACCGTGGCCCGTTTTCGTTTCAGCGGTCAAGTTGATTTCTCGGACTGCGTTTGTCACACTTTTTGGTAATTTCTTGCAGAGATATAAACGAGAACCTCATTAGCCAAGCGGTACTGAGAGAACTGAAACGAGCTAGCTAGGGCTTCTGGTCGAGAAATATGCCGGCCGGGATTATGATTCCGGCAAGAAATATGCCCTCGATGATCGGGAGGAACAACAACGTTGGTGGCGGGTTTGGATCATCCTCAGGCCTTTCTCTTGGTCAGGTCGGTGCTTCACTTCTGATTTATTACACCTTTCGATAATTTTGTTTAATAAGACGCTAACTTGATCGCTGCGTCCCTCTGGATTAAAATTTCCCAACTATATAACCAGAAAGTCCCACAGTTTTCTTAGTGCGAAATTTGGTCCCTACGAAGCGGACTGTACCTCGAAAATCCTTTTGGATTCTCGGAAATCGCGCTATATATATCTCTCTCTTTAACTTTTCGTTGTTTGACGTTACCCGCTTCTTGTGATTGGGTTCCAGCCACTAATCTTGTCAATTCTATATCTTTTCTGCCCAATTTTTATCAAACTAAAAAAAAAAAAGGATTTTGTCAAGTAAATAGGCATCTACGTATGCTTAAAAAGTTTTACTTGTTCGCTTGTTGTCTTGAGTGAACTATTTTTCTCGTATTGTTTGTTAGATTGAAAAACAATAAGCCTTGGGAATCTTAAAAGCTCTGTTAGAAATGTTCCAGCAGCCAAACATGATGGAAGGTCAGCTCCTCCCAGCCCTGGACATGGCTCCAAACACATCAGAGAGCGACATCCCTCGAATCCGAGACGACGATTTCGACACTGCCACCAAGTCCGGGAGTGAAAATCAGGAAAATGGCGCCTCCGGTGACGACCAAGACCAACGCCCCAAGAAGAAGCGCTACCACCGCCACACCCAGCACCAGATCCAGGAAATGGAAGCGTAAGATTATGAGCCAGCTCTCCAATAATAAACGACTACTCTCAGTTCGATAATTCAATGTTAATTATTTATACCCTATTTTACTTGTTCGCAGTTTCTTCAAGGAGTGCCCTCATCCCGATGACAAGCAAAGGAAGGAGCTAAGTCGCGAATTAGGGTTGGAGCCATTGCAGGTCAAGTTCTGGTTCCAAAACAAACGCACCCAGATGAAGGTACGTAATCAAGATGTTGATTCGGGGCAAAATATATTGTTGTAATAGTCATTTATGTAAAGAATATTCTATATATATTGTTCTGGTTTTTGCCTTTTACCTAGTTGCTCGCAAAGTCTTAATGTGATGATTTGCAGAACCAACATGAGCGGCACGAGAACTCGCACCTCAGAGCCGAAAATGAAAAGCTTCGTGCCGATAACATGAGGTACAGAGAAGCTCTTGGCAATGCCTCTTGTCCTAACTGTGGTGGACCAACCGCTATAGGAGAAATGTCCTTCGATGAACATCATTTGAGACTCGAAAATGCCCGCCTAAGAGAAGAGGTACAATAATTTCTTGCCAAATAAAGTAGAACTTCTTCGCCCTCAGATTTTCCTCTGTCTAGAAACTGCTGGACTATATATACGTCTTCTCAATAAAAGTTAACTTCACATTTCAATCATCAAAAGTTTATTCCTTTTATTTTCTTTCAAAATTCCGTGACAAAGTTTTGCTAATTTAGATATTACTGTCATTTACCAAATTTGAACTTGATTAATGGGTGGCCATAATAAGTAAGAAATGAGATGAAAGATTACTATTACAAGTATTTTAATGAATGATAAAGACGGATAAAATATTTTGCAGTGCCACGGGGCAGAGATTAAAAAATTCATCCAGGAAATAGTAAACTTTGGTCAAAAACTTAGTAGTGAAAGTGGCGTTATATCTGATGATTCTGGAATCGGTTGCCTTGATGATGATCAGATTGATAGAATTTCCGCAATTGCTGCCAAGTACGTAGGGAAGCCGGTGGTGAACTATCCGCTACTCTCTCCATCTTCGGTTCCACCTCGTCCTCTAGAGCTTGGGGTTGGCGGTGGTTATGGCGGACAGGCAGGTATTGCTGGCGGCACCGGTGACATGTATGGAGGAGCCGGAGATCTTTTGAGGTCCATAAGTGGACTCACAGAAGCCGATAAGCCGATGATCATAGAGCTTGCTGTTGCGGCCATGGAAGAACTGGTGAGAATGGCTCAGATGGGGGAGCCTCTTTGGATGACCACCCTCGATGGCTCCACCACTGTGCTCAATGAGGAAGAGTACATGAGGTCTTTTCCTCGAGGAATTGGACCTAAACCCAGCGACTTGAAATGCGAAGCTTCACGAGAAACTGCACTTGTCATCATGAATCACATCAACCTCGTCGAGATTCTCATGGATGTGGTATGTATATAAATATATATATGTGTGTGTGCTTTTTAATTTAATTTTCTCTGCTCTTCTGTGGCTTCTCCAATATTTGACCGTTAAGTCGAAGCTAATCACACGGATCGATAATGAAGCATGTGTAACTATCATTGACCCAGAGGAATATGTATATAAGCTCTTTCTTGTCGTTTGCTTTAAAAGAGTTCTTCCACACGAAGTGTTTCTATTAAATAACGTAATAGAAAACACTCAATGTACACTACGTTAAGTCTCATTGACGTTATTTTGTTCAGAACCAGTGGTCGACAGTGTTCTCTGGCATAGTGTCAAGAGCAATGACCATGGAAGTACTATCAACGGGGGTGGCCGGGAACTACAACGGTGCCTTGCAAGTGGTAAGCACGATACTACATATGTCCGTGTGTGTGTGTCAAAAGCAAACATGGTATTTATATGTATGTAGTTAAAGACGGAGATCGAGGTTTGATAATTTTGAAATATATTATTGGATATCCACATTATGTTCTGCAGATGACAGCAGAGTTGCAAGTGCCTTCACCTCTAGTGCCAACTCGAGAGAGTTATTTCGTGAGGTATTGTAAGCAGCACGCTGACGGCACATGGGCAGTAGTGGACGTCTCTCTCGACCATCTCAGCACTGCTCCTGTCAAATGTAGAAGACGACCTTCTGGTTGCTTAATCCAAGAAATGCCCAATGGCTATTCCAAGGTAGCAACATATATACATAGTTTACACACACGCACGTATCATCGGACCGTCTCTGATCTTTTCTCAAAGAGCTTTCTCTTTTGTTATTGGTTTCTTTTTTGGGTGCCTTAGGTGACGTGGATTGAACATGTAGAAGTGGATGATAGAGGTGTACATAGTCTATACAAGCAGCTCGTTAGTTCAGGCCACGCTTTTGGTGCAAAACGATGGGTTGCCACCTTGGATCGACAGTGCGAAAGGCTTGCTAGTGCCATGGCTTCCAACATTCCCACTGCTGATGTTGGAGGTATATATATGTATATATAATCAGCCTTGATTAAATCATTGATCGCGAGGTGACAATTAACGTAAATAATTAATCCTCTTTCATCATCGTTTGACTAGTGATAACAAACCAAGACGGGAGGAGGAGCATGTTGAAGCTGGCGGAGAGAATGGTGATAAGCTTCTGTGCGGGAGTGAGCGCTTCCACGGCTCACACATGGACAACACTCTCTGGAACCGGGGCGGACGATGTTCGGGTCATGACCCGAAAGAGCGTGGACGACCCGGGAAGACCTCCTGGTATTGTTCTAAGTGCCGCAACCTCTTTCTGGCTTCCTGTTCCCCCCGAGCGAGTTTTTGACTTCCTCCGTGATGAAAACTCCAGAAGTGAGGTAATACGCACATTATTTACCACAACACTGCAACTTTGTCCCAATTTAAAGCCGATGGACTCTCCAGAGATTAATTCATCCATATTCTGAAAACTTTCGTATTAATTAACAGTGGGATATTCTTTCCAACGGTGGGGTGGTCCAAGAAATGGCACACATAGCTAACGGACGAGATACGGGAATTGTGTGTCCCTTCTCCGAGTGAATGTGAGTGCGTCGGTCTTCATTTATAAAAGGAATCAAATATTTATTATCTGTAAGTGAAGTCTTACATGCCATGATTATGTATGAACTCTGTAGAGTGCAAATTCGAGCCAAAGCAATATGTTGATACTGCAAGAGAGCTGCACCGACTCAACGGGGTCTTTCGTCATATATGCTCCTGTAGATATAGTAGCCATGAACGTGGTGCTGAATGGAGGGGATCCTGATTACGTGGCACTTCTTCCTTCGGGTTTTGCTATCCTACCCGATGGCACCACGCCTCATGGAGGTGCCATCGTTGAAACAGGCCACGGCGGATCCCTTTTGACCGTTGCTTTTCAAATCTTGGTTGATTCCGTACCCACTGCTAAGCTCTCTCTTGGATCTGTCGCCACCGTCAACAACCTTATTGCCTGCACTGTGGAGAGAATTAAGGCTTCTTTATCCTGCGAAGCTGCTTGATCATCATCAACAATACTACTCTAGAACTAATTAATAAATTAAAAGCCTGGTAAGCTGTGCATGTTTGTTGTGTCCTACGTTGTTTATCTGCATATTTGTTTTCGCTTTTGTAAGAACTAGTCACTGAATCTTGCTGTTGCTGCATCTACGTGGTTTGTTGTGTTTATATGTTAACCCGCGCAGTTTAGAAGAAGGTTAGGTCAAGAGTAGAGAAGAGTATGAAAGAAGAAAAGGGTGGTGGTGATCGATGGGGGCGAATATCGAAGAATGAGGTGAAGTCAAGAACGCACCTTGCATGATTCCTTCTCAGAAACCTATGAAAAATAGAGTGCTCAGAGGATTAAGGTTCGGGAATTGACTTCCCCCAGCCAGCTGGATTAACTGTGTGCTTAATTAAATTAAAAAAAAAAAAACTGCAAGCATTGGTAGAATTAATTAGTTAGTTTTCATTTCCTTTTTTTTTTTTGGGTGATCGGGTAGGTTTTCAATTAACTTCAATGTTGACTCTTTTATTACTTCAATTGTTATTATATGCATGTTTTAGAAATATTAGTTGATAATGGGAAGCATGCCCCGTATCACACACCATTTGTCCCTTTCAAGGGCGTTTGAAATGGAATAACCTTTTCTGCCATGTCTTATTCCCACTTAATTTGTTTATTATTATCATTTCTCTACAAATTAAGCAGCAAGTGTTTGTTATGTAGTCTTTATTAATTAAGGTTTGTTAAGAAAGTTTTTCCCCCCCAATTATGGCCTGTTGTACGGCTATGAACTTCATCCCAAAATATCGTGGGAGGGAAAATCTGTGACTCCTGGATTAATTATACTGATCAAATTGCACCTATTTAATTGAACTATCGAAGGAACAAACTTGAATAAGCTCCATTATTTGACATTAAATCTGCTTTTCCAGCATTAATTAAGGAAGCGGAAGGCCTGCGGGGGCTGCTAAATGTCGAGGATGTTTTAGGATTGATTGATGAAAATACCGATTATATCACCTTCACGAATACACGACGTCAAGTAATAACTTGAACAGGAATTGCTTTTGGGACGACCCAAAAATTTGACACAATATTCATAATACTCTGCAAATTCCTTTATTCTTAGGCACTGAAAGCCTCTTGCCAACGTTGGAAATAAATATGTGACGGTAATTGACCCTCGTAAACCCATGAACGCGAACTACGTCGTCAACAGCTTATCAGATGCCCTTTTAGAATCCTTCATTTCTGATGCAATGGCAAAAATAGAAGCATCATGTCTCTCACACTAATCTTTTCGTACTAAATAATTACTAGTAATTGCTTTGTTATGCGTTTTATTCTTGATTATATTTTTAACCTCCCCCCCCCCCCCCCAAAAAAAAAAGAAAGACTAGTGTCAATTTGTTCGTCCAAAGGTTTTGTCGTGGCATGCTGGCATCTAGCAAAAGTTGGATTTTGTTCTAATAATTTCATCATGGGGAAAAAACAGAAAACAAATAGCCTTTTTGAGAAACAAATACACCGGGCCCAAACTTCAAACAAAAAATTCGCTATTACTATCGACATCATATTTGGATCACAAAAATAACGTTTTCTCGAGTCAGAGTGTTCGCGGCAGGAGCAAGCCATGGCGTGCAGAACAGGGAGCCCAGTGGGCATGGGCTCTCTTCCCATGTACAGGGAAAGGCTCAAATATTTGACACTTATTTATGCCTTACTTGGTAAAAATAGAGGGGTCATCAACGAGATGAGATCTAGCAGAATGACTAATCTCTCATAATATGACAAATTAAAGTTTAAATTTTTATTAAAAAAAGTGTTCACATTTAGTGTTTGACAGTACATTAAATAGGATTGTATTGAATAGAAGAATACCTATATTTTAGTCCCAAAAAAAAAAAAAGGTAGAGGGGGTGAGACTAGGCCGAGGGGTTTGAACCTGTTAAGAGAAAGAGAGCAGCCATTTGAGAGAAAAGAGAGTCATTTTTATACCTTTGCGGGGCAATCTCGAGATAAATTGATATTTGCACATTCATTAATCGCTAGATTGAGCTGAAATTCGGTCAGCTGGTTTGAAACATTGAATGCGTCAATTTAATTGAGACTCATTTGTATCTTATTTTGATCATAATTGAGCTGATTTTCAACGGAAAACCCATGATTTTTACATGCGCTTGGATTGATGGGTGTTGCCGCTGTGTTATTTTCATTTGACGTCTTCATCACAGTTCCGCGCTATGGAGAAGAAAATCTCTGCTATCTAACTCGAAGTTTGACCTGCAGATATTTGACCTGTAGAAATTCCACGCCAATTTCTCGAGTGAAAAACGAGAGAACAAGGCATTTCATCAGATGGACCTCTGTGTGTGTGTGTGTGTGGAAGGCAAGCACATGAATATCAGCTTTCATTAGTTGTCTTGTAGTTGGGGGGGACCAAAGTCAATAATAAAACGCAGAGCAAAGCAATTACTATTAGTTATTTAGCATGAAATGATGATCAGTATGAAAGACTCTTTGCTTCTCTGTTTTGCCATTTTATCAGAAATGATACGTTCCAGAAGGGCATTTGATAAGCTGTTACGTCGATGATGCGGTTCCCTTTCATAGGCTTAAACTTTAGGGTTTTAGCAACACTACGACGGCTACGAATTGTGTCAAATTCCTCTGTTGTAGAAGGAATTCCTGTTCATCACCCCCTTTTAAAAAAAAATTATCATCTCTGTTATAATAGTATAAGAGCTAATTGATTAATTTGAGTAAATTAAAGAAATAAATTAAGCTAGTTATTTGTAATAAATAGATGTTGTCTTTCCTAAAATACCCTTGCTAATCAAGTTTTTTGGCTATAAATACCATTATTAGAAGGATTATCTTGAAAAAAATTAATAAATATGAGAGACAAAATAGATTGAGATATTATATTTAGGACCAAAATAAAAATCAAATGAGGTTTTATATTAAGGGTCGGAGGTAGTATTTTACTACCTCCGGTCCTTAATATAAGACCCTGTTTGACTTTTATTTTGGTCCTAAATATAAGACCCCAATCCACTTTGTCTCTCATATTTATACATTTCTTTCCAAAATGGCCATTCTAATAGTGAGAGTTATAGTCAATATACTTGATTAGCAAGAATATTTTAGGAAAAATAACACTTATTTAGGACAAATAACTAACTCAACTTACTTCTTTAATCTTCTCAAATTAGTCAACTGGCTCTTATAATTAGGACCGGAGGTAGTATATAGTTTAACATATAGACGTACGTACATATATCAACGTTAGATTTGAAGTTAAGACTTTATCCAAATGAAACGATTGGCATTAGCATTATCACAATTTGCGGCAGACTTCTGTCAAACGTGCTTGAACTAGTATATCTGAGGGCCTGAGGCCTTCATTGCCTACTTTAAGCCAGAGACAGATCTTGTAAAGAATAAATTTTGGTCTATTTCAAAACGCTGACCAAAACAATTACTAGTGTTCATCAATTAGTATGAAAAGATCATGTCCACAGATTTGTGGAGTGGCTTCACTGGTTTCATCTTCTGGAAATATGTTTTTTTATTCTCTTTTTTTAGCTGTTTCGAGGTTGCTATTTTATCAGAAATGCCATGTTCCGAGCATGGCATATTAGTGTCTAACAAAAGTTGGATTTTGTTTTAAAATCCAAAAAAAACTCGACCTTTTTTTCTAAAATTTGCCTACCAAAAAAAGAAGGTTGGATTTTGTTTTAAACAAATAATATTTTCATAAACAAACACACCGCTAGGCTCAGTGTTCCAACAAAAAATACGCTATAACTATTGATGTCATCTTTGGAGCACCAAAAATAAAGTTCAGGCACCAAGAATAATTAGGCACCACACCAGGGCTATGCCCCGCGCGCCCCTTTTATTATAACTATTAAAATATATTCATATTAAAAATTTTATACATTTATACTTCCTTTCGTATTTAATATTAATCAATAATCATATTCTACAAGAGTTTCTTGATTTTAAATATAAATCAGTTCAGGAAATGTCTGTCACATTAATTATTTTCTGTAAGCCCCTCGTTTGGAATTAAAATAATTATCATAATACTAGGAGTTAATGTCATTAATATATTAGAATAATGGTAGAAAGTACTAGAATTTTCTTATAAATTTAATAATTTAACCTATTTTTTAACTTTTTATTTGATATTATCATCCGATATCCGACGCTTTTCATTTACCTTATTATTAAGTATACAAGCAACTGATTATTAGGTTGATGAATCTAGGCATATTGACACATCACATTTGGAACCGGTTATTTTCCAATTTCCATGCAAGGGAAATTAAGTAATCTATTTTCTTTCTCATTTGGTGCAAGATAAAATTGAAAAAATGATGGGAAACACTTTATCAAACAGTTCCAAGCAATCAATCCTACGTACAACAAGTCAAGGCAACAGCACAAAGCAAACACTGACAATTTTTTTTGTTTTTTTATGTAATACAATTAAACACAAAAAATCACAAAAACATGCTAACGGCAGGTGACAGGTGTGACAATGCTTTCACCTTACAGGCCTTTTCAAATCCATAGAAGAGAGACCAATTACTTCAACTTCAAACGTGCTTTTTGGTGGACGCTTCAGGGCTCATGCCAAATATGGAATGAGATGGCAAACCTCGCAGAGCTGCTACCACTCCTAAACCTATGAGAGGGATGTATATTGACATCAACTTAGAAGATTTCTCTCCTGCAGCCAACATTTCTGGTAGTACAGCAGTCTGAAACGCACAGTTTATAAAATCAATCAGAAAATGAGAACACAGAAAAACCAGATCTTGCATGAACACCAGAAAAAGTGCTACTCATCATACCATTGCAGTACACACAGCAACACCGTAGATCAAGCAAGTGGTTTTGAACCAGGGTTTGGCAGTCAAAATGGCGTAAAGATTGAGGACAATGATTGGCACATCAAAGAGGAACTCATACCAGATGAGTCCAACGAAGAAAGGGGGCCGTTCTCTCAACAGATAGTGATCATACCGGTCGACGTACCAATTCTTGAGTTGGACAAGGAAATGAGGGAAGGGAGCTTGAGGGAGAAGGACTTGAGTGTATATAAGTACACATGCCACTGCTACTACAAGCATGCCAGAGAACAGGAAGGCATCTACCGCTTTTTCCACAGAGCCCATTTTCCCTGGCACTACTCTGATCTAGTGATAAAGTAAGGCTTACAAATTCAGTATCTGAGATCGTGCTTTTCTTGCGTATGCTTTATACTCTTTCTTTCAAGCTATAGCTTGATAGTGAATTTCACACCTAACTCTAAGTTTGACTTGTAGATATTTCACACACATCAACTCTAAGTTTGACTTGCAGATATTTCACATTCATCACACCTATCTCATGTGAAGATATTAGTCTTACAACTATGTCATCCGCGCACGCTAATAATGGTCTTCTGGCCTTTGGTGTATGCCCTATCATTTTATGCGTGCGTTGGGATGCTATGTACTCCCCGATCCTTAATATAATATCTATTTAATTAATTTGATTATATTAAAAAAGTTAGGTAAGTCAGTTAACTATAATAAATATGATATGTTTTTCCTAAAATACCTTAATCATCTTCATTATATCTTCCCTCCCTCTCATACTTGATTATAGTTGAGAGAGTATCAATAAGGATGATTTAGAAAAAATTGATAGCTATAAGAAATAAGTCATATATTTAAAACTAAAATTAAGTCATATATTAAAGAATATTGCACAGTTTTCTTTGCTCTCTTCCTGTTTATTCCACTTGTCACATTTGCCTATTCTATGAGGATTATATAGAGAAGCGTTTCAGAAGAGTATATAAGGTCTCTTCCCAAGTGTTAGTTTGCTTAATTAATCGAATTGTTTTGGAGAACTGAGAACCCCCGTCTCCCTTATTTGGAAAAGTGGCTCGATTCTGTTGCCCATAGCTTAAGCCATTGTTCAACCATTTTCCAGTGATTTTGAGGGCGGGGAGAAAAATGAGAGAACATGTGGCATTTCATCAGATGGATCCATATACGGCAGGGAAGTAAATGACTAAGCAGCTTGCATTAGTTCTCTTGTCATTGAATTGGGAGGACCAAAATCAATAATAAAACGCAGAACAAAGCAATTACTAGTAGTTATCTAGCATGAAATGATGATCAGTACGAGGGACTTGTTGCTCTGTTTGCCATTTTATCAGAAATGATATGTTCCAAAAGGGCATCTGATAAGCTGTTACGTTGATGATGTGGTTCCCTTTCATGGGTTTAGACTTTAGAGTTTTGGCAGCTCTACGAGGGTTAATGACTGTCACATATTCACATTTTACAATGTTGGCACGGAGCCTGCCGTGCCCAGGAAACTGAGGAATTTGTGAATTGCGTCAAATTCCTCTGCTCTAAAAGAGATTCTTGTTCATCATACTTTTTTTTGGAAAAAAAAATTATTTTATACAATTAAACACATATATACACAAACACGTTATCGCTGGACTCGAATTTAGGACCTCGTCCAAGTGTAACGAATAGCCTTAGCACTATAACAATTTGCCATTGATTCATGTTGATCATACTTGAGCCAGTATATTTGAGGCCTTCATTGTCTCCTTTATATCATAGATAGATTTTGTAAGAGGTATATTTTGGTCTACTTCAAAACGTTGACCAAAACAATTACTAGTGGTTATTAACTAGTATAAAAAGATCAGGTCCGCAGATTCTTGGCGTGGCTTCACTGGTTTCATCTTCTGGAAATATGCTTTCTTGTTGGAGGTTGCTATTTCATCAGAAGTGCTAACAAAAGTTGGATTTTGTTTTAATTTGATCGGGGGAATAATTGTGCATTATTTACTTATTATAGGTAATTTTACTAAAAAAATTATTAAAAAAGGTTTTTTCTTTTAATTCCAAGCAGAAAATCTGCCCCACCCCTTTTATCATAGCATTCGTATATGTAGTGATTAAATTAAAATATGTTCATATTAAAATTTTATACATTTTTACTTCCTTTCGTATTTAATATTAATCAATAATCATATTCTATAAGAGTTTCTTGATTTTATATATAAATCAGTTTAGGAAATATCTGTTACATTAATT
The DNA here is from genome assembly GCF_004799145.2 of Neltuma alba. Taxonomy (NCBI): domain Eukaryota; kingdom Viridiplantae; phylum Streptophyta; class Magnoliopsida; order Fabales; family Fabaceae; genus Neltuma; species Neltuma alba. The sequence continues at coordinate 49,133 of NW_021635966.1, read as the reverse complement.
ATTTCTTTAAGTCCTTGGTTTATAATTAAAAAATTATTGTAGTAGTAGGATTTAACGTAATTAATATATAAAAATTGAGGTGTTTGGTGCCAAATGCAAACCAAAGTTTTGTCAAAAATTGTGGTGTTTGGATTTTTTGGGCCAAACCATGGCTTGAAGCCCAAAAACACTTTTTATCAGTTTGCCAAACACCCCAAAAAAAGTTAAGGCGATGGAAACCTACTTCCTTTCTCGTTTGGTGCAAGATAAAATTTTTAAAAGATGGGAAACATTTTATTAAACAAATCCCAACAATTAACATAATGTACCACAAGTCAACACACCAGCAGAAAAGAAACACCGTGACATGATTAACATAACATGCAATCCTTTTCAAATCCCAGGAAGAGATAGAAAAGAGGCGCAGATCGAAGAGAGACCAATTACTTCAATCTCAAAGTCGCTTTTTGGTGGACATTTTAGGGCTCTTGCCAGATAACACTCCTAAACCTCGCAGGATAGCTAACACTCCTAAACCCATGACAGGGCCGTACAATGACAATAGCTTAGCAGATGCCCTTCCAGAACCCACCATTTCTGATAGCAGAGCAACCTGAAACACAGTTTGCAAGAACAACTAGAAAATGAGAACACATACAGAAAAACCAGAGATCTTGCACACAGATGCGTGAACACTAAAAAGCTGCTACTCATACCATTGCAGAAGACAAAGCAACACCGTAGATCAAGCAAGTGGTTTTGAGCCAGGGTTTGGCAGTCAAAATGGCGTAAAGATTGAGAAGAATGAGTGGCACTTCAAAGGTGAACTCATACCAAACGAGTCCAACATAGAAATAGGGCTGGTCTACCATCAGATAGTGATCATACTCGCGGATGTACCAGTTCTTGAGCTGGACGAGGAAATGAGGGTAGAGAGCTTGAGGGAGAAGGAGCTGAGAGTATATAAGTACACATGCCAGCGCTATTATGAGCATGTAAGAGAACAGAATGACGTCAACCACTTTAACTGCAGAACCCATTTTCCAAATGCCCCTCTCACAAACCTTGTCCCTCTTTCCCTCAGCTTTCTCAGAAAACAGAAGGCGTCCCCTTTCTCTAAGACTCGGGCTTTATGTTAGATATAGAGATCAAGTAGAGTAAGGAGTTCGATCATCTGAGATCATACATCTGCTGTTTACTCGTCTTTCAACCTATAGCTTGATAGTGAATTTCCCACCTAACTCTAAGCTTGACCTGCAGATATTTGACGTGCAGAAATTCCACACCTGCAGAAATTTAGTATTATTTGTTGTGAATTCCCACATATAGAATTGTTAATTTTTTACTATCTGATGCAACTTTTTATATGTGGAGTTGTTAATTTTCTGTTATTTATTGTGAAAAGTTATTAATTTGCTATTATTTGTTGTAAACTCTTAAATGTGGAGTTGTTAATATAGCATTATTTGTTGTGAATTTCCATATGTGGAGTTGTTAATTTCTATTATTTGTTATGAATTCCCATATGTGATTTTTTTTTTATTTTCTATCATTTGATGTGAATTTCCGTACATGGAGTTGTTAATGTTTTATTATTTGTTTTAAAATTTCATATTTCCGGTTGTTATTTTTCAATTATTTGTTGTAAATTACCATATATAGAGTTGTTAATTTTTTTATTATTTATTATTTGTTGCAAATTTTTACGCGTGGAGTTGTTAGTTTTTTATTATTTGTTATAAATTTTTATATTTTTAATTGTAATTTTCCCATTATTTATTGTAAATTGTCGAGCGTGTAAAACAAACCCCAATCAACCCCTTCCTTCTCGTTCAAATTTTGATAGGCAACATGATCCTTTTACTTTCAAACATAATTTCATTTTGGGGTAGGGAGACTGAAAACAAATTTTAGAATATCTTGAGACTCATTAGAAATTAAGTCCACATTGTGGGACTTAAATGAAATTTTCCCAAAAAAAAAAAAAATACTGCAGGAGATGAATGAAACCAGTGAAGCCACACCACAAAATCCGTGTAATCCAGTCCTAAACATAAGACCCTCGGAGGAGTAATAAATAACTACCACTGATTCCTTTGGTCAGCGTTTTCAAGCAGACCAAAAATCTGTCTCTGATCTAAAACAGGCAATGACGGCCTCAAATCTACTAGCTCAACTATGATGAGGAGGAATACCTTTTAGGACAGAAATTTGACACTATGATTGATTGCATTCATACCTGCAAATTCTGTTGCACAGTTTCGATCCCGAAAGCCATCTCAAGCTCGCTTTTTCCTGGGCACCGCAGGCCTCTTGCCAACACTGGAATATGTCCCAGTGGAATGTGACAGTAACCCTCGTAGGGTTGCTAAGACTCCAAAAGCCATGAAAGGGCAGTACAATATCAGTAGCTTAGCGGATGCCCTTCCGGAACCCACCATGTCTGATAATATAACAACCTGAAATCAAAACATGAAATCACAGAATAAACAGGTCTTCTTGTACGCATACGTACCCACCCTTTGAAGAACAGCTAATTAATTATACATACCATGGAAGTAGACAGAGAGACGCCGTAGATCAGGCAAGTGGTGTTTAACCAGGGCTTGGAAGTCAAAATGGCGTAAAGATTGAGAAGAACAAGAGGCCATTGGAAGATGAGCTCGAAGCAGACGAGTCCGACGAAGAAAGGGGGCTTGTCTATGACGAGATAGTCGCCGTACTCGCGGGAGTACCAGTTTTTGAGTTGGACAAGGAAGCCTGGGTAGTAAGTGTGAGGTATGAAGGTTTGAGCATCTAGAAGTGGAGCTGCCAGAGCTATTACCAGCAAGAATAGGAAGATAACGGCGTCTATCACTTTTACCGCAAAACCCATTTCCCGGGAAAAGAAGGCCGTTCTATTCTCCGGCCACTCTTTGTATTGTTTTGGTAGAATGCAGATTCTGAACGGAACATTGGGGGTTCCAGAGGGGAAAGTGTGGCCGAACACGTGGCCTTGCATGATAGGAGCTATGACTCATCGTGGCTTCAGTGGCACTATTCGATTGGGAGATAGAAAATAGAAAGAGAGTCCCTCTCTCCTCTATGATGTGGGCCAGATCATTGATTCAAGTGATTTGCCAAACGATCAGCTGTGGGCCTCTGGAGGCCCGTAACTTGTGAAGGAGCTTTAAATCGTTGTTAGGCTGATTCCACTTTTTATTTTTTGTCTGTCTTTTTTATTTCTGGAGAAAGCAAAACAAGAGCTCGGCCAATCGACCGGCCCCGTTATTTTGTCTGCGGGCAACCGAATGACTGTGGAACGGAAAAAGAATTAAAGAAGTGAATGAGAGGATTGATTTTATGAATGTGAAATAGCTTTTATGCTTCTTAATATTCTTATCCTATATTAAATTTTGCTCACTAGTTGCCAACTCTTCTATAACTTGAGAATGGAATTGAGAAGATGAAGTTGATAGAATTATGTATAAGGCTGCTTTTTCATTCTATCAGATTCTGTTTTTCCCTCCGAATTTCTAACACAATCTTTTAAGGAAAAATTAAAAAAAACGTAAAAATTGCAAAATCACAAATTAAGACCTGTCACAAAACTTGTATAGGTTTTAAAATTTTTTACAAAATACCTAATTTGCAAATTCACAATTGTCAGTTTTTTTTTTCTTTTGTGATTTTTCCATCTTTTAACTCGAGTTGTGAGGGTATCTAAATGTGTCTCAATCTTTTTAGATCACACTTATATATATATATATATACAGACTTGAATGGAGGAGGTTGCTGCTATCTAACTGCACTTTGATATTCTACTCTCGCTTTCGAATAACATTTTTGCATCGTGTTCTTAAATCTTACTTTCGTTCTCTCATATCATCTACACACACTCTCTCTTGTTTTCACAATTTAACATAAATTACTTTGAAATTAAAAACCCTTTCGTGGCGCCAGCTTCTGGCCAGTTGCTTCATTAACAACTCAACAGTAGTACATATCAAGTGATCTGAGATCAGAATAATTATTTGCCTTTACACAGAGATTGTCCTCCGCTTTTAGCTTAGACAACCGATATTTATCTATCCATGTCCAGGGTCCATATATTTTCTCCTCTCTGAATCGTCGAGAATTTTTAATTTTTTGCACTGCTCGTGACTTTGCGGGATATTACAGTGAAGATTTCTGCAGAGCCATATGCCTGTTTGCAATAAGGATTGTGCAGGGACGGATGCATTCAGAAACAGAATTTGTAAATGGATGCTTTCTTGTGGTCCATAAATGTCAACTTCTGCTAACATGAAGATAAACTCTCAGACACTTGATGAGACCAATGAAGTTCCAAAACACACATTGCCATTCTTCATGTTTAGTTAGTCCAGATTCTGCATTAGCAGTTGTTTCTCGGTGATATTAGATTTTGCGAAGAAAACTGTGTGAGCCTGTGATGATTTTATTTTATTTGATTGATTCCCTAACCGGGCAGTGAAAGTTGAGTAATGGACAAAAGTGATGATGGGGTTAACTTGCCTTATTTCTGGTCTACTTCACGGAAAACTAAACAACTCGAATGCCGCGAGAGAGATGCGTGGGCTTCTCGTGGCCGGTTGGCTTTGACGACTTGAGCAGAAAATACATACAGATTGAACCACATTTGTACGTACAGACTAGAAATCTATGATGGGCTCACCAACAGTTAGATTTCGTTCCAGTGTCCATGGCAGGTCGAACAGTTTGGCTGTGATGAACTTGAAGATCTTGTTCACGTTGATGTTGTAGGCAGCGCTGGAAAAGAAGAGTGTTGCGTTCATGGCCTTTGCGTATCTTCTTGCCTGTACAATTAAAAATAACATCATCACTTCTTGCTTTGGACTTTGCAGATTCTTTATTGTCTAAGTGCGGCATTAAGACCAGAAGTAGCGTATTTTCCAAGCATGATCTTTAAGAAAGTGATACAAAGCAATCAAAATGGATAGAGTTTATCTCAATCTTCTTCTTTTTTATCCACATGCACACCATGTGTAACACAGCTCATCCAGATTCCTTTCTTCATTCAAGTCTCTCTCTCATGAATTGACAAGATCTACATTCTCGATTAAAACCTCCAACAGCACGGCATGATTCTGTAGGTTTCTAAGAATTGGTCCGCGGGACAAGAATATATACCGTCCTAGAAACTTTTGGAAGATGGATCGGCTGTGAGTTTGTTGATGTTGAAAAGATGAAGTTACATCATAATTTTTCTTTAAAAAATGATTAAATTATAATATCATTAGAAATACATATAAAAAAATTTAGGTATCTTGAAAGATAACCAAAGTGCGGAAAACTATTTCTCGTTGTAGTGCCCAAAAAATGAAATATGTACCTCACTGGCGATGGTCCATTGCAAATCTATGGGAAGTTGAATGAAATCATCAAACTTGGTTCCTATCATCACTGGAATTGCAGTCTACAAAAGCAAACACATACCATTAAAATAAACTAATAAGAGTTCTTCAACCATGTATACTTCCAACTGAATCAACACTTGATGTCTCATATACTTTACCTGATTCCATTTCCTGGCTTCTTTGTACCACCCAATCACACTGTTCCAGACAAGGAATCATATTGAAACAATTTCAGCCTAAAAAATGAGGTGCACGAAGCACGATTGATAATCATGAATTAATCAAATTTTCAAAGAACTAAGGTACCTGTTTAACGTACAACGGCTTGTTAGATCAAACATGTACAAGATTGCCACGGAGTCCTTACAAGCCAATGGAATCTGGTCCTGTGACCTTCCACCACCTACATGAGTATCAATTAAGAACAATATTTCAGTGATTCGTTTTTGTTTTTCTCACGATTTATGCCAAAAATTACCAGTTACCAGAGTTTTTGCTTTTCTCTACCTTCTACTTCCCAGATACAATACGATATACGTGCCCCTTCCACGACTAAAGTTTTGTCCCTCTGATTCAATCCCTTCTTCGCCTGGCTTCCCTGTTCATGTTCACTCCCTGTGTATTTCACCTTCAAACAACAGCAAAATAGAAATTAATTACAAAAACAATGAATTGGAGGTTCGTACTCTCAAATTTTGTTTGTTAATAAAGAGACTGACCAGAAAACTGGTCTTTCCTATTTGGCAGTCCCCCAGGAGGCTGATCTTGAGAGCAACCAAATCGGAGTCCGAATCAGGCGTGTGAAATTGAGATAGCGAGCCCTGCCCCGATTCGTCATGAATAACCCCGCCGGCGGAAGGAGGCTCGGCAAAATGTGGGAGCATGAGATACTTGGAAGGCTTCCCTCCGGAACAGAGGAAGAAGTGCTGGAGAAGGCGGAGAATGCGTCGCCGGAGACCGGAAATGCGGTGTTCAACCCGATCAGTAAGGGTGACACGGGAGATTTTCCGGCAAACCTTAGCCATAATTTTGAGTTTTTTTTTTTTTTCAAGGGATGATGGCCTCAAGCTCAGGTGAGAAAAAAAAGCTTTTCTTCAAGCCTGTTTTCGGCCATAGGAAAAAGTAAAGCCGAGCTTGTGACGCTATGATATGCTGAAAACGTGGGGTAGTTTGGGGATTTCAGGATCCCACCCCTACCAACTATATTAAAATTTGAAATTGAAATGATTTCAGTTACAACGACTTTTTTTAGTTTTTGCCATCAAAGTCACTAACTTTAACGGGAAACGACTGACCGGAAAATTCGACAAGCCTCCAAATATCAGATTTGCGTGCCTCACTAAAACCAGGGGATGCTTCCTGTTTCACAACCCACCATGCGCATTCCCTTTCTGTTCAATAAAAATCCTCGCCATAAAAATATACTACCCAGTCTAGTTTCCATTAAATATAGACTATACATGCCAATAATCTTAACAACAGCAATAATACTAATTCTGATTCTAATTATAAAATCTTATTTATAGACTATAAACACAGTCTTATAATTAAGAGTAAAGGTAATAGAACTTATCTCATGAGATAGGGTTGGTTATATGAATTAAAAAATCTTACTACTACATAAGACTTCATTTCATTTTTATTTTTGTGTTAAATATAAAATTCTAATCTATTTTGACTTTCACATTTATATTTTTTTTTTAAGATAGTCATTCAAAAAATAGTAGTTCTAGCCATACACTTGATTAGTAAGAATATTTTAAGAAAGACAACACATATTTATTATAAATAACTAACTTAATTTTTTTTAATTTACTTAAATTAGTCAACTAACTCTTATATGTAGGATTAGAGGCAGTACATCCAATCCTAAATATAAAATATTATTTATAGACTACAAACGATGTCTTATATTTATGATCAGAGGTAGTCCTTTGCTCTATCAATAACCAATTTTTTATATAAATTATTAATTAAAATATTTTTCTCAAAATTTTATTGAATATTTTCATTGATTTCCGTCAAATTTTTGGAAATGTTTGAAAACATAAAAAAAAACATTTTAAAAATTTTATTAAGAAGGTGAAGACAAACCCCTACTTATTTTGAAATTCTTAAAGTTATTTTTAAAAAATTAATCCAAATAAAAGATTTCATACTGCTTGATTTAGCTGCTCATGAATGGCATTCTTTGAATATATTTTAATCAGTGCAAACGACTCTTTTTTTAACCACGAGTGAATAAAATAAATGAATATATATTTATTTATATTGCTTGGTTAATGCCGAGAGTACGTGTGATCGCAGAGCAAAGGGGGTGTGAAAAGGCACATGGTCGTTGAGGGGAGTTGAAAGGGATTGTGGGGAGTAGCATGCCAGGTGGCAGGATTTCATGGGAGTGTGGGTGTGGGATCAATAATATCTTGCCACCTACTTGATTTTCTCGACAAATTAAGAATCACTGTCCTGACGTCTTTTGCTTTTTTGTCTGAAACACAAAAAGCATACACTGCTTCGGTTGCGTTTCAGAGAATAATAAGACAATGGAGCAGGGCATGACCACAATGAACACGTGTTCCCATTCTATCCCTCCACAACATTTCCTCCATCTTCTATATCTCTTTTCTCGTGCTTTTGGTAAATTACTTTTGTAACAATTTTTGTTTTACTTTTATAATCTAAATCATGATATTTAAATATTACTTATGAAATAATGCATTTTTTAATTTACGTACTGCTTCCGGTCCTAATTATAAGAGCCAGCTGACTAATTTGAGGAGATTAAGAAAGTAAGTTGAGTTAGTTATTTGTCCTAAATAGGTGTTGTATTTTCTAAAATATCCTTGCTAATCAAATGTATTGACTAGAACTATCATTGCTAAAAGGGTTATTTTGGGAAAAAAATATATAAATACAAGAGACAAAGCGAATTAGAGTCTTATATTTAGGATCAAAATAAAAGTCAAACAGGATCTTATATTAAGGATCGGAGTATCAATTTTCGATGGTTATCTAATGGTATTTTTGCATATTTAAATTATACTATACTTTTTTAATCATGACCAGATTGTTCAAATTGGGGATGGACTCTTAAGTCATTGCATCGACGAATTCAACGAATAATTCGGTTACCCTGAACATTACTCACGCCATGATCATACCTTATCCTCATCACAGAAACTAACCTCGTGCACATCTGAAAAGTCATTATCATCATTATTGTTTGTGTATTTCTTCGGACCGGGTTATCATTGTCAATGTCATATCCATAGTGGAACATCAAGGAATTACAAGTCTCCACCAGCTTCAGCACATAAGGCCCAAATTTAAACCCAATATCAAACCTAAATACTACCGCCTTCTCATTATTACAAATTTCAAATAATTAATTCACAGATAACAAATCATTAGTTAAAATTAGTTAAAAATAATAATCAGGTTTAAAAATATACTTTTATTTTAAATATGTGTTTATAATAAATGAGAAAAATAATGAAAGAAAATGTGTGAAAAAACATGATAAGAAAGAAATAATTAAGAGCAACATTGAAAAAAATGCAATAAATGTTAACACAAACCCAAATTAAGACTTATAAAATAAACCACACTCTTTTTCAAATTTAAAAGCTTTTAAATAGAACTAGAGGGAGTAATATTTTATTTAGAAGTGGATAAGATGGTGGAAGCATGACCATGGAATTTTCTATTCAAAATGATTGAAAATGAGAGGCATCAGATCTTGAAAACAGTTGGCCTAACAAGCCACCCCCCTGTTAATCAATTTCACTTTACCACCATAAGAAACTCAACTTGGGGATATAAAGATGCTGATTATGGTGATAGTGTTTCCTCCTTTTCTCTTCTTTAATCCCTAGTGCAGTATACCCTGGAGTTATAAAATAGTTGCATTATTCTTGAATAAACATGCATCATGCTAACATTTTTCCAGGATAGTAACACATCATTGGCTCCATGAATAATATAATTGAATAGCTTCATGGCTAACTTGAGTTCAAGCTTCTTTAAGCAAATCCTATAGTGCTTTACAGTTTGCGGTGTCAATGACATTCTCGCAGCACGGTTTCATGCTGAATTAAGGAAAATATACATATAAGGATCACGCCAACAAAAACTGTACAGAGTAACTTAGCTGTTTGAATAATTGGAGTTCCTGTCTAAGCTCTGGCTGCGCCGTCGTTTCTTACCCTTGTTCCTCAAAATCTCCTTTATTTCGGCTTCCTTTTTATCTACAAAATCAATTAAGCTCTTGAAGCTGGTGGATCTGGCACTGGCAGGCTCAATATGCTCTTCAGCCTCCTCGCTGTCTGGGATGAATTTCATATATTGACAGAACACCCTGATAGAGAATACAACTAGAGCAAGGAAACATGCAATCCCACACATGAGAAAGAGGCCCCAGAAGCTGTTGAGAGAGAGCTGGTTTGAATCAACGTCATTCACTTTTGCAGCACAGGTAAATTTTGAGAGCCATTTGTCGTGGATCTTTTGCAAGTCCCCGTTCTCCGAGAGTTGAAGAATGGCGGTTGACAAGTCCACAGCAAGGGGAGAGTCCCTTTGGAATGCCTGTCATCAAGGACAAACCATGAAAACAAATATCCAAGCCTGGTCAGAATGTTTCCTAGTATTCTTTCATAGGTTTTCTTGGAGCCAATCATTCTTCATATATTTATTGAAAATACCAACTTTCATTCAATTTTTAAAGAAGTTCCAACAATTTAGTGCATTCAAAGCAGAAGAACCAGCATAAATTTTACATATCACACAATGCTAACGGTTAAAATTTTCAGGAATCTTAAAGATAAGTATACAGATGAAGATACTTACAAATCCCCATCCACTCTTAGTGAACTCCTGACCTACAGTTCTGAATTTACACTTAGTATTAGACATTAATATCTCAATATAAGGAAGCTCATCAACAATTGCCGCCACACCTCCAGCCCGTGGTCCACGCTGAAGGGCGTCAATATAATCCTGCTGGTTTTTCAAAATCACTATCCTAGATTCAGCTACATTCAGCTCATTTATCAGATACTTCCGTGCAAATGACCCCTCTTGAATTCCAATAGGCTGAGTACTTGAAATCAAGCTATCAATTCCTTCAATCTGTGATGATAGTTGCTTTACTGTGAGGATCGATGTCAAGCTAGCAGTGTAGCTTGAATTGATGATTAACACCACAAAAAGCCATATCAACAAAACCAACCTCCCCAAAGTGCTCACAGTGTTTTCTTCTGCATCAGGCCAATACAGCGAAGATGTCAGAGTTTTTTACCAGGTACCTGACAATGATTGAATGAAGATAAAAGGACAAGATACATACTATGTGAGAAAAACATTGTTGAGAAGCTAAACCTGCAAAACGGAAAGTTACTGTGTTAAAACTAAAAATATGGCATACAGCTCGGACAGTTTGAAACACTATATTATTCTCGAGTGTTGCCAGGATATGCCACCAATTTACCTCAATTCCGACTAGCAACCCACAATACAAGAAGAAAATAATGTGCTAATACGCAATACCAGGATAAGTAATGTCATTGACTCCTTAGAAATCACGAGGTTCATAAGAGGCATCTATCATTCTCTAATAGACTCAGATAAAAAAGGCTATTCATAGATTGAACATACTAACCAAAAAACGGTCATGAGTTGTTTCCTTGGAGAGCCACGAAACTCATGATTGAGACGGTGCTCAAGGATCCATACCACAGCTCCCACAAAGAGAAAGAAGGCACCGGTGACACACCACATTTGTGCAGTGAATGGCTTGAGAAATGACCAAGGGCTTGACTTCTCCTCCTTAACAGCAACAACTACAACCAACCCTGATTCCATGAAAGGTTGAGTAAAATCCACAATTCTTGTTCTGTTTGTGACAATTGTAACATCTCCAACAGCTGCATCAAAATTCTAAAAAGAAAAAGATAAACATAACTACTAGATTTTGAACCAAGCAGTCAGTTAGTAAATTCATCCCAGTCAATCTCTAAACCTTGCTAGGCCAAATACTATCATTCCTATTGTAGGAAAGAAAATTAGTAAATTAAAATCAAAACTTAAATTTGGACAGGGCTTAAATACAGTTCCTTTTATGGGAAAACCACATATTTGGACAGGGCTTAAATACAGTTCCTTTTATGTGAAAACCACATAGCAAAGAAAGAAAAACCGCATCCAAGTTTCCCCCATGAGATTTATAAACTCACATTTTGAGCAACTGAATTTGTAAGTGCATTGTAGCTCGGATTTCTGCGACCATCTCCATATAATATATATTGTCGTGGGACGGGATATGGTAGCAGGTTTAAGGCTGCTTCAAAGACATCAATGCAATAACCTTTTACTCCCGGGGTGTCTTTGTCTTTGGAAACAAACTCCAGATAGCTTATTCGGTTTGGTACTGCTATTCGCAGTGGCTTTCCATTGTTGGGAAACACCCATCCCCGGGGTGTTGCTGTAGTCTCTCCTGGCCATATCACACCGTAAAGATGTTGATTGCTAGATGACATGTTAGGCGGTTTTGTATATAAAGTTTCAGGTGTTACAACTGACAGGCCAGAGTAATTAGACCAATAACCAATTCTACGGCTAGTTCCACCAATGTTTAGAATATCATATGCTGGATGGATTAAATTCTTGTCCCCATCAAACTGAATTTGACCAGTTACACCGGTGAAGTTCGTTGCCAAGACTTTCTGGAGAAACTGTGGGCCACTATCAAATGTACGAAGTGATGCTAAATGCAACATGCTTCCATTTGTGTCATGCAATCTGGGGTCACTACTGAAAGATACATTTCCACCCTCATTAAGAAATGCATCAAGAGCACGTGCTGCTAACCAAACTGAATCATACGCATATAATGCAAAGGAATTAAAGCTTTTAGTGTCCTTGTCTTTACTGTTTTTCAGCCTAGAGATAAACCTCTTCTTGAGATCAGTGTCAGGAGTATGATGGCGCAAGGCGATAACCCCTTGCAAGAGATTCATTGTGTCAGGATCAGCTGGTTCTGATGCATCTAGAACTGAAGGAAGCCAATCTGTTGCAATCCAGACATAACCATTGCCCATCATACCAATTTTCTCCGCAATAGAAAAAATGGACAAACCACTATCAGGGTTCACATGGAGAACATAGACCCGTGATTCCATTAAGTTTACCCCATTCAACAAGTCACTGATATTACTTGGAGGGGCTCCAGCAGTGAAAGCAGCCTTATAAGAGATCTTGGCACGCTTCTTCGCAAGTGCGTCACCCAGAGCTGATATTCCACTTCTTCCATTATCATCATCTACAAAGATAGCAATCACCTCCTTCCAACCAAAGTAGTCAACCAAGTCTGCGATTGCGTTCATCTGAAAATAGTCATTCTGGGTAGTGCGGACGAAATATGGGTACTGCAGAGAAGCAAGAGTAGGGTCTGTAGCCCCAAATGACAAAAGAGGCACATGGAGTTCATTAACAACATGAGAGATGACATGAGCTATCCCAGATGACTGTGGACCAATAGCAGCAACCACATCATTCTCCATCAACTGCAGGGCTACACGATCAGGAAAATCTGTCAAGCTCGTTTACTTCTCCTTCCGCTCACATACATAAAGGAGATAATATGATAAGAGATAAATATAACACAGACACATTCATCCCTCAGATTCCATACCATGGAACGTGTTCGAAGTTAAAGACTGTCAAAAATGTCAGCAATGATTTCAAATCAAACAACTATCCAGGTTATTGCTCACCAAATGATTCCCTATCAGCCTATCCTTCTATGCACTAAAATAACAAAACAACCAGGGTAACACTTAATGGGTTGTGAATCCTCAGCTTTATTTTGAGCTCAGTAACGTTAGGCAGGAATGAAAAATGAACTAGTAGATATTCCACATGCAAGACTGACAGAGAAAAAAATGAACTTGAATATATTTGCAGACTGAAACATATCCAATAAAGAATGGTCCAAAACAACAGGAAGATTATATCTAGAACTCAAACGACAACTGTGTTAAGAAAATAAAATGAGACGGAGACTAGTAAGAAATCACAGTTAACTCATACTTTCTACCAAAATAAAAACAATTATCTTATGTCCTGCTTCAGTTGATCGAAGAAAAGCAGCATCTTGCTACCAAATGCAAGTTATGGCTGATACCTTCCACTGTGCCGAGAAACCCGCTGCAGTTTGTATCATGTAAAATAACTTCCATTTTCGTAGCAGGAAGAATGCTCGTATCGTTATTAACCTCATCGATGGCAGCTAAAATTGCAGGTTTAGCTGATTTCCCAATGACCGAATCGAAAGTAAACAGTGCTCCGATTCTCACAACGCTTGGCCTCGGAGGAACTTTAGTCTGGTTTGTAATGGTATTTCCAGCTCTAGCCACCACTTCTGTGGCAATACACAGGCAGAAAAACAGGAGGAATAGTAACCTCACCATAACCATTGGACCTAACCTTGCAATCAAGAGCCCCTCCGCTTTGGTGAAAAAACTCGAAAAGTCCTCCGAGAGCTAAGCACCTGTCAAGTGCGAACCCCTTCAGGAGCACGGAGATGAACAACAAAGGAAAAACAAACAAATCCTGGCAGAAAGAAGAGAAATACAGCACAATAGCACCCTGTTCGGTATCAACTAAAAACCAAGGAGTCCCAAGATTCAAAATGACTTATTTAGGTAGAAAACATACACCTTAAACTAGATTCGGCAGTGTGTATGAGAAATTAGAAATTTCGTGCTAGAAAAGAGATGCCCAGTTACTCAAATTAACAATCCATGGTATGAAGATATTCGTACTTTTGCTTTCAATATTCCCATTAGGCTGCCAGACCAGCAAATCAAGCTCAGAAATTCCAAAGAGGTGACTTTGAGCTATATAAATAAGTTGGCGAAGACCCACATGGCTAATTTAATCATTTAATAATGCATAGGAGACCAAAAGAGACCTCAAGAACAATCTAAGAGAAGGAGAGCATCTAAGATTACCTCAAAACCAAACACTGAGAAAAAAGCTTGGAATAGTTTTGAGCCCTCCGCTATGCATGTGGCTGAAGGCCTGAGGAACTCAGAGGATGAGCCGAAAAGCGAAGTTACAGCATCGAAAGCTCAAGAAAAGAATCATATATTGCTTTCTAGCAGCCCGCCAACTTATGAGAGTTTTCAGCACAAGCGAGATGCATACAGGTTTTTGGGATAGAAAAACTCAAAAATTCGAGGATAGATATTTTTGCTCTTATTTATTCAATTTTCTATTCTCGAACGTGTTATAAACGGCGATAATGATGGCTGTTATGAACAGGGCAGTGACGCAAATAGAAATGGGGCGGAGGAGAAGGAGAGGGAGAGAGAGACAGAGACAAACATTGGTTGAATGGTAAGAGGCAAGACCCCACCCCATCGGAGATTCAACTTTGCTCCAATGAGAAGAAGCGACTCTCTGCACCTGCAGAATCTTACCCGTTAGAGCTATATTTGCAAGTTGGCTCTGCGTTAAGTGGGTAGCACGTGGGAATCAATCGTTAGTGCCTTCCCATTTTTTCCCCCACAAAATACATATTAAAATGTCTTTATTTAAATGTTATAAAAAAAAATATCTTTGTTTAAATATCTTGAACTAATTCGCTGACCTTTATAATTTGAAATGATAGCCTTCACTCTGGTAGGGTCTTGGTGTGATAGGTTGTCATAATGAATAGGTTTTTCGAAGTGTTTTATTTTCACATTGATAAAAATGAAATGTTTTGGGGAGAAAAAAATTTCACTGCTATGAAAGTTGTGGGGAAGTCTATCTTGATCTCCACTTCGGAGTCTTGATGCTATGGTATTTTTTTTGTTTTTAGTAAACTCAAGGGGCCACATGTATGCTCCCTACTATTTCTGTATTTTTTTTAATCCATCCTACTATTTCTGTATTTGAAATATAGTTTATGTACATGTCACCCAAAAAAAAATATAAAAGTACAGTTTATGTTAATGTATATTTTTTATTAATATTTTCTAGCCCACCTTCATGAGAAAAACATCTGCTTACGGGCCTGTGACAAAATCACATAACGGACACTTGACTTTTCGGGATAAGAAGTTGACCGTTAAGTTTTGATAACAATTTGCTTTTGAGTCAAATTTTTGTTTTTGGAATAGCAAGAACAACAACAACAACAATGTTGCTTTAACATGCCCAACGTTTTATGTTATTACGATTACAAGCAAAGGAAAGATGTAAAAAAACATTTCAATATGCATAAAATAAAAAAGAAGTTGATAGAACACAGTGATGTGGTGTAATTCATGTAACTAACCCTATTTAGTGAAATAAGACTTATTGTTGTTACGGTATAAAATAAAAAAAAATTATAGATATGAATAAGTATTTTAGAAACACATGAAAGTGGCCAATTAAAACTAGAAGGCCAGGGTTTGATATTTTAATTTATTTTTAAAAAAGAAAGATAAAAAAGAAATTAAATTGACAAACAAATACTGTATCAACTAATTTAAGTGTCGTTTGATATAGAAAACTAAACAGGGCGCTTGCAAAGTTACATTACATATATATATTCGATGCTGGCATGGCATGGCACCGCCACAGGATGCCGAATCTAAAGAAAGACGACATGACGGCGTCGGCAATATGAGAATTTTTTGAAAAGTTTTGTTTTTAATTTTGAAGGTGGGGCCGTCTCCAGCAACAGTACCTGCCTTTTCGGCAAATTATTAATAGGACAAATGACATTGTTACGCAAACACTGTTTAAAAAGGAAAGAAAGAATTTGAATGCTAAAAATTTCACAAAAATGATTGAAGTTTTTAGAAAGAAAACATAAATCAGCAAACACAAAATATTCCCTCATATCTCCTTCTGTTGTCAAAGCCGCCATCATCATAACCGTTCATTTGCTGGATACAAAGACGCCATCGCCAGTATCTCGGTCTCATCTTCTCTCCTTAAAATCTAATCCTTCAACTTAAAATATATTTTAGTAATAAATATGGAAAAAAACCATAACTTATTTTTCTAAAATATACTTGTTTATAGAGAGGATAAATGGAAGAGAGAATGAGTAAAAAAAAAAAAGAGGTGGGAGAGAATTAAAAAGAGAGAGAGAGAGAGATGTGTAATGATTTGAGGATAAAAATAAAAAAAAACTTTAAATAATCAAACAAATTCACATTTAAAATTGGTCTTATTTAGAATTTAGAATTTGATACTCCTTCGATCCTTAATATAAGATCTAATTGTTAAGTCGATTTTAGTATTAAATATATGACCCATTTCTCATATTTATCAATTTTTTCTAAAGTACCCTTATAGACACTCTCTCAAATATAATCAAGTAGGCGAGGGATGGAGGCTATAAAAAAAATGATTATGGTGTTTTAGAAAAATATGTTATATTTCTTATAATCAACCAACTTACCTAACTTCTTTAATCTAATCAAATTAGTTAAATAGATCTTATATTAAGAACCAGAAGAGTATAATTTTTTTAATATGGTTATTAGTTCTTATATTTTGATAGAAATTTAGTTTTGATCTCTTTAATTTCATAAGAATCTGTTCTAAGTTTAACAAATGATCCGTATATTTTTAGTGAGTTTTAATTTTGATCACAAGCCCAATCCTTATGAAACCATAAAACCCAAACTAATGATTTGAAACTCTACATAAATTAGAATCAAAATTCGATCAAATTATAAGGGCTAACAATAGCCTTAATTTTTTTTCACTTCGAAGTTTTAAGTATCAATAAATTTAAATTTTTATTTTCAAACAAATTTAGTAATCTAACCACCCCTGAACTTTAATGGGACAGATGGATAAGCCTTCTAATAAGCAGAAAGAAATATATGCCCATGCTCACATCAAAGCACAACTCTCTATGTTCATGAAAGTATGCTGTAACCTTTTTTTTTTTACCAGCAGTATGCTGTAACTAATGCATAAGAAATAGCCAGAAAAATATAATAAAAATAGCGTTCGCAGGACAGCCGAAAGATCCAAGAGCTGCGTTAAATATACTTTGTTTAAAAAGTAAATGCACGTGCGCGAGCGTGTGATTTTTTCACAAGTTATCTAGAACCAATACATTGCTATATTTAGAATTATATCTTTTCAGATAATTTTTAGTTTTCCAACATTATAGTTGCTATTAAAGTCTTTTTATCTCATGGTTCATGAGTATCTTTCTCTTTTTTTCTTTTTTTTTTGCCAACGAGTGTCTTTCTCTCATTTTAATTACATCAAAATTTATGAGAAAAATACAGGGCTTCAAACCTATATACTAATATAGAAATTGCTGCTATGTTTTTATTTTAAACGACGTTAATTGTTTTAATATATTAGTTGAGAAAATATAGTTGGAATCCATACCCATTTATAATGGGAATGGACGGCAACAAGTTCAGGAGTCCACACTAACCACAAAGCCACGCGATGCATTTATGCTTCAAGCACTCAGATCCAACCAAAGATTCGGACCATATCAGCTGTACGAATCCTCGTCTGATTACACGTGTTCATCTCATGCTTGGCTTTATATAATATATGCTTTATCTTATTTATTTATTTATTTTTTGGCAACCACACATCTGCTGATAAAGAAATATAATTAAATTTCTTTAACATGCAATAACAAATTTAAAATCCACTCTAAAATGCTCGCGTTAAATATTTCACACGGTAGTTCCTTATGAGTGCATATGTAAATTGAATTTTCCTCTTAGTTGGCCCAAAAAAAAAATCTTACTATTTAGTTTAATATGACACCATCATCACGGCGAAGAGCAAACGAATATAATGATTGCATCTTTTGAGATTTTTTTTTTTCCTTTTGGGATGATTATAATTTTGTTCGAAGACCAAAAACCAGTGGCTATACTTTAGCTGCCACTTCAACCATTAGTGCTTTGGCATCTTTTCATCTCTTGTTTGCTTTCATATTTTGGCGTCTTTTCGTTTCTTTTCTTTTGCTGCGTGATTATCCTTGACAATGTGATCACTCAGGAATAATCTTTTTCCCAGTTTTTTAACATTATTATTATTTAATATTTATTTTAAATAGAGATATGGGAGATAAATATGTATAAAGCACTGAAGCAGGCGGGGAAAAACAAAATGAAATGAACGGTGAGAATCGAAGTGACCACAAATAAAATTTTTAAAGAAAAATTTAGACATCTACGGTCCACCAGTCATCCACAACTAAACAGAATAATTAAGAATGGTCTGGTTGCGCTTCTGAAACTGCAGCTATTTAAATTATGAACAAAAAAATTAGGTTAAGTTTCTTATATTTATTATGTCAAATTTTTCAATCATATATAATCATGCCTTTTTTTTTTGGTTTCATCTGGATTTATAATTAAAGTATTATTAAATACTAATATTAGAAAGTACCAAGCCGATCACCGAAGTCAACATTTCAAGAAGGGAAAAAAACACTTTTTTTCAATTTTAAATATATAAATCAGATTAAATAGATGATTTATAAGCATTATAAAATTAGTTATTTACTAAAAATATGTATTATTTTTTTTTTTCTAAAACACTCTTTTTGGACTATTATTTTTATTGTTAAAAATTCCTTTAATATGTATAACCAGTAAATATAACTCGGGGGGAAAATTATACTTTAGGGTTTTACATCTGGGATGAAAACAAAGTACTTGAAAGAAATGATTAAACTATAAACTATGAATGTTCAAAATAATCATGTAAGATTGGAACTTGTGAGTTTCGGGAAACAAAAGCAACGGTGTTGTGGGACATGTGAATGGCGTGGCTCACACATGGATGAAGTCAGCTGACACATATTAGCGAGGGTGAGCATTCATATTGTATGGGTATGAAGCACTCTGGGCTGCTGGGGGGATTCCCCAGTGATTGTCTTCCACGTTTTCTAATGCTACCCGCAATTCAACTGCCAGTAAAAGTCAAATTGTCTTTGTCCGCCATTCCCAGAGCATTCTATTTTCCCAGCTATATGTTTGTATTTAGGCATGTCCTTTGGTTTTTTCTGCCCCCTTTGTCAGCTCAGGTCGGCTCTCTAAATTTCCAAGATTGGGCCCTCATCCAGTGCTCCGACGAAGCTTCTAGGCCATCAAGTCCTTGTTATTGATTGTTTGATTATCACATAATATAATTTCATTCTATTCTCTCCTACACCCAAAGTCATGTCATGAGAGGCACATCAGGTCAAAAAAAAAAGGGTCATGAGAGTACAAGGCAAACCACGTGGTTGACCTCAAACTAAGAAGATACATTGGCGATAATCTTTCTAACACAATGGCATGAAAATTCCACACAAGGAGGTCGCAGGTTGGACTCTGCATGTAACCTTAAGACTCGGCGACTTTCTGTGATGAGCATAAGTCCAAAGGAAGAACCCAATCCCAAAAGACTAGCCTATTAGGAGGGAGAGCCCCTTGAACTTATAAACCCCACAACACTTGTGAGATTCCCCAATGTGGGACTCATAATAGAGCACCCCTCTCGAGAGCCGACGTCCCCGGCGGCTCCACTCTACGGCACTTCACTCGGCCTTCTTACCGGTCAGAACCCTCCGCAGGTAGCCCTTTCCGATAGGCCGACTCTCAATGAAAGCACCAATGTGATGAGCATAAGCCCAAAGGGAGAACCCAATCCCAAAAGACTAGCCTATTAAGAGGGAGAGCCCCTTGAACTTATAAATCCCATAACACTTGTGAGATTCCCCAATATGGGACTCATAACAGATATTAATGTTATGATCCCAAGACAAATGGGCCGTGAAAGTGACCCAATGGGGAGCCCAAGACAAATGGGGGCCTAATGGTGGGGCAAGTTGAGGAAGATCCAGAGAACACGGCATGAAAGACAGAAGGAGAAGGCAAAGATAAATATCGATGAGGTCATAGAGGAGGGGTTGTTGGTTGTTTTGAACTCTCTCTCTCTCCGTAATATTCCCTCGTTCTTCCTGTGATTCTGTGATCCCCTTTCTGGCAGTCCTTTGTGACTGAGATTACCATTTCTGTCATTCTCTTCCGTATTGCACTGTAATCGAGCTTGCTTTTCATAGATATATATATATATCCTTTGATGAGTTAGATTTTCATATACGTTACACTTTCCTTAGCGACATTAAGATTTCATTCAATGTTCCTTTCCTGTTGTTTTGTCAGGTTTCTTTTCTTGTTCCATCTTCAATTATTTTGGACATAGCAGCAATGACTCACCTGTATAAGACCCGTTAACAGTCACGAGAAGTAGAAAACAAAAACAAATGAAAGCCCAACAACTGAGAATTAGTTTGGGGCTCTGGTTTGTATCGTTCATTTGGGCTGACAATCCTTCCGATAGTTCAATAGACCCATGCCCAACCAAATTGGCCTGTTGCGTCGATGGCAGTCATCGAAATTTCACGGGTGCCAGAGGGTAATTATAGTCTTTCCGGTGGATAACGCTCACACCGCATTAGATAGGTCTCTTCCTCAGGAGCTTGCGCTCGGGGGTGCGCACGAGCTCGTAACAATGGCTTCCTCAATCACCTCTTCTTTCCAAACCAGGTCAACTTCAACTTTAGCTGAAATGTTTCTTTTCCTTTCAGTTCATGACAAGAAAACTTGGGATTACCTACTCATCTTTACATTTTCTCTATTCATTGGTCTTGATGCGAAGCTTTGTTTCAACTTATCCAGTGAATTGGGGCATGATGAATAATATTGTTTATCCAGTTTCCTCGGCTTCTAAATACTATTTCCCATCGTCTTGTAATTTTGAATCTGGGTGGCTAGACGGGTCATAGTTTTCGCAATAATGTGAAGGATTTAAATCAAGATGTTGTGTTTTTAGTTACCGCTGTTACTGCCTTTACCTGATACATCTTAATACTGGCCTTTCAATATGTACATTTCTACAATGAGGCTATGCAACTTAAAATCTGTCTTTGCTACATTGAAGAAGATAAGTAACCCAACTATATGTCTATTTCTTGGCACTTCTAGGTATTGATTTTCTGTATTACTATTTAATGTATTCATGTTTTGATAAGCTGTGTTAATGATAAATTAGTTCCTTAGTAGGTATTTCATAAATTTGAGAGATCTTGCTTGCTATCATATTTCAGCAATTTGAAGTCTGTATTCCTGGGTGAGAGAAATAAGATCAGTGTTTCCCAGATTCCTGCTACTCGTGTTACTTTCCTGAGGAAGACTATAAAATGCAAGGAGTCTCGAATTGGGAAGCAACCAATTGAAGTGCCATCAAATGTGACAATCACATTAGAAGGGCAGGATTTAAAAGTGAAGGGCCCGTTGGGAGAACTTGCATTGACATACCCTCGAGAAGTAATACTTGATAGGATGGAGTCTGGAATTCTAAGGGTTAAAAAGGCAGTGGAAACTAGAAGGGCCAATCAAATGCATGGGCTTTTCAGGTACTTCATTCTCCTGACCCTTGTTTATGCAAGAATATTTTGTTGTTGAACCATAAACACATTTGTTTTAGTGTTTTTGTTTCTGAACATCTAAACTCTTTTCTTGACACGCTCATTAGAACTTAGATCATGAGATTTCGCTTGATATTTGGTTCAAATTTGTAAATTGTTTGTGGCACATGATAGATATAAATTTGAAACCTGTGAATAATTTACTTCTGTTATTTTCTTCTGATGATAAGGCTTTTGGAGCTAGATAATGCTTGTTTTTTGCCGTTGCCTACATTTATGTAAGTTGCATAATCAGATAAGTGGGGGAAGCGGTCACTGAAAACAAATTCGTAAGGGAAAAAATAAGTAGAAATGTTACAAATTGTATTGGAGATGGGTTGCTGGAGATATTGTTCACTGAAAACTTCCATAGCCCACCTCACATGCTGTGTGCATATGTTCCAACAATTTTGATTTCCGTGTTGCTTCATAATTGTAGATATTGTCTATTTTGAATGATTGAACACAAGGTATAATGTCCCAAAGCAAGGTTATGCCTGAAGCCGTGAGAACCATTTGAACTAATTGTATTCAGATGGGCTATTGTATTTTCCCGAAGTGCACTGGTTATTCAACTTTCTCTTAAATTTTGGGATGCCAATGGCTTAAATCCTTGATATATTTAGTTTGGCATAATGTCGTTATATTGATCCGATTGTGTTGCATATAAAATTTTCTTGTACAAGCAAATTGCTGGAATTTAGCTTTGTAGAATGGAGCATTCTGTCACATTTTAGTCTCATGTAAATTTCTCTGTTTTTCTCAGATTAGATTCCAAAATTTATATGCATCTAACTGACTCTTGATTGGCTGGGAATATAATTTGTTTAGGACTCTTACAGACAATATGGTGGTTGGCGTATCTAAAGGTTTTGAAAAGAAGCTCCAACTGGTTGGTGTTGGTTATCGTGCCACAGTAGAAGGGAAAGATTTGATTTTGAATCTTGGATTTTCTCATCCAGTCAAGATGGCAATCCCCGATGGCCTCAAGGTGAAGGTGGAAGATAACACCAGAATTACAGTGAGCGGATATGACAAGTCTGAGATTGGCCAGTTTGCTGCTTCAGTGAGGAGATGGAGACCCCCAGAGCCATACAAAGGTAAGGGTATCAAATATTCTGATGAAGTTGTAAGAAGAAAGGAAGGAAAAGCAGGAAAGAAAAAGTAACAGCGGCGGCTTCATTTTCTTGTTTGTGTTTGTCCCCAAGACTTCCTCACTGGTCCCTACTTGAAATACTAAATATGCCAGTTGCTTCAATTTCATATTGATTAGCTAGAGTCCCTTTATTTTTTAAATGGATAAGCACGATCTTAAAGCATCCGAATCGTTGTAGAGTGATTACATACTGAAGATGGCATGCATTGTAAATGATGATGTTCAATTTCTGACGTACTGTTGGTCATTCCACGTATCATTTATAAAGTATTTCAGAAGCAACAGATTTTTGGGTTTTGGTTGGGGTGGAAGCTTCAAAAGCAATAATAGAAACTTGTGATAGCTTTTGCGCTTAATCATCGAATTGGGGCTTTTTTATTCTTTTCTGACAGAAAAATGTATTACCGCGTGGATTTTGTTGACAATTGCCACGATCCCGCGCTAGTTATTTTGAACTGTATTTGAGAAACAGCAGAAGAAAACACCAAGATCTCTTCTTCTTCTGTGAAGAAGGGGGTGATGCTTATCTCACTCAAAAGAAAAAGAAGGGGGGGGGGGGGATAAGAAAAAGGAAAAAGAAAATTGAACTTGAACTCTTTTGCCCAGGTGAAACAGTGAAAAATGGTGGGCATGAGGACGTCAGGTGATACCAGATATTTCTGTTTTGGCTGGCTGGGGACCCAAATCTGGAAATAGTTCTAAAATTCAAAGCGGAGACAATCGGCCCTGCTTAATTGAATTCAAGGTCAGAACAGGCGTTCTCAGTTCTCCAGGGGAGATGAATCTTTCTTTTCTGACCACTTGTTCAACCTCTTAGCCGCTTCATTAACCTACGATCAAAGTTCTTCCCGTTAGACCAAACCAAAAGCCTGTTTCGCCCAAAAATAAAAAGAAAAGAAAATCGCAAAAGCCTGGTTGTCCGTCGTCATTCGATCAACAGAAAAAGTGATTTGACGGGGGAGAAAGGGTTCTTTTACCTCTTTATTCCAATCCGTTCGAAATGTGACCCACGTTAAAATAATTGTTTGCATGAACATTCCACCCAGCATTCCCAACCAGATTCCCTGCACAAATTAAGCTTACGCTTGAATATTTCATTATTCATGGGAGTTCTCTGCTTAGTAATGTTGTCGAGGGGGATGAAGAACAAGAGAACATGCCTTAGCACCAAGTTTAAAGTAGAAGCCGAGGACTGAGCCCAATGGAACGCCAACTCCATAATAAGAGCCAACATTCACATACGCAACAAAAGCCTGCCATCCGCACCCAACAGCCACCCCTTCATCGTACATATTGGAATTGATTTTCAATAATGTAACAAGTCAGTAAATTTGCTATAATTAAACTGGTTTTAATTAAGTGATGGTTAGTGTGAGATTTGTAAGGGATTACTGTCAATGATGAATGATGTTACCGGACAGGACGGGTTGGATGCCGTTGAGGACGATGGCAAGAGCGAGGAGAGGACAGAGATCAGAAACAGCGGCGGCGACAACCTCGCCCCCTGTGAAGGCATAACTAATCACATCCCTTAAAGCCAACACCACAATGGCTGCTATTACAGATATTATGAAGGATATCAACGTCACAACCACCACTGAAAACGCTGCTGATTTTGGATTCCTTGCTCCTAGCTCGTTGCTCACTCTCACACTGCATGCCACAACAACAACTCAATACTCAATTCAATATCATATCAAAAGCATACAAACGACAAAGCCCATTTTTATTATATTACCTCCAGTCCTTACTATTAAGATCTTATTTGTAGACTACAAACAAAATCTTATAATTAGGATCAAAGGTAGTACATGTATGTGTATGTATATATTCAAAAGTACTCAGATGAGTAAAGGTGTGTGAGAGAGAAAAACTAAACCTTGCGGCAGCGTTGAATCCAACTGAGATCATGAACACCCATCCGGATATGGTGGTACTGCATGCATATAAATTATGAAGCGACTAATTAATAAAATAATAAAATAAATAAAAAGTAGCAGTATGAGGAAATGTGGGGGTTGTTATATGTTTTTGAAGGTTTCCATTTAAATTAAGGATACGCATGGTGAATTTGGTGGGTCCATGGCTGCGCTTGCAAAAAGACAGTCTTCCCACCTATTCAGTCTTACAAGACGTTATCGAATTGAATCTCTCTACAGCGATATGTCAAGGGCAGGATTCTTTCATGAAAGCGGACGCAAGGGCTGACGCAGACACACACTATAAATTCTCTCTCTCTCACACACACACACACACAAAAAGAAAAGCCATATTTAATTTTTATAATATAAAAGAATCCAGAATTATATTGATTTTCCTAGAGATGAGTAAAATTGTAAAAAATACAAGGAGGTCTGTTGAATAATGAGTAAGAAGACAAACTCACTGGGGAATCAATTAGAAAGGCGGCAACAATTTGAAGAGTCAGCCACACTGTACTTAACCAAATCATTCTGACATGTCTATCTTTTAGATCTTGGCCATACTCGCAATTTGCTTTCCAATTGATTCTATCACTATATATCTTCACTTTTCAAGCAACTAGATACTCATACAAACATATCCCATTTATAATTTTATATATATTATAGCAACTTTTGAATATTCCGGCATTTTCCCTTCTATTCAACATCAAAATATTTGAACCCAAAAATATTAGCAGAATTACAATAACGTCCTAAAAAAAAAATTATCAAATTATAGGTTGTTCTATTTTTGCTGGAGCTTTTTAACAACTATATTCTTTATTTGAGACTTCATAACAATTCTCCCAAATATATATTTCTTATGTTTGATATATTAAATTAAATATTGAAAGAAAATAAGAATATATGAACGGATAAAATGAAATTCCATGCATTAATTAAAAAATTAAATAAACAAGATAAATCATATTATTCGTGGGAAAGGAAAAGGCAGAAAATATAGTTAAATGATAAATGATGATGGCCGGGGTGTCATAGCTTAAGAAAACAGAAATTATATATATATATATATATATATATCATTATATCATCTCCGTTTTGTTTTTCGGACGTTCCACTGACATTGCGAGATTAGAGTGAAGGTTAACAAAGCGTTAAACTTAATACTGTTTGTTGGTAATTAAAGGCGTAATTAATCATTTAATCATAAGAAAACAATATCATATCACTCACCAAATGGAAAGAGAATCGAGAGCCAATTCAGGGTGATCCAGCAAACCAGCAAGCAGGACCAGAATCTGAAAGTACCACGTTTCCAAACTCAACATAACGGCCGACGCCGCCGATAACTTGAAGAACTCCGGCAGCCCGGAAAACGCCTGCACCGTGAAACCCTGCCATGTGTTCTTACACTTTTCGCTCTTCACAATGTACACAAACTGACCTATCACCACGATCCACCACGACAAGCTCAGAACCAACGACGCTCCCAATAATCCGAGCCCAATTTTGTACACGAACACCCAGCTCAGCACCAGATGAAACACCAGCGTCGCCGACGATATATACGCACTGGGGGCCACTATGCTCTGAGCTTGTAGAAACTTCTGGATTGGGAAGTTGACGGCATACGCGAAGATTTGAGGGATGAGACCGTACACGAACAGAGCAGCCGCCGATGCTATTCTCGGAGGTTCTCCCAGAAATAACAAAATAGGTTCCGAGAATACGTATATGATGGTCAGAAGAATCCCCGTTAGAGTTAGCAGAATCGTTGATCTCTGCAAATATACTCCTAACATTTCGTACTTGTTCGCACCAAATGCTTGCCCACATAGCGTCTCCACCGCGCTCCCCATACCCAACTGTTCACTAAATATCATCAGTTCCGAATGAAATATCTTCTTCGAGTATTAATTGATGTTTCGGTAAAAAAGTGACAGAAGGGGGTACCATGAGGCCATAGGCG
This sequence comes from Neltuma alba, assembly GCF_004799145.2. Taxonomy (NCBI): domain Eukaryota; kingdom Viridiplantae; phylum Streptophyta; class Magnoliopsida; order Fabales; family Fabaceae; genus Neltuma; species Neltuma alba. Next base: position 22,240 of record NW_021635966.1, on the reverse strand, counting down.
AAGACTTGGATGCCGGTGTTGCCGAGGGAGGCGGCGGCGAGCTCGAGGTTACCAAGGTGGCCGGAGAATATCTGGGTGGACATGGACATGACGTAGTTGATCAGATACACGACGACGGCGGGAGCCGCCAGGAAAAATAGCAGCTTCAGCTCGATCCATGTGGCGGCTCGGACCCGGCGGAGCAGAGGTAGGGTGGTGTCGGAGAGTATGCTTTCGAGCTCGCCGTTTGATGATTCGTGTTTGGAGCTTAGAGAGCGAGTCAAGGAGGGTGGCGGTGGCGCATCCCTGGGCGGCAACAATGGCTGATGAGTGTCGTTTTGCAGAGAAGGCATTGTTGTTTCCTTCTTCTGAAGCTGAAAGAGCTCAGCGACGGCCAGCAGATGAAAGGCTTCGGGAATTAGGATGCATCTGCAACGGGAGGAGAAGATCTATATAGTACCCCGCTCCTGAGTATAAATCTCTGTTTACAATATAAATTATACTAACTCCGATCTTTAATATATGACCCTATTTGACTTTTATTTTAATCCTAAATATAAAACCCCAATCCACTTTGTCTTTCATCTTTACTCAATTTTTTTCAATATAGTCCTTCTAATAATTGTAGTTCTAGTCAATACACTTGATTAACAAGGATATATTAGGAAAGACAACACCTATTTATGAGAAATAACTAACTCAACTTACTTCTTTAATCTCTTTAAATTAGTCAACTGGCTCTAATAATTAGAACCGCAGGTAGTATTACAAAAAAAGATTTTATATTTAGGAGTGAGCTAATATATAAAATCCAAAAAATATTTAGAAAAAAATTAATAAATAGTACAAGGGAAGAGCAATTGATGCCTTACACGTAGAATGAAAACAACCCCCACAATGAGTTAGTTCATGGATTTAGCATGTGAGACAGTACATTATTTATATATCTATTTTTTATAATACTTAACTGGCTGCTAAATCAAAAATCGACAAACTGGCTGCTTAAAAAAAAAATCGAGAAACTGATGAAGAAAAATATTCCTCCAGTCTTAAATATAAAACTCATTTTGTAATATAATTTGTATTATAAAATGGGTCTTATATTTAGAACTAGAAGAGTATTATATAAGTTATATATGAATATTCTAACAAGTAATACTGGCTCCTAACTGGTCAAGCTGACAAAATATTTTATTTTAGGATGTAATTTATCATTTTTAAATTTAACTTCGCTTATTATGCTCCATTAATTAACTCTATATCAACAAACTTTATTCAAGTAAGGTGTCCCTTTCCTTCCTTCTTCATTAAATTATTTAATTTTGTTTACTGTATTCCATCAATTAGCATTTTTAAATTTAACTTTGTTTATTATGCTCCATACCCCATGTGATTAGGAATATGTTATTATCACTTTTCAAATGAGCTAATCATTCACCCTTTTTTTGGCCAAAACCTTTTATTCACCTAGCATGTGCATTATATATATGTTTTGGGACATATTCATTAAAATTATGTTAAACAAGTTATAGTTTAATAGAAACTATTGTGCTTAATTAGCTTTGCACTAAAAAAAAATATTAAATTAGCTTTTACTAGTAAAAAAAATCTAAATTTAGGTATATCTTCTGATAGAGTGATACCAAAACGAAAAAAAAAAAAAGCAAAACGAAGAAGGAAAGAAGAGTCCTCGGAATAGGGTTTGTTCATAAATAGCAGCCATTCTTGTATTTAAAAAAAAAAAAAAGAAGAAAAAAGCAGCCATGGTGACTATGTGATTGCTTGGCGAGGCATTTGGAACAGAAATGGACAAAAAAAGTGGGTGTGGATTTAAATTCAACACAAGAATGAGGTCTTCATCTGATAATCAACCAAGCCTCCATGTTTTGATTCCGAAGACAAATAATCAAATTATACGCCAAATAATGGTGTAGCTATTTTTTTTCGTTATGCATAGGTATTTTGGAAGCAATCTTATTTAAGACATTTACGGAGACTAAATATAAAAACCTCTCTTAATAGGATTCGAATCTTGATTCAGCACGTTATAAAATATTTGTTAAACCTAATCTCTATTGATGCTCGTGTAACTTTTCATCGGTGAACAATTTGTGTTTAGCAGGCAGCCTCTATCTTCGTACGATTTGGCCCAAACGATAGAGTTGGGCCTTAAACATGAATCAGGAATTGAATGAGGCGTTGCCATATTTGTTCTTTTCATTTTTGGGACAAGTACACACACGTTAGATTTAAAAAAGCCCAGAATCCTTAGCAATGAAATTTAGATTAAATTAAAACAAAAAAAACCAACCCTCAAGCTAAGGCGTATTCTTTATAGCCTGATAAGGCGAGCATTTTGGATGATTAGTTGACGTGTGCAAATCAAACCGGTTCGTTCTCGATCTTAGGGAAAAAATTCATGGGTTGATCCTAATTTTGTTTTACAAACAACTTTTCAGACACTCTAAAGTGCCACGTCATTATTACTTTGACAAATAAAAATAGTTCAAAATTAAATGTATCCATAATTAATGCTATTTTTTTATTTTCAACACACATGCATGCGTGATATATATATATATATATATATATATTCTCTTTTAATTTTTTCCGTTTTGGTTTGGAGTATTTCACTAGAGAGTAGATTGCATTTATAACGTAATAGTTTGTGGTTGTAATGATTAGACGGGCATTCTTCAAATTAATTACTATCTCCGGTTCTTAATATAAGATATATAAAATATTTGATTTTTATTTTGGTTCTAAATATAAAATCCCAGTCTATTTTGTCTCTCATATTTATGTAATTTTTTTAAGGTAATCTTTTTAATAATAATAGTTCTAGCCAATATACTTGATTAACAATACCTATTTATTACAAATAACTAACTTAACTTATTTTATTAATCTTTTTAAATTAGTCAATTAGCTCTTATATTTAGGACCGTAAGTAGTATTAATTAATTACAATAAACGGAGTTTTGAGGGGGAAAAAAGATTGGATTATTTGTGGAATGAAGGTATTGAGGTAATGGAAGAAAATGCGAAATAGGAAGCAGTGACCCAATTTCCACGCGGTAGCCTCTGCCACCAAATAATTTATATATATAAGCCATCATCATCTATTATTATTTTGGTGCCTTAGATTGCTCCTTTTTTTACTTTTTTGACCCTGGCCTTAGATTGCCCTTCACACAATCGAATTTAATTATTTCTTCTGCGTATTTCATGAACACATTCATTGCATAACTGACTTCTTTTATTTTATATATTCTCACAGTTATGCCTCAACGGACTTAAATTAAAATAATATACGAGAGGGGGAAATAAAATGACAGATATTAGCGAACATGCAGATATTTCTTAACCAGGATATGATTATTTTAAAAGAAAGATAATTTCATTATTAACTAAATAAAATGACAGATTTTAAAAAAACAACTTCAACATAAAGCAATAAACAAAAAGTAAAGAAAATTTTTACCCAAAAAAAAGGTAAAGAAAATTTAAAAAAACAGCAAACAAACAAGAAAAATGATAAATAGGGCAAGATAATTAGTCATTGTTGTTAATGGTGGATAGCCCGGGCTTAACCAAAAAAAATTTTGAAAACCCTAAAGCCCAAAGGCCCAACAAATAAATGAACACTATACAATCATCAGTGCCACCAAACTATGTACCAACGTATCAATAGGAGTAAAGAGTCAACTTATAGCTCACAAAGTCGTGAGTTCAGATCCTGTTATAGATGTGAGGATTTTATTAGTAGGCGATCTGTAAGTACTTTTATAAGTACTTTTTGAGTTTTCAGAACCCACCTCAACTAATTTTTTTGTAAAAAAATAATAATAATACATGAACGCCCCAGGAACGATGAATACCGCCGGGAACATCTGAAACAAGTTAATAGAATTACGCAGCTTCAGCCTTCAGCATTCAAAATCAAATTGAATTTTTTATCAGTCCTTGGAAAATCAAATAACAAATAATGTTCACTTTTTGTTTGATTTAATTCATTTGTAACATATAAACGTATGTACGTCTCTTATGGTTTGATTCGATGGACATGCCTACGAAACCTGGTTAATCACGTGAAGTAGGAGTTGACGGAGTTAAGTGAAGTGCACTCCAGCTTTGAACAGTCTACATTCAGATCATCATGTATGTCCACGTGGCAGTGTAAACAACAAGCTTCGATCTTTCCCCCTTTGGCTATCATATTATACGTACAACGCACATCAATATATCCATTAAAAATTAAAACCAGAGCTAGATTACGATTACATCAAGCTAATTCTCCGCCAGTCAAAAAGCAACGGCTCACACATAACATGACGGAATTAAGTTATTTATATATACCATATCCATAAATACTTGAATTATACATAATAAAAACTTAGTTAAAATTCATTAAAAGCAATAAATATGTAAGAATTTTTCCCTTCAAATAAGACACCATTATTTACGAAGAGGGAGGGTGAGAGAGGGATAGGAAAGGAATAAGAAATAGATCCGAGGGAGTCTACACAAAAGAAAGAATGAAATATAATTTTTAAATATATATATATATATAAAGTGTAACTTATTAAAAAAGATTGGCCTTATCCTAAAAATTGTAACTTACAATACAAGATTGGAAGGAGTAAAATGCGAGAAGGGGACAGGAATTGAAGAAAGTGATAAAACAGTGTCATCGAGAATCAAGGCAAGAATTAGCCGTGCATGTAGTGGTGCTGAATAACGCCGAGGGAGATGAACCGGATTTTGAGCAGTGATTAGAGGGCTTTCGTATTATCTTTTTCTTTCGGTTTGTTTTTACATGTAATCAATAATCAAACATGCTTAATTACTTCTTGGACTATTCTCTTATTTATTTTATATATATTAATCTTTTGACGATAACGCGGTAATGTCCAAATGCAATCTCTTCAACTCAAGCTTCATTAATTTGCATAGAAATGGCCAATAATGTGCTATCATGATCTATATCTTGGTTTTTTTTTTTTTTTATAAAAGGAAACTACGTAATTTCGTGTTTCGTCGATCGATTCACTACCTCTGTCTTTCTCTATTTGTTTGTCAATAACCAAAGGTAGCTCTCACAAAAGAAGATGGGTCTTCATTAATTATGGCTGAAAATAACGCAAAATGAGAGCTTAATGGGAAAGGTAACAGACGGCTATAGAATTAATTAAAATAACAATAAAAGTGAAGACTAAAATACAAAAAGGGTATCAAATGAAAAAGCTGGATACAAGGATGGTGGTGGTCTCGAGCGAGAGAGAGAGAGAGAGAGAATCTCGCTTTATTTATGTCAAATATACCCGGCGCAACCGCAGGACAATCCATGTGCTTATTCTGTATTTATATGCTTCCCATATTTCTCCTTCTCTGCCATCTTTAATTTCTTCATCACTCACACATGGGAAACTGTTTGATCACCAGAAACAACCAGATATCAGCCCAAGACGATGACGACCTACACGACGAGCAACCCGGTGATTCATTAGAAGTTGAGCAAAAGACGATCTCATCTGGTTCCTCATTCGATCAGTCTGATCCTGCTGCAATGCCGCCTGAAGAAAGCAGCATGAAGAAGAAGAAGAAGATAGGGAAGAAGGTGAGGTTTGAGTTGCAGAAAGATGAAGAAACAAGAAAAGATCAGATTTGCAGAAGAAGTGGATCTGTGAGGATAAAACTGGTGGTGACTCAGGAAGAGTTAAAGAGGATATTAAGGCATGAGAAGGAGTCTCAGCACACAACGCTGGAGCAATTACTAAGTTCTGTGAAACTGAGCGGAAGAGGCAGAACTTGTCAAGTTATTGCAGAAGATGATGGCGGAGCCATAAATGCTTGGAGGCCAACTCTAGAAAGCATACCGGAGGATCAGTTGTGAATATGAAGTATGTAGTGTGATATAACTAGTCACCAAAAAATCTGACTCTCTTGTAAACAATGACCATCTTCCTTTTTGGTTCTCGTTTTGATGTATAGTGAGCTCCTTGTCATAATGAACCATAGCAGCTCCAACTTTTGACAAGTAGAGGAATGTAAAAGGATTGAGCCTTTGTGACTTTCAGCATGTTCATGGTTTCTATGTGTTGTTCAAGAACGAATTGTCCTTTATTTTGTCTGGGCGGCCAATGAATTTTGTGATCTTTGAAAGACATGCGTCGCCTGTACGTCTTATGCATATTCAAAATCATCCAATCAAGATAACTACTGATCTTGGCCTAAAGACAGGGAAAAAATTGGAGCATCTGTGTGTTGGGCCCACAGAGGCCTATCGCCATTACCAATCCATCTTATGGAGATTTTTCTTTTTGTAGGAAGAACGAGAGTGAAATTAAAATTGGATACAAGCATGAGGGTGCTTTGATCACATAAACATGGCTTCACATGGGTGCGGGAGAGTAACTTAGACGTATTTTAAAAAAACAATTAAAGACACATATACTAATAACTCAATGTTACAAACCAGATCAAATTCACTTGTAGAAAAATCTTCAGGATGTCTGATTTAGCTTTTTAAAATTTTTTTATGCAAATCAATTTAAAACTTTTTTTACACGGTTATCTTGTATATCTTAAAATTATTTTTTACAACTTTAAAAGAATTTGAGAGAGATGAGCTGTTCATAGCACCAAAACAATCATTTTGTAATTTCCCTTTTACTCTCCCCTTGCCCTCATGACCATAATTCTCTTATCCAGCCACTGCCTATAGAGCATCGCCAGGATACATCTAGTTTCAAATTCGATTAGATTTATTTATATATTCATTTAACTAAAGCCCCTCCTTACATAAATATATTCACGCACACATACAAGCAGTGCTTGAAAATTTCATTATTCCATCCCGATCTAAGTAAGTGCGATAAAACAACAGCAGATACAATTCAATTTATACATATATATGTATTAAATATAATTTTATATGTGAAATTGAAGCATTTTAAGTTTAATTTAAAGATTTAAAAAGGCAATAGAAAGAAAAGAAAAGCCAAGAATAATTACAATGGGTAAGTTTTTTCAGTCGTTATTGGCGGCAAACAATGCGTGTAGTTGAAGAAACAGAGAATGATTCATTAAAGTTAATTGAAATTAATTTGATGGCGTGCTCTTAATCTTGAAATTCACCGTCGCCAAAAGCGGAGAAAAAGGCCCCCACCCCCCCCCCCAAAAACCAAAAAAGGACACGCGTCACTTGTCTGGCAAAACCCTATTTGGGTGTCTCCCTCGTTTTCCCTCGCGCGCCTCTCCCCTATTTCGAAACAAAATTCTCTCTCACATAACCATTGACGCATCACATGGCCTCCCTCCCTCTTCCCTCTCCCTCCACTTGTTTTCCCGCCTCTCTCTCTATTAAAATCCCCCCAAACCCCTTCTTCAGCTTCATTCTTCCTCACTCACTTCCATTCTTATCTTCTCACTTCTCAATTTTAGTTTCTCTATTTCTTCTTCTTCATCATGATCAGAACTAGAGATCTTCAGTTGCGAAGAGCTGATCAATTTCACAAGTTTCTTAAACCCGGAGCTCTCGCCCGCATCCGTGACTCCCGAATCAGTGCTCGATCCCACCGGCTTAGCTCCCTCTGCCAGATCTCTCTTTGCCCCAACTCACCGCCGTCCTCCTCGCGTTCGACTGATGGTCAGCCTCAGATCAACGTCGCCGAGGGTTCCCCTCTCTTTGCCGGGAGGACCTACGGTCCACGGTGCCCTCAAAGGAAGAAGCTCGTGGCCTCCAAGTATGTTTTGTCTGTTGCCGCTGCCCCTTCCAATCTAACACTGAATCTGCCCGATCTCATCACCGATTCGTTTAATAATGACGTTGTTGTCACTAATTAATTATGGCTGTCCCTTTTGTTGAAAAACTGAGGCAATTCTTTTGTTGTAGAATGCAGAGAAGTCTATCTACATTTGTAGATGTCCGGGCCCTGCCCTCTTGGCTCTTCGAATTATGTATGGCAAAAAAATACTCATAGAGAACTGAGATTAATAATAAAATTGCAGAAGTCCCAATTTTGTGCATTGAAATTAGAAAAAATTGTAATTAGGCTTCACCTAAAAAAATTAAATACAAATTTTTTTTTAAAATCATAAAATTATTTTAAAGTCTTAAAAAAAATTTTTACAATAAATTTTATTTGTTTAATTATTAAATTATTGTTTTTTTTAAAAAAATTTATATTGATAACTGAAAGAGTTGATAACTTATAATGACTGGTTTTACAATTTAGGATGTGATATGTTAAGAAAATGTATTGTGAATTTTGACATTTTAAATTATCAACAACTATTTCTTTAGTTGTTAATGTAAACTAAAAAAAAAGAGTAATTTGATAATCAAATAAATAAAATTTATTGCAAAAATATTTTTTAGAACTTCAGAATAATTTCATAATTTTAAAAAATCTTTTTGTATTTGATTCTTTTAGGTGGGATCTAATTGTAATTCTCCCTTGAAGTTATTTCCACGCGATTATTAGTTTTGATTGCTCCTTAGATCGGGATTTGGGAACATAAATGATAAATCTGATATGAAAGGAAAGAGCTATGGCCTATGCCCTTGGAGGGTGTTTACTGTTTGTGAATGAAACATAGCAAGCAATTACTGTCTCCAATCTTAACTTTTAGCCTACGTGGCCGGACTTGGAAAGTTCATTTAATAAATAAAATGGAATAAAATTTACAAAAAAGAAGGATTATCTAACAAGCTCGTTTGCTCACAGGATCCATTGGTTGTCAAAAGTGTTTTTCTAAAAGTATTTTTTTATAAAACAAGGCAATTTTTTTATAAACTTATTTTGTATGTCGTAAAGTATTTTTAAAATTATGATTTGATTTTATCAGTATTTGGATAGAAACCAAGGTATAGATTTAAAAATATTTTTACAGAAAAAATTTAATCTCAATTTTTAAAAATGTATTTTTAAAAAAGATTTTTTCCAGACACCTAAAAATAAGACGATATCGAGATGATTCATAATATGACATTTGTCCGTATGTTTCATATATCATGTTATAATAACGTGTGAATGGATTAAAGTTACAGAACTTCAAACAAACCCAAGATCATTATGGACATGGTTAATTAATTGGCTTTCTTTTCTGAATCGGTGAACTTATCCCAGCCTCTAATAACATTTCTTTTACCTCGACTAGCTCAATGGCTATCGGCTAGACGGCTACATAAGAGTTAGGCCTATCGTTTCTTTGACTTCTACCTTGCTTCTTTTCCTCTTTCAACCCCTCGGCAGAGAAATTGAAAACATAACGCTAGCCTGCTATCTCTAGACGTTCCCTCATGTGTTACTTCCAAAGTTTTTCCTTTGTCTGAGCTCCCATAATCATCTTGAACTCTCCATCCTCTTTAGAAGCTCTCCTGACACTCCTTCCAAATTTGCCAAGGCTGCAAATCTTGAGCTTGATGGAATAAAATCTTATCTAACTCGTTAAACATGCTTATTTAAAGATGGTTATATGTAAATAGTACAAACGGATTGAACTCATTTACTTAAATCGGCAGAACTTGAGATGCTAAAGCCTAACTCGGTGTAGCCTGTTCCCATATCAAGTTACTGATACGTGCAATTAGGACACAGAAATTTGTACAACTTGCCATCGTATTTCAAAGTTCCGCCCCTGTAAATAACCTAAGGTGGCAAGAATGTAGGGCAACAAATACGAACAAATAGTAGCATCGGAGGTCCCAAAATAAGGTCGTTGCAAGTCACGTGCCAGCAGCAGATGTCTGTCTGAGCGGATTGTAGACACTGAATTCACCGAAATCCCTTCTGCCACTGGCAAAAACATTGTCCGTCGTCAAACCCTTGGAACAAATGGTTAATAATAATTCAGTTGCTAGGCATCATATTGTAAGCGCATCATGAATAACTGGAATTATATGCATGTTTGCTCCCAATCATGAATGCTATGAAGCGGGGGAAATACAAAGAAAATGAGAATGAAAAAAAAAAAAGAAAATGAACTATTCCACCTGCTGCAGCCTGCAAATTGAGATAGAACGATAGCATCCTATAAGAACAAAACAGTAACTCAGAAGCATTTGCAGCAACACATCATGAGATACGACTGATGGGATAGTTCCAAGCAGATGAAGCAATAACAGGGGAGAAGACGGTGCAACAAACAATAGACATTCTTAAATTAGAACTGTGTATTCCCACAATTTCAAGATGAGGCAAATACACCTCTAGACTAAATGCTCGCCACTTCAACAATTTATGCTACTAACTAAGCAGACGAACAGATCATTATCTAATAATTAAAGTACCTGTGATTTATGTCCCAGCCAGCAGGTAGAAACCGTGGTTTGACAGATTCAACAAAAACTTGTCTCCATCTCTGACAAAACTGACGAATGCCATCCTCGCCATATTCCTTCAGTAAATGTTCAACAACTTGCTTTCCATGTGGTCCATGTCCTAAGAGTGACAGTTTTGGATTATGTTTCGCTTCAGCAGACTCTTCATCTCTAGGGGATAAGTCATCAATTCCATTTGGAGCCCTTCTGCTTAGACAGCTATCATCGGGATCTACAGCAGAGGTACTTAACTCATTAGAACCAGAATTTTTATCTGTGCTCACATGTTCAGTTAAGATAGCAGAGGCAGCTCCGTTAACTCCAGCGTCAGAAGATGCATTGGGGTTTCCAGCATCATCCTTTACCGTAATAAGCTCTCTACTTTCTCCATTGCCTGTTGCTTTATTTGCAGATGAACCATCCAGAGCATTTAAATTTGATGTGTCCAGAACTCCCATTGTGGGTGAGCAATCACCATGATTTTCCTGTACTGTCTCCATAGCAGCACCTCTTAAATGTTTAAATGAATATCCTCTCTTCTTCTCAAATCGTCTTCTCTCGTGTGGACTCATGCCAACTAGCAATGCTCTCTCCAAATCTTCCTCAGATATCTCCCTTCCTCCATAGTACCTCTTCACAGTCTGCAAACAAAATCACAAAGATGTCAAATACCCATGCTTATAGATTAGTGTTTTTTTAAAAAAAAAAAGCTGTTTAAGAACTTTTCTAAACAATCACAATCAGTTAATAACTATATAAATCAAGGAAAAAAGAGAGCCTAATTTAGAAATCACGCTTGAACACTCAAAAAGACCATGTGTCATCATGTAGGGTCTGTGATAACCATGAATCTTACTAAATGCTTACAGACAGAAATGAGATCATACCTCAGTCAGTTCATCGCAGCGATTGGGAGGCATTCTTGGTCCATGGCGCAGAAGAGCCATGGCAGCCGTTCGCAACTGCAAGGGAGAAACACCTCCCTCTTCAGAGGCTACTTCAGATGCTCGTCCTGGATCAATTACCCTCTGAACATAGAGAGGAATCCCAAATTCAGCTGCTATCTTTCTCTTGTATTTCTCTGCAGCAGCATGGGCGACTTCATGACAGTCCACACAAAGCAGGACAATATCATGAGAACGATGGCTTTTCAAATGCTCAGGAAAATGTATTCTATAGCATGATGGGATTATCCGGTACCGCAAGTAGTGATTTCCTTCACCACAGCCAACACATATGTTTTTCTTGCTCTGGATATAAAAATCATTGTCTTCGTCTTCTGGGCGACCTTTTGGTTCAAAAAGAAGCATTATAGCAGGTGGATCTTCATCAATTAGTTTTGCCAAATCCCGACTGAGGTACCTGTAAAATAGAAGATGAATCAGCAAAACGACTTCTTTTACAAATAGAACAGAAGCAAGTGAAAAGTGCACCTACCATTCAAGCTTCTTCCGGTCACAGTAACAAAGCAGCCGCCCATCATTAGCATAAATCCGACAATTATGATAAACAGGAGATTTACAAGAGAATTTCTGAACAAACAAATCTCGAGAAGCCTTCCGAGAAACTTGTTTTGAGTTTCTTACACTATGGTGTTTATAGGCTATCATAGGTCTCAGATTACTGCTAACCAACAAAGAATAATTAAAAAGAGAAATTGGACAACTCCCATTTGGACCAAGGCACTTCTGAAGAATTACTGAATAAATATCTTCGGTGTTACCTAAATTGTCTGTAAGCAAATCATAGACATCACTTAGGTGGCTGCCAACGATAGGAGATGGAGAAGAGAACATGGAATTGACACCCATTTCTATATTTATATCAGCCTGAGCTATGACACTGCATATTTCCGAGTCACTTGCCGGAGGCTGATTTGCCAAAGCAACAATTGACTGGTCTGGTAATACATATTTCAAGCTCTCATCATGGACGCGAGCCTGGAAAGATGAATATACAGCAAAACAAACCAATCAACCTATAAGCAATTTCCTTGTGGAATACCTTTAAAACTCTACAGTAAAATGTAGACCTCAAGAATTATGAGTCTGTTCATTAGGGATATAAAACTTAAGGTGGTAATAGAAGATTAATATCACAACCAATGTGACATAGAAATACCAATGTAACTTCCGTTTTTTTAGCAATGAAATACCAAACTAATTATATGAACAAATAAATAAATAAGTTTTCTGATAAAAATATGTCAACTACATGTAAACTTCCAGGAACTCAATACTCAAAGCAAAATCAAATATTATTTCTGTTGTATAAGAAAATCAAGGCGTTTTAAGGCTACGGAGATTACGCCTGTGTGGTGGAAAAAGATGATGTCCTGCCTGTTCTCTGTTTGTGTTAAGGTGAATAGTACTAGCCATCCCTATTCATCAAGTCAATCAACAGAGTCGAGAAATACTGATCCTTAGAGTAGGAGAACCATTCTTAAATTTTAGCCATGTTTTGGGAACATATACAAATTTTAACTTACCATGAGGTCTCTCCATGCACATAGTCGCCTCACAAGATTCTGAAACTGAATTATAGAAAAAGAAGAAGCTCGTCTGTTAGAACCATATAGCAAACTGAAGAGACACTACCTCAAACTTGTGCTGAAAGAAGCAAACCTGAGTTTCACTGGAAACTGAAGAACTCTCACCACTCACATATCGTGAAAATAATGATAACGCAGCAGATTCCCCTGGAGAAGCTTCAATCTCTTTTGTGAAGAGTTGCAAACAAGTCATGTTGGAACGTCGACCAGCCTCTCGAAGAAAATGGAATTTGTCATCGAAGCAGAGTTTTCTGATACCATAAATTCAGAATTTTGATGCAACAAATTTCAGAAAGTCAAGTCCTAAAGAGTAATCAAGTAGACAAAACGTAAAGGAAAGCTCTTCAGCCAATGCAACTTGCTAATAAGCCTCATATTGAATGGAAAAATCAAAACAGTTATTCTGGACTTCCACTTTTTTGGTCTCATTCCTCACAACATCAAACAAGGCATACCATTATCCAGTTGTTTGAGCTCAGTGATCAAACAATTTGCAATATACAACAAATAGTGTGCATCTGTTTGTGCATAATGTATCATTGCTGCTGAGAGGGGACGTTGTCTCCAGTCTTCACGCTGCAATTAAATTTTGAAAAAAGAAAAATGAAGAAAATGAAAAACAAGAAGAGACAGAGAAGTAGGTAGAAGGAGCAAGCCAAGAAGGTAGCCAATCTAGCCTCCAATTAAAAAATTTCCAAAAACGGAAATTGTCTCTGCTCTAGAGACGGTAACCTGCTGTACACTACAGATAAATCAATAAAAAAAGAGCCTTAGATGTTAAATCCGCGCTATTTAACTTATCTACAGCTTTGGCTTGGACAACCAATTCATTCAATAGAGGAAAATCGTGCATGATCAAGGTCAAACCTGATATAATTTATTTGTTGTCACACCACAATAAGTTTCAAGTAGATAAGCGAGTGATTTCTGTGGCTTTGACAGCACTTCACATGCCTGCATTACAGGAATGCAAATTGATAGAATAAAGGGTGCCAAACCATGAGAAAATGCAACCTTTTCTTGTCACTATCATGCTTACGAAGACATTTCTACAAGGTACATGGCATCTAAAATAGAATCCAATGACATTAGCACGACTTGGTTATCTCACCTTTGAGGTATCAAATAGATTAACAACGTAGATATGAAAATCTCTCTGTAGCCAGACAATATCATTGTCAGCTCCATGAAACACCTATCCACAAATTTTCACATGATTAAAACACAGACTTTTAAATCAACTCTAGAATATAATCAATGAATAACAAAATCTAATCCCGAGAGAACTAGGAGTCATCCACGCCCACTAAGATATGTTAATAACCGCTTTTTTTTTTAAATATTTAAGCTATTAGGTGAAGGCAGGAGATTGATTTTATTATAATCTCCAACAAACACAAACAGAGGTATAAACAATTCTCACAAATTATTACCAGAATAAGTGCAATACAGCTTTCACGAAACGCAATTATTAAAGTAGATAATAGTTTTCATCAGATAATTTCATGCAGATACAATTGAATACATGTTTCCGAGTTCTATATAGTTGAACATTCCAGACATATGACAGAAATAACTTACATACTTTACAAATTATAGGATTTGCAAAAACCGGGCGAAGAATGCCCATTAAATCATGCAGGGCAATTGTGTCAATCAAATAATCCTCCAGCTGTGTAGAAATCTGCTTGATATAAAAAATGTATACATCAAAGATTGATCCCAAAAAAATTAGATCATATATCAGATAAGAGAATTTAGGACAAGCATAAATTGACCTGAACTAATGCTGTAAACCCAAGAAAAGATCGCAAAGTATGTTGTTCTGTGTCCACAGCAAAGAACCTCTCTTTATTTAATACATCGACAAGCTCCTTTAATTGCAACTCTGTATCAATCCAAACATATGTATCTTTCTTCTTCAGCTCCTCAATCTCAGTACTGATTTCTAATTGAGGCTGAGGGTCTTTAAATAAGGCTGTAATCTCTGCCTCAAAAGGATGGGAGTTTGAAGCCCTCTCTGTGAAAGCAACAATAAACTTAGCTTAACCAAAATATACGTTCACCAAGCAAGCACTTGCTGAGGTTAAAATTGAAATGCCCGTCTCGTTATTTGCGCAGATAAAGAATAAGCTTCACATGAGTTTATTGGTATCAAATTTTCCACCACGTAAAAATTGAACACTCGTTGCTGCAACCAACACAATGTCTTTAGCAGTGTCGTCTAAATGTTACTAATAACATAAAATTTAGCCTTTTCTGGATTATTTTCATTAGCAGAATTATTGAAATGAAGCTGTTAGGTACTTCTCTTTTGTAAGTAATTTCCAATAGCTTTACCATATTCTACCGTTTGTGGACTGACTGCTTATTTGCTTGACCGGACCAAGCTATTTCAAAAATTTCAAAATAGTTCAACTGGTAAAAAAAGTTCGTTGCTTTCCATCCAGAAATGCTAGCCTCGGAGATTTGGAAGCATACCAAAATAAGAAAAATTAAGTTTAAAATAATGTCTCCCATGCAATTTCTAACTGAGCAGCAGGATTAAGAACAGAATTTTTTTTAATGAATAAACGCATAAACTTCATCTATAACTCCTTCAGTTTCTCTGGTTATCAAATAAAGTGACGCCATTGTACATTAAAAAGCGCAAGAAATGTACCATCGCTAGAGTTGTTGAGCTCCAAGTGCTTGAACGCAGTGTACGAGTTATCGGCTAATACTCGCTTAAAAGCATACTGTGGCTTCGGGTCGGCATGTAAGTAACACAAACTTGGCGGATTCTTCCGCTTACGCCGACTGCGGTACCGAGCAGTAAAGTAGATTGACACAACCGCCAAAGAAGCGATCGCAAAAGCCACTCGCATCTTGTATCCATATTCCATATTATTTCTCTTTTTTCTTCTTCGCTTTCTTCGAGCTAGCCCCGCCCAGCTCCGGTTTTTCGTACAGACACACTATCGGAGGCGGTCAATTCCCGCCGCCGCGACTAACATGCGGTCTTGTTGCGGGCTTATGCGGCGAAGTAAAATGTGGGCATCTATTCAGGCCCAAAAAACACTGATCTATTAAACGAATATAGGCTCAGAGTCTAAGGACCAGTTTAGCTGAAGATAATTGGGCTGCGATGAAGGAAGGCCTAAATTCTATACCGAACCACTCTTCATCAAATAATTGAAGTATTAAATGATTAATAAAGTCATTATTACGGCGTATAATAATTTGAGGGAAAACAGTTAAACAAATGTGTGAAGAAAACAAATTCATTCATGAAGTCAGCTTTTAGACATGAAGCACGGGTTGAAATCTGAAATTTGGTTGATGCATTGGATATCACATTAAGGGTTACGTGATATCAGGATTGTTAAATCTGAATGGAGATTCTTTAGACTGTCGACTTCTATTTGTGCTTGGCAGCACTGTTTCAGGGAATGAGGTCGATGCAGGTCATGGAACATGAAGCAAGAAACCAGCACATTAATTACTGTTCTTTTTCTGCTTGCAGACCACTTATGAGTCGTCCAGTGAAAGGAGTGTGTGTGAAGTATTTTTTCATATGAATATCTGAAGAATCATATTTGAATATTGCCAAACTAAATTTAATACTACCTCTGCTCCTAAATATAAAAGTTAGTTGACTAATTTGAGTAAATTAAGAAACTAAGTTAAGTTAGTTATTTGTAATAAATAAGTGTTATTTTTTCTAAAATATCCTTGCTAATTAAGTTTATTGGCTAGAATTACCACAATTAAAAGGACTATCGTAAAAAAATAAATAAATATGATAGACAAAGTGGATTGAGGCCTCATATTTATGACTAAAAGAAAAGTCAAACGAAATCTTACATTAAGAACTAAAGTAGTATAATTCTTTTCTTGCTAAGTACTATTTCAAGGCCCTATC
Organism: Neltuma alba; assembly: GCF_004799145.2. Classification (NCBI taxonomy): domain Eukaryota; kingdom Viridiplantae; phylum Streptophyta; class Magnoliopsida; order Fabales; family Fabaceae; genus Neltuma; species Neltuma alba. Next base: position 5,479 of record NW_021635966.1, on the reverse strand, counting down.
AGATATTAAATGTAGGCACTTTTTTCCAGTAGTGATTAAAATATTGGTTCATCACATTATAAAAATTTGATGTGACTCTTTACATACGAACTCAAATTCAAGATCTTATGCATTTTAAAGCTTCTCTCATCAGAGCAACACCTGTGAGTTGTTTGAAGTAAAATTAATCCAAAAGGTTTTGTGCATCCAGGATGTCACTTTCAAGAAGAGTTAGATTGCCACCGAGGAAGGGGGGGAAATGTAAGAGGGTGATGTCTGGCTTAATGTGGGGAGAGTGGCGTTGGGAGGAGCCTTTTGCGAGATCGGTCAAGAAAAATAAAAAGCCCTTTTAGGCCTTTATAGAAGCAAGCGTGTGGACGCAAGGGAAAGTTCAAGAGAAAATAGAATTGAGCCTTTTACTGAAAACTGCTCTCTACTTTCTTGGCAGTGACATATAATGACATTTACTTCCAACCCACTTCATAATTATCACTTCATTTGAAACCCTCTCCGTGCCCTTACGTGCTGCCCATGATTTCTCCAATGCGTACAATTAATTTAATTTACTGGGGACGTTCTGATTAATTTAAATATTCCATATGTACTTACAAACCTCTTAATCTTTGGAAGAGCGTCATGTCGAAATAAGTGGAAAAGGTAGTTAGAATAGTGATATGAGATGATTAATTTTCCCCCTTGGTTATTAATTGAGTAGCCGGGTTAGTTCAACTAAATATATTATTGTAACCTTTTTGGGGTTTGGTCAACACGAAGGCGACGAAGCAGAGTAACATGGGTTTGTTTACGAATTAGCATAATTAACTCACAAGAGGAAAAGTTAGGTGCTAATAATTGCATTAAACAAAATCATGAAGGCCCCACACGAGCCCTCAAAACCATGTTAATTAAAGGGGTTGGACGCTAATGAAATGGTATAAGTGATGGCACACAGAATCTCTCACCACCAACCACCTAGATTAAGCTCAAATACTAGCTAGCTAGGCTAGCTATTATTCTTCCTGTATAGCTCCTGTGGTGAGCATACTTCTTTATAAGGATGTTTGGATGTAACCAAAATGATTTGAAGAATAACTTCTGGAGAATAGATTTTGGGAAGAATAGATTTTTTGAAGAATAGATTTTGTGAAAAAGTGATTATGAGAAGTGAGAGGTTTGGATAGTTGTTACCAGAAGCACTTTTTACATGTACAATTACTAAAAAAGACATAAGTTAATATGATAATTACAGAAAAAATATATTTTATGATATATTTGAATTTGAAGGAATAAATTGTTAATAAATAATTTTTATTAACATAATTAATAATACATAAGATAATATAATTAATAAAATAATAATATTTATATATATTTATAAGATATAAGATTAAATATATTTATAAAAAAATAGTTTATAAAAAAAAACAACAAGATACATTCTTATAGGCTCTCACACTCTCCCTTTTTTTCTAAAAGTAAAAAAATTTTGCTTTTCCCAAAACATGGTTTTGACTCAAAACCATAGTTTTGGTTTTTTTAAAGGGTGTTTGGGTGATTTTTCCCAAACCATGGTTTAGATCCCCAAATCATGGTTTGGATTGAAACACAAACACCCCCATAATCTTTGTTTCTGGAAGGAGAGAAAGTACAGCCTTTTATTTGGTTTGAGCAACGTGACCAATCATGCTCTTATGATTGGCTCGTTTATGTTGCTCAGAAAAGTGTCGTTATTATTATTGCAGAGGGAAAAGAATAAGTAATCCCCTGATTAAAGTGGAGGTTGTGACTTTCGAATTGTATATACTTGAGAATAAAGAATGAGCAAGAAGGCATGACGTTAAAGTCGGTGCGGAGGAAAGGGGGATTTGGTGGGTTGCTTCAAGAGACAAAATGAACAAGCTAAGTGAGAAGGAACACTATTCCTCAGCAAGCAACTCCAAAAATCATAGGCAATGTTTCGTGATCCGAATGCTTAAATAAAGAAAAACCATTGCTCATGCAGGGCTTTGCAGTTCAATTGTTGCTGAGTATTTTTTAAATATAAAGTTATAAGTTCACGACGGAAAAAACTATTACCTACTGTAGCAATAGTTTTGGTATAGCCGCTGCTCTAAATTCATCACGAGCAATGAACAGAAAATATCAAAACATATATGGGAATGTGTGTTTAGTTAGTGAATGAAATTAAATGGACAAGTGATTGTATCATACACCCTCCATTTCATTATATATATATATTTGAAAAAATCGTTTCACATTACATGTCTTTTCAAAATTCCAATGCAATGTTTATACTTTCTGTGTACTAAATATAAGAGTTAACAGAGGCAAACTTAGAGCCCGTTTGGTTCAATTCCATTATAGACCTGTAATGGTAATTAAGATTGCATTATCAAAATAATAATGTTTGGTTGCTTTTAATTTGGTAATAAAGTTTACCATTGTAATGAAGATTACCAAAAATAATTTGGCAATTCCCATTCATACCTCCCCCCATATGATGGGTATTACCATCCATTGCAATATTTGGAATGTCTTTTCTATTCTTAAAATCTAACATGAAAGACACAAAATAATCCAAATCAAATCCCCCCTCATCTTTCCTTCAATGTCTTCATCTCTACCTCCTCTCGCTCCCCCACTCTTTTTCCATCTTGCCGGCCACCGCCGCTCACCACCTCTATCTCCATCAACTTTAAAGCCATGAATGTTATCTTCAACTTCTTCATCTTTGCCTCCTCTCCTCTCCTTCTCCACCTTACCGACATCGACGCTACCGCTCACCACCTCTTCCTCCACCACCGAGTTTGAAGCTATGGATTTTTCCCTCCAACTTCTTATCTCTGCCTCCTTTCTCTCTCCTCCCCCTCCTTCTCCACCTCGCCAGCGTCGACACCATCGCTCACCATCTCCTCCTTGACCTGGTTGGTAGCCATGAACGTTTCCTTCAACCTCTTCATATTTGCCTCCTCTGTCTCTTCTCCCCTCCTTCCTCCTTTTCCATCATGTCATTGACTTACTCGTTTGGAAAATACTAAAGCTTATACCTAATAGAATTAATAAGAAATGGTGATGGATATGACACAGCGACATCGCTACGAGGATGAGAGAGGGAACCACTGTTATTTACCAAGACTGCATGGTGTGTGTCTCATTTTTGTGAGCACAAGTGATGTGATCTTCGATCTATAGAAATTTCCCCTCTAATCTCACCCAAGAAGATACAACAAAAATGAAGGGTCAAAAGAGTAATTTAATCATTTTTTGTTTTTTCTTCTACTTAAAAATAAATATCAGTGCATGATTTCTTTTTAACAAACCAAACACATTAATAGCAATAAAGATTGCATTGCAATGCATTGCATTACATTGCACTGTTAATAATGCTTGCAACTGAACCAAACGGGTCCTTAGTCTATTTTTTATCTCCCAAATTTATAGGAGTAACTTTTTTTTAAAAACTCCCCCCATTAATTATGTAAATGACTGGGCTTTTTAACATCCGGATAAAAAGTACTCTCAATTATCTCCTTCGAAGAGGTTAACAAGAGTGAAATACATTTTAAATGAAGGACTTTATTACAGTTTTATTAATTATGGGGAGAGAATTATTTGGTTTGTAATCTTTTTTAAGTACAGAAGATACCAAGCAACTGTAAACTATATCTAAAAATTAGATTTTTTTTAAAAAAGAAATTATGAATACCTGCATACCACCAGTGGCCAATAATAATAAAACAAATCCTAATCATAGATGGATTTTATGATACTACCTCCGGTTTTATTTATAATATACCTTATTTATAGTTTACAAATAAAATCTTATAAATACAACTGGAGACAATATATCCATTGAGAGCGCGAAGACCCAACACACATGGATGTGCCTAGCTATCCTTGCCCCTCGAGTGGGAGACTGAGGCTATCAATGGATTGAGAACTGGATACACCCGTTATCAATCGGGCCAGTGTCCCTATTTGTCATCCTTAAAATAAGCCAACCTCTCGTGAGATGCAAGTAACCCTCACAAAATTGAGGAGGCATGACAAGCGGGAATGGACGACTGAAGCAGCATATAATGCACACATGCACGGGGCTGCTGAAATTATGAGAGCACTTGCTATACCATTTCCCGCTATATAATCAACACTCTTTGGAATTATTTTTTTTTTAATTAAAGGATAAAAACATTAATGGTATAGATTACAAACAATATCAAATCCATAACACATCAAGAGGGAGGTATCATTGTTCAAAACAAATGGGCAAGACAAACTGAAACAGTTAAAAATACTGGTACTACGGGCTTATTGTCTCCAGATGTTTAAGTCCTAAATATAGTACTTATTCCTTCCAGTTCTAGTTATAGATATTGTTTACAGTCTATAAACATATGTTATAATTAAATTTACACTATAAACTAGTAGCGGGGCTAATAATAATGTAACATGAATATGCTCATATAAAGCAGTTAGAAAGAATGGATACACGTGCCCTGCCCCTCTTTGTTAACGTGCTTCCACGTTTGGCACCACGTGGATGTCTTCCGGATCGGCCCCTTCACGTACTTCTCCTTTTCTAAATGAATGTCTTTTTTATTTCACTCAATCATTATCATCCCCGAAAAAAATAAAACATTTAATAATGAACGATAATAATAATAGAGGGACGGGGACGGGATGTTTCCCTCCCCTGGATTCATTTCCATGCTCGTCAGTTGAGGAGCGGGGGAGGGATGAGTGTGGCGGGGGAACATGAGATGGGTTGAGGGGCTACACGGAATCATGACCGTGTCAGTAAGCATCGTGATTGGGGGATGCTCTTTCCCAGCCTTTTAACACCGTCCGCGTGACTGCTGAGCAGGAACGCCCTGAACCCCACATGACCACTGTCTCCTCAAAGGAACCCCCTCCAACCGAATTGCGCCATGTTGCACACTGGTTCCTTCTCTCACGTGTTATGGATCCCGCCCCGCCACGTTCCCCACTTTGCACTGATCACTCATCATCCTCCCCCCCAATCCCACAACTTCTCCAACTTGAGCTTCCATTATCCATAATCATTATACTTTGTGTCAACAAAAAAGGCCGGGAAAAATCATACTACCTTTAATCTTTAATATAAAGTCTTGTTGGACTTTTAGTTGGTTCTAAATATAATATCTCGATCTATTTTTCTCTCATATTTATACATTTTTTCCAAAGTAGTCTCCTTCTAACAATGACAGTTCTAGTCAATATACTTGATAAGTAAGGATATTTTAGAAAAGACACACTTATTTAGGACAATAACTAATTCAACTTACTTCCTAATCTCCTCAAATTAGTCAATTGGTTCTTTAATTAGGACCGGAGGTAGTATTTGTGATATATATACATCGTCATTATAAACTGAAATGTAGGTTCTATTTCTATGAACCATTATTATATTATATTACCTCTAATTCTTAAAAATAAGAGCTAATTAACTAATTTGAGTAAATAAAAGACTTTGTTAAGT